>NW_015165247.1:718415-749797 GCF_001447785.1 Gekko japonicus | reverse complement strand
GGGGTGGGGGGGGGGGGGGGGGGGGGGAGCCAGTGCTCGGCACTCCTGGCCCTTTGGTGTAGTGGTTTGGTGGGGTGGTTACGTGCGCGGACTCTAGTCTGGTCTCCACTCCTCCACTCGCAGCTGCTGGATGACCTTGGGCAAGACATAGTTCTGACAAGAGCTGACCTTGAAAAAGCCCCACCTACCTCACAGGGTGTCTGTTGTGGGGAGCCACTCTGTTTGTAAGCCACTCTGAGACTCCCGAGTGAAGGGTGGGGTATAAATCCAATCTCCTCCTCCTCCTTCTTCTCTCTTCTCTCTCACCAAGTGTGCGGTTAAGTGCGCGGACTCTAATCTGGGAGAACCGGGTTTGATTCCCCACTCCTCCGCTTGCACCTGCTGGATGACCTTGGGTCAGTCACAAGTTCTCTCAGAGCTATTCTCTCAGAAGTTTCTGTCAGAGCTCTCTCAGCCCCGCCTACCTCACAGGGTGTCTGTTGTGGGGAGGGGAAGGGAAAGGAGTTTGTAAGCGGCTCTGAGACTCCTTCGGGTAGTGAAGGGCGGGGTATAAATCCAATCTCTTCTTCCTCTTCCTCCACTTGCACCTGCTGGATGACCTTGGGCAAGCCATAGTCCTGTCAGAGCTGTCCTTAAAAAAGAGCAGTTCCTGTCAAGAGCTCTCTCAGCCCCACCGACCTCCCAGGGTGTCTGTCGTGGGGAGGGGAAGGGAAAGGAGTTTGGAAGCCGCTCTGAGACTCCTTCGGGTAGTGAAGGGCGGGGTATAAATCCAGTCTCCTCCTCCTCCTCCTCCTTTCTGACATGCCCAGGGCGGTGCCGATCACCATTTTGGGGTCAGGAAGGAATTTTCCTCCAGGCCAGATTGGTTTAGGGATCCTGGAAGGTTTTTTAAAAATATTTCCTTTGGGCACAGAGCAGGGGTCTGCAGGTTTATATTGCATATAAATCCAGTTGGAGCGCCAAAGAGGTGTGGCCTTTGTCTCCATTCAGATGGAGGCCGGAACGTCGTTAATTTCTCACCAACCTTTCCCTAAAAAAAAAATACCAAAGGCAATTTGTAGTAATAAATGTAACCATACCTAGAGAAACTTCCGTCCTAATAAATACAATCAGGAGTAAAGCCCGTCCCTCACAGCTAAAATCAGTCAAATGAGCCCCTCAAGCAGTGTTCCCTCTGAGCTGAGTTAGTGTGAGCCGGCTCACAGTTTTTTAGCCTCCAGCTCATAAATTTTTGTCTTTGCTCAGGAAGGATGGCTCCAGAGCAGTAGCCAAATCGCTCGCTCGCAACTTTAATGCCAGTAGCTCACAATGTAGAATTATTGCTCACAAGACCTCACAGCTTAGAGGGAGCATTGCCCTCGACACACACGCAGATCGGAGAGTTGCGGGGGGGGGGTCCCCAAATGCTTGAGATTATCGTAAGTGCTTTTTTTGCAGTGCTCACAGCACTTCTTACCTTCTCTTTCTCTCTCCTTCCACCACCACCTTTCCCCCATCAGGCCTACAAAACCTTTGCCAATAGAGTGAACAACCTGAAGAAGAAACTGGATCAGTTGAAGGCCACCCTCCCCGACCCCGAGGAGTCTCCTGTCCCCTCGCCGAGCATGGACGCCCCCTCCCCAACGGGCTCGGAGTCTCCCTTCCCAGGGATGGGGGAAGAGGAGAACTCTCCGTCGCCGCAGGCAGAGAGGAAGAAGTCGCCTTCTCTGGAGCTTGCGACAGACAACCGGGACGTTGAGGACATGGAGTTGTCGGATGTGGAGGAGGATGCCCCCAAGATTATCGGTACGTTTTGCCAGGGAAGGGCACCGCTCAGCACCCATCAGATTTGTCTTTTCGGCTCGACCTCCCCAAGGCCCTCGTTGACCAGTTCAGGCATTCAGCTAAATGGTTACACTTTTCTTGGGGGGGGGGGTTGTCACGGCTTAGGTGGGGTGTCACCTGACGCTGCCACCACTCTGGTTCCAGACTTCTCCCAAGCCTTTAGACCTCCCTTGTAGCTGAAAGGAGCGTGAGGACCAGGCAGAGTGAACAGTGAGAACGATTTATTTTATAGGAGGTCAAACAAACAAGGTGCAGGAGTAATAACAGTAAGTGGGTGAAAAGAAAAGTAATCAGATGCCCTAATGCATCTAAATATACTGTCCCTAGCTCACTATCTCAAGTGGCCTTAGTCTACTCACCCTTCCCTCAGGATGAGGGTTTCTTCCCCACAGCAGTCTCTTTCTTCTGGCCCTGTTCCCTGGGAAGAAGAACGGCTTCTCCTCTGGCACCAGTTCTTTTATTATAAGTCCCCTTTCTCTGTGATTGGCTAATTTTGGCTCCAAAACCTCTCAGGGCCTTCTGGGAGTTGTAGGCCTAGCCTCCTCCCACTGCTACACAGGCTCCCTGGGCCTGCTAGGCTTGCTTGCACAGCCCAGATCATGACGGGGTTTCAGGAAGCAAAATTTCCCCTGCCTTAGAGCCTAGGCTGCCACCTGTATAAACTGGCTAGCGGTCAAGGGTGGTTTGGATTCTGCAGTAGGATTGAAGTGGTCATTGTCTGGCTTGTTTCCTAACTGTTAAAAACCTAAGTAAGCGTACCAAAGAGTATTAATTACAAAGACATATAAGAAACCTAGTAGGGGCCCAAATAAAGCCTCATAAAATGTTCTAAGTTACAAATACACACAAAAAAGACAATATATGACCTGACGCGTTTCGGCTCACAAGAGCCTTCTTCAGAGGTCAAATAGTGCAAAATGCAACAAGTGACAGAGTCCCTGTAACACATTTAAGGCAATTAGCAAAGATAAAATAGGACCAGAATTGGAATGTTCCAATATGGAATTGAATGACACACCAAAAAGTTTCTGTTTGGGGCCACAAATATATCTGGCCTTGTGTCAGAAGTAGTTGTATATACTGGAACTAATATGTACCTTCCCGTATAGGTCCTAAGAGTGCAAGTAAAATTGCCTTAGTGCCATCAACATGTAACATATTGTGTATTTGTTACTGAGAACATTTTATGAGGCTTTATTTGGGCCCCTACTAGGTTTCTTATATGTCTTTGTAATAAGCACTCTTTTTTACACTCACTTATGTTTTCAACTTTTGGCCCTCAATTAGTTTTCTAAACTTCCTTTGGAGGTTTGTGCTTTGTTGGTTTAGATTTTCTCCCCTCTTTATTTTTTTGGTTGTTTCCTAACTGGCCAGTGAGTTGCATGATAAAAAAACAACCCATGCACTCATACGTTAACGCCATCTTCGCGCATGCTGGCATGAGACTGTTCAAACTTTTCATCTGAGGACGTCGTTGTGTCCTGGGAGGACTTCATCCACCACCACCCTTTTTTCTTCGCCTGGCTGGTTCTGTTCACCATGGAGAGAGTGACGGTTTCCTCTTGAGAATGGCGCAGACTTCTTCCCATGGATGAAGGCGTCAAAAGAAAATCCTGGGGTAGCCAGCCGCTTGGGAACCTAATAGCAGTAGTTGCTGAATTCATTGGTGGGAAAGCAATTAATACCTGAAGTGACCTGGAATAAACTGGAAGGGGTGAAGAGCGGAGAGACGCACATCCTCCTCCAAAAGTATGAACAGCTGAGTGTCACGGGCTGGGGTGCCAGTCAGAGGGAGTCCAGAACAGGCCAAGGTCAGGAGCCAAGAAGACAGTGCAGAGTCCAAAGAGCCAAGCCAGGATCTAACAGGAGCCAGGAACACAGAGCCAAGTCCAAAGCCAGGGGGTCCGAAGGTCTACTACGTGTAAGAGCCAAGCCAGAGTGGATGCTAGCAGCACGAAGCTGACTTGTTGCTTCCACGAAGGGTGTGGAATTAAATGCTGCTACCAATTAGCCAGCTGCACGATGGGCCAGGCTCCTGTTAGAACTCTGGGCTAGCCGAGCATCTCCCCTGTAGCCTGGCCTCTCAGTCGCTCCCTGAAACGAGTCACACGTGGGGGTGAGTCAGGAGGACTTTCCCCTTGCAGTTCTTCCTTCTTTTCTGGGCCAGGTGTGAAGACTCCTCTGCTGCTTCAGAGGGGCCAGCTGTGGTTTCTGCAGGCTCTGTCAGCTCATTCTCCTCCATGCCCATGACACTGAGACTCTCAGTACTTCCTTCCTGAATTAAGGCCGCTTGCAGACACGGTACTTGACCCGGTCCGTTGCTTTCACCCGGGTTAACCTCCCCGTTCAAAAGTCCGGTTGCTGCTCACCTCCTTGAGCGTCGCCTTGGTGGTGGTGGTGCTGGGAGGTGCCGTCAAGCCGCAGCTGACTTTGGGCACCCCTTGTGTTTTTTCCAAGGCAAGAGACATTCAGGGGTGGTTTGTCATTGCCTGCCTCTGTGTGACCCTGGACTTCCTTGGGGGAGTCTCATCCAAGGACTAACCATGGCTGACTAGAAATGTGAAGGCCCTGAAAAATTTTTTGGGGGGAAACGGTTTTTTCCCGTTTTTTTCCTGAAGCCCTTTTGTTTTTTTTCCGAAAAATTGGAAAAATTGAAAAAAGAAAAGAAAAAGAATTGATTATGGAACGTTTTATTTTATTTCTTCTTCTTCTTCTTCTTTATTTTCACATGATGAATAAAATATTTTAAGACAAGGTGTTCAGATATTTTCCAAATCATTTCTAAAATATATTATATGGTATCAGATTGATCTAATTTCTGTGCACTGAGGACAAGCAAGTCCTAGGTTACAAACTGAACTCTCCAATGCAAGAACAAGATGCATTTCTTTCTTTAGGAGGTGCGATTGTCAGAAGAAAATAAAAAAGTTTCAGTGGCTGCGGTCACACGGAGCATTAGGCACGCTAGAGAGACAGAAGAGAGGCGGATTTTCCGGGCGCGATCACACCGCCACATCTGGGAAGCGTAGAGCTCCCGTGGCTCACCCGAGGCTTCACTCCGAAGATGCGCTGTAAAAAACTAGTCCCTCCGAGGTACTAGTTTCCGGAAACCGCGGGGCATGGGCGGGCGTCTGATCGCGTTTCCGGTGGTAGTTCCGGCGCCCGCCCATGTCCCCTCACAAAAAGTGTTTTTTTCCAAGTCTCCACGGATACGCAGAAGCACCCAACGGAGCATGCGCACAAGCACCCAACGGAGCATGTGCACACTTTAGTTTAAAACAAAAAACACAACCCCGTTTGCCCCGCGGCCCCGGTTCTTTGCAGCGCCGCAGGATTGTCCTGTGATCGGCACCTCCCCCCTAACCACGGGACCTCCACGGGACGTCTGCTCGCGCAACCGCACGTTATTTTGCCCCGGGGGAAACAGCCACGCTTCCCCCCCACCGCGCATTTTCATGTGGGTGGGTATTCTGTTTGTAATAACTGTTTGGATACACTATATTTTTAATATGCTAGTTGTGATAATTTCATGCCAAGTAAAAATGGTCCATAGTCATATTTTATGTTCCTAAAATAACAGAATTACTTTCAATCTGGACAAGACAAAAGAAATGCTAATGTAGCATTTTTTCCAATTTTTCCGAAAATTTACGTTTTTTTCCAGAAAAAAAACCGGGGGGGGGAAATGGGTTTTTTCCCTCGCTTCAAAATTTCCGGAAATTTTACATCTCTGTGGCTGACTCTGCTTAGCTTTCAAGATCAGATGAGACTGGGCTAGGCTGGGATACCCAGGTCAGGGCAAGGAGGCGTTCAGAGGTGGCTTTTGCCATTTGCCTGCCTCTGCATAGCAACCCGGGATTTCCTTGGCGGTCTCCCATCCAAGTCCCAGCCAGGGCTCACCCTGCTTAGCTTCTGAGGTCTGACAGGAGTGGGCTACGGTAAGCAGAAAGAAATCCTAGAGAAGTGGGGGGTGGGGGGGAGTCTGCCTGGAGTGTTTTGCCCAGCAGTGAACAACTGACCTCCAGTTGCAAGCTTGCTTCTTCCTGTTTTCCAGCTTATCCATATAACCCTGAGTAAGGCGAATAATCAGCGGCCATCCTCTGTAGTTTCAGACATCTACGCCAAGCCCGGCAGCTGGCCCCTTTCCTGTCACGCTCTGACCTAGCCACAGTAATCCACGCGACGGTCCCCTCCAGGCTAGACTACTGTAGCTCGCTCTACGCTGGCCTGCCCTTGAGACTGACCCGGAAGCGCCAACTGATCCAGAACGCGGCAGCGCGTATCCTAACGGGAACACCACGGACCCCGCATATTCGGCCTGTGCTGCGCCAGCCGCACTGGCTTACAGTGGAGCACCGAGTTGAATTCAAGGTTTCGGTTCTGACCTTCTGGGACTGACGTATCTGCAGGACCGCCTCCTCCGTCACACCCCCGGGAGAGCATGACACCCCTCACAGAACAACTGACTGGTGGTCCCTGGCCCCAACCTCGTGGAACTCTCTGCCAAAAAACATCAGGGCCCCACGGGATCTCACGCCATTCCGCAGGGACCGTAAGGCAGAGATGTTCCACCAGGCGTTCGGTTGAGGACAGCGACGGTTCGACATCATGGCTGGCCACACTACTTGGCCCCTACTCCTTCGTCCCCCCCCCCCCCCCCGAACGTGTGAAGCACCCACAGCCCAGATAGGGGAGGGAGCTGCAAAATTTCCGCCTCTTGTTTTTAATTATTGTGTGTTTGCTGAGGCTTGGTTTTTATCCTGTGTTTTACGTTTTTAGAACTTTGTGTGTCGCCTAGAGCCCCACAACTGTGGGGACAGGCGACCAATAAATGGAATGAAATAAATAAATGAATAAACCCAATTGCCGCTTCCTTGTACTGATGTGCTGAGGCCAGGACTGCCTAAATCAGGGGCGGCCAAACTGTGGCTCGGAAGCCACATGTGGCTCTTTCCCACTTATCGTGCGGCTCCCGGCAGGGCGGCCGGGGAAGCGAAAGATCATTAGCAAGCAAGTATCATTGGACAAATAAATATCATTACCAATATCTGCCTTTACCGCTTTTGTCGTTATTTTTGGCAGTCTCATTTATTGTCAACAAAAAAGCAAAATTGTGTATTTCCCCGTAAAAAAGTGTAATAATTTGTTCATGTCCTGCGGCTCCCAAACATCTCACGTTTATTCTGTGTTGCTCTTACGTTAGGCAAGTTTGGCCACCCCCGGCCTGGAGCCACGCTGAGCCCCCAGGAAGAGTTTCCTTACGTTCCGTCCCCCTTCGTACTATGCAGGCAAAACCCAGATGCACGGGGGGGCGGGGGGGGGGGGGGGTGTTCAAGTCACTCGTCTGCAAGGGTGCCCACAGCCCTGAACCTCTGCCCATGGATCCTAGAGCCAGTGTGGTGTAGCAGTTAGAGTTTCAGACTAGGGTCTCCATTCTGCCACGGCAGCTCGCTGGGTGACCTTGGGCCAGTCACACGCTCTCAGCCAAAGCTCCCTCACAGGGTGTTCGGGAGGGTGAAAGTAGAGGAGAGAAGAATGATGTCAGCTGCTTTGGCTTCTCACTGGGTAAAACACGGGGTATAGTGTTCTGGTAGTTTGGTGTAGTGGTTAGGAGCGTGGACTCGAATCATAGAATGTTAAGAGTCGGAAGGGACCTTGCAGGTCATCTAGTCCAACCCCCTGCACTCTGCAGGGTTTGATTCCCCACTCTGGGAGAACCGGGTTTGATTCCCCACTCCCCCCCCCACATGCAGCTGCTGGGGTGACCTTGGGTCAGTCACAAGTTCTCTCAGAGCTGTTCTCTCCAGGGCAGTCCTCGAGAGAGCTCTCTCAGCCCCACCGACCTCACAGGCAGTGTTACTTCTAAGCTGAGTTAGTGTGAGCTAGCTCACAGTTTTTTAGCCTCTGGCTCACACATTTTTGTCTTAGCTCAGGGAGGATGGCTCCAGAGTAAACTAATTTGTGCCAAATTACTTGCTCACGACTTTAATGCCAGGAGCTCACAAAGTCGAATTTTTGCTCAGAAGACTCCACAGCTTAGAGGGAGCATTGCTCACAGGGTGTCTGTTGTGGGGAGGGGAAGGGCAAGGGGGTTGTAAGCCGCTCTGAGACTCCTTCGGGTAGTGAAGGGCGGGGTATGAATCCCATCTCTTCTTCTGTAAATAAAGTAAAATGAATTAAACAACAGCCCCGTATGAGACAATTGGAAGGTGCCACATCGTATCAACTGAACAGTGTCTCTTCTCTCCCCTGAACCTAGTGGAAGAGAGAAAGGAGAAGCCGGACGCTTCCGTGCCACCTGCCGCCAAGGTGACTGACAGCGCCATGAAATCACCTCCAGCCGTTGCGACACCGGCGGCGGGAGGGGGGGTGACGGCGGCGGCGGTGGCCACTGCCGCAAGCGCAACAGCTCTTGCTCCGGCCCCCGTCACCCCTCCAACACCAAAGCCGGCCAACCCCGCACCACTCCCTCCATCGCCAGCACTCGCGCTGCCCAACCTTGCCAACGTGGACCTGGCGAAGATCAGCTCCATCCTAAGCAGCTTGACCTCCGTGATGAAGAACACAGGTGAGCGGGTGGGGGCTTCCTCCAGAGCCGCTTGGCGCACGCTTCTCTCGGTTGAGCTGCAGGGTCCTCCGCGGAGTGGCACCGTTCACCCATGTAAGAGAGTCGCTCTAGGGTTGGGTCCTCTGCTGCCACTGGCAGTTCTTTCCCTCTCTCTGGGGAGCGTTCCCTGGGTGTAAAAGGAGCCTCTTGCGTCATGGTGGGTTGCCACTGTTAGCCTGGGGAATAGCATGCAAATCTGCATATTATCCTCACATGGTTTATTTTGCTGTTTTTTTACTACAAACAGAAGAGAAGGAAATGTTGGATCAGGCCAATGGCCCATCCAGGCCAACACTCTGGGTCACACAGTGGCCAAAAATACCAGGGGGCATCAGGAGGTCCAGCAGTGGGGCCAGGACACTAGAAGCCCTCCCGCTCTTGCCCCCCCCCCCCAGGCACCAAGAAGACAGAGCATCACCTGCCCCCAGACTGAGAGTTCCTATCCATACCTTCTGGCTAAGAGCCACTGATGGACCCCTCTGCTCTTAACATAAGAACATAAGAGAGAAGCCAATGTTGGATCAGGCCAATGGCCCATCCAGGCCAACAACTCTGTGTCACACAGTGGCCAGAAATACCAGGGGCCATCAGGAGGTCCAGCAGTGGGGCCAGGGCACTAGAAGCCCTCCCACCGTCTCGTCCCCCCCCCCCAGCACCAAGAAGACAGAGCATCACTTCCCCCAGACCAAGAGTTCCTGTCTATACCTTGTGGCTCATAGCCACCAATGGACTTCTGCTCCATATGTTTATCCAGTTCCCTCCATGCTTGTAGCTGCCGCCACCTCCTGTGGCAGGGAATTCCATGTGTTCATCACTCTTTGGGTGAAGAAGGACTTCCTTTTATCCGTTCTAACCCGACCGCTCAGCAATTTCATGGGGTTCCCACGAGTTCTTGTCTTGTGAGAAAGGGAGAAAAGTACCTCTCTCCCTACCTGCTCTATCCCGTGCATTTCCCAATGCTATAATATCCTTTTTGAGGTGTGGTGACCAGAACTGTACACAGTACTCCAAATGAGGTCGCACCATTGATTTACACAGGGGCATGATGATACATTATTTAGGCCTTGCTCAACAAAGGAGGGGCAAGGGAATCATAGCCCCACCATCAGAAGGCGTGGCCCATATGCTTCCAAACTAAACATGGGCAGTCGTAAGGACTAGCACACTTGAACGCACATCTGAAGCTGCCTTCTACCGAATCAGACCGCCAGTCCTTCAATGTCAGTATTGTCTATTCAGACTGGCAGCGGCTCTCCAGGGTCTCAGGCGGAGGTCTTTCCCATCACCTCCTGCCTGGTCCTTTTTAACTGGAGGTGCCAGGGAATGAACCTGGGACCTTCCGCATGCCAGGCAGAGGCTCTTCTGCTGGGTCACAGCCCCTCTTTACAGCTATCCAGGGTCTCAAGCGGAGGTCTTTCCCATCACCTCCTGCCTGGTCCTTTTTAACTGGAGGTGCCAGGGAATGAACCTGGGACCTTCCGCATGCCAGGCAGATGCTCTGCCACTGAGCCACGGCCCCTCTTTACAGCCCTCCGGGGTCTCAGGCGGAGGTCTTTCCCATCACCTGCTGCCTGGTCCTTTTAACTGGAGATGCTGGGGATTGAACCTGGGACCTTCCGCATGCCAAGCAGAGGCTGTACCACTGAGCCACAGCAAATACTAAACACTTCTGCATGTTCTTAAAAATATACTTAAAGTGCTCTTTAAAGCTCTGAGCATCTAGGTAAGCCACGTTGTCATATTAGTTTGGAAATAAAGCACCTTGGGGTGGTCGTGGAAGAACGTGGCCTCCATCTCTCGAGCCCAGGGAGGAATTTTGTTAGTGCCTTTTCTCTGGGCCCCTGTGTCAGGAACACCTTTGTCCATGTGCCAGGCACATAGTGAATTGGAAAGCCTCGGGGGGGGGGGGGTTTCTTTTAAGAAAATCAAATGTCTTGTCCTCAAGACATTGCGGAAAACAGTTTGAAAAATGTTTAGCTGGTGTCTCTCAGAAGCCCGGTTGAGGAGGAATTCTTAACTTCCTCCTGGGCCCGATGCTCAGTCTCTTTGTGTCTCCTGAAAACATGTTGTATTGTAACTGGCTATAAATTCTGCTGCGGTGGCTCAAGTGGTTAAGACACTGAACTGCAGGCTGTGGAAGGTCGGTAGTTCAGCAGTTCGAGACCCGAGTGTGCCACATGACGGAGTGAGCTCCCGTCTCTAGTTCCAGCTCCTGCCAACCTAGCAGTTCGAAAGCAAGACATTGCAAGTAGATAAATAGGGACCACTTTGGTGGGAAGGTAACAGCGTTCCGTGCTCCTTGGTGTTTAGTCATGCCGGCCACATGACAACAGAAATGTCTTCGGACAGCGCTGGCTCTTCGGCTTTGAAACGGAGATGAGCACCACAACCCTAGAGTCGGATTCGACTAGCTTTTGAGGAAGGGAACCTTTACCTTTACTATAAATTCTGTGGACAGTTGAGCTCCTCCCCCCCTCCACCTCCCTGTACGAATTTTTGAGCTATGAAATGCTTTCTTCCCCTAGGGGTCAGTCCTGCCTCAAGGCCTTCTCCAGGTACCCCGACGAGTCCAACAACGCTGACGGGAGGCCTGAAAGCGCCAATTGCGGGCACCCCGTCGGCACCCCCAAACCCGCTGGCCAATATCCTCTCCAAGGTGGAAATAACCCCTGAGAGCATTCTCTCCGTGCTCTCCAAAACCCAGACTCAGGCGACACCAACCCTGCAAGGTAAATGCATCACGTGGGTGGGGGTCTGCTTTAGTCTGACGTAAGGATTGGCCAGGAGTTCTCCTGGTAGGATCTGCCTGCTTTCATTTAACCCCCCCCCCCCAAAAAAAAGCCACCCCTGGAGAGGAGTCTGAAGATGAAAGCGGACCAGGACTTTGGAGTTCACGTGTCTGCTCTTTCGTGTGGCTTTGTTTGGTGTAGTTTGGAGCCAGTTTGGTGTCGTGGTGAAGTGCGCGGACTCTAATCTGGGAGAACCGGGTTTGATTCCCCCACTCCTCCACTCGCACCTGCTGGATGACCTTGGGCAAGCCATAGTTCTGACAAGAGCTGTCCTTGAAAAAGAGCCATTTCTGTCAGAGCTCTCTCAGCCCCACCTACCTCACAGGGTGTCTGTTGTGGGGAGGGGGAAGGGAAAGGAGTTTGTGAGCCGCTCTGAGACACCTTTGGGTAGTGAAGGGCGAGGTATAAATCCAATCTCCTACTACTACTACTCACAGCTGCTGGATGACCTTGGGCAAGCCATAGTTCTGTCAGAGGTGTTCTTGAAGAAGAGCCATTTCTATCAGAGCTCTCTCAGCCCCACCTACCTCACAGGGTGTCTGTTGTGGGGAGGGGAAGGGAAAGGAGTTTGTAAGCCGCTCTGAGACTCCTTCGGGTAGTGAAGGGTGGGGTATAAACCCAATCTCCTACTCCAACTACTACTTCTTGCAGCTGCTGGATGACCTTGGGCAAGCCATAGTTCTGTCAGAGGTGTTCTTGAAAAAGAGCAGTTTCTGTCAGAGCTCTCTCAGCCCCACATACCTCACAGGGTGTCTGTTGTGGGGAGGGGAAGGGAAAGGAGTTTGTAAGCCGCTCTGATACTCCCTTGGGTAGAGTGAAGGGCAGGGTATAAATCCAATCTCCTTCACCACCTAGGAGCCAGTCTGGTGTCGTGGTGAAGTGCGCGGACCCTAATCTGGGAGAACCAGGTTTGATTCTCCACTCCTCCACTTGCACCTGGCTGGATGGCCTTGGGCAAGCCCTAGTTCTGGCACAGCTGTTCTTGAAAAAAGAGCAGTTTCTGTCAGAGCTCTCTCAGCCCCACCTACCTCACAGGGTGTCTGTTGCAGGGAGGGGAAGGGAAAGGAGTTTGGAAGCCGCCACCGCCACCTCCTTTATCTAATTCCCTCTTGAAGCCGTCCGTGTTTGTGGCCGCCGCCACCTCCTGTGGCAGTGTTGTATAGACAGAAGTCACAGTATTCTGTCTTATGGTATTGTGCCTCTCTTGTACATCGCCAGCCTGGCATAAGCTGGGATAGGGCAAATAATAATAATAATAATAATATGCTTCTCAGTCGAATATGAGCAAAGAAAATGCATGAAATAAGTGCCTGACGTGAGATTTCCTAAAGCTCGTTCATGCTTGTCTGTCTTGTATTCTGGAGCTGTAACAGAGTTGGTGGAAGGAGAGGAGGTGAACGTTTTAAGTCAATTCCATGTTTCTTTTTCCTCCCCCCAGGCTTGTCCTCCTTCCTCCAGAGCGTCGCCAGCAACACGGCCCAGCCGAGTGAGGTAGCCTCTCAGAGCACTGCCGCGTCTCCCGCCACCACGACGGCCCCTTGCGTGAAAGGGAGGAATGTTTCTTCCAACGCTCAGCCTTTTGTGCCGCAGGGTTTTGCATATTCTCCCAACTCTTCCTCTTCCGAGGTCTCTTCCACATCCGTCAACAAGGCTCCCCTCGGGCATAGCCCGGGGCTTCCCAGTTCCAGTTTTAAACCCCCTGCCAACACCTTGGGTTTTGCCGGCGGCTCCCAGACAGGCAGTCCTTCCGTTCGGCCAGCAGAGAACCCGCTGAGCCAGTCTTCCGAAATTTCGGAGACGAAAGTGGAGTCCGAACCCACTTCTCCTAGCCTGGAAATGAAGATTCACAATTTCCTCAAGGGCAACCCCGGCTTCAGCGGCTTGAATCTGAACATCCCGATTCTAAGTAGCTTGGGATCCACCGCGCCACCCGAGAGCCATTCCTCATCCTCGGATTTCAGCCGCGGGCCCACGAGCACTTCGATGGACAGCATAGACGGTACTCCAGTTCGCGACGAGCGGAGTGGAACGCCCACTCAAGACGAGATGATGGACAAGCCCTCGTCTAGCAATGTCGACACCCTGTCCCTGCTCTCAAAGATAATCAGTCCAGGCTCTTCGACCCCTAGCAGCACAAGGTCACCTCTTCAGAGTCGAGAAGACAGCTATCCCCAAGAGCTTTCTAATTCTGTGTACAGGTCTTTTGGGATGAGTAGGGATTCTCCATCTGGCATGTACAAACAGTCCTCTGATAGTATGGAATTACCTTCCTCCTTAATGGACTCTCCTCAGGAGAAGTTCTACCCTGACACTTCCTTCCAGGAGGACGAGGATTACCGTGACTTCGATTATTCCGGCCCTCCGCCCTCCGCCTTGGACAACCTGGAGAAGCAACCAGGAAAATCAATCCTGAAATCGGGTAAACTTGCCGATTCCGCGGAGTACCAGCCAGTTCTGCCTGGGTATGGTCAAAGAACCTCTGGATTCGGCATCAAACCCTGTTTCCCTCAGTCTGTCAGTTCTCTTCATGACCAGAGCGAAAGCCGCGATCCGTTGTCCTCTCCTGGAATGTACGGGAGTTATAATTTACGCGGGAACGACTCCGGTTCAGATGCATCCCCTACACCAAGTAAGAACGATGCCTTTTTCAGCCCGGATTCCAATCACAACAGCTTGTCCAACCCGATGCCGCACTCCGGCCTGTCGCAGAAACAGTATCCGGATTCTCCTCATCTGGTTCCGCACCGGTCGTCGCTCTTCTCCCCCCAGAACGCCCTCTTGACCCCGGCTAGCCGACCCCCTACCTCCAGCGCAGATAAACCCGTAGTGTCTTCCATCTCAGCCACTTCAACCATCGAGTTTAAGAACATGCTCAAAAATGCCTCCCGGAAGCCCTCCGACGACAGCAAGCATTTTAGCCAGGTCCCGAAGGGGGGTTCTGGCGATGGCTCCAGCCTCAGCCAGGCGGGTGTTTCTGCCGGGGAGGAGCAGCAGCAGCAAGAGGAGCATTACCGGATCGAGACCAGGGTCTCTTCCTCGTGTCTAGATTTGCCCGATAGCACCGAAGAGAAAGGGGCCCCTATAGAAACCTTAGGTTACCATAACCCCTCTAACAGGGGGCTGCCCGGGGAACCCATTCAGACCGTCGAGTCCATCAGAGTTCTCGGGAAAGGGAGCAGAGGACACGGTCGTGAAGCCGGCAGGGCAGGCTGGTTCGAGATGAGCGGCACGGGGAGCTCCTTCGATAACGGGCCTTCGAGCGCCACGGAGATGCCCGCCATGGGCGCCGCCGCTGGCGGCGTGTCCAGCTTCCAGACCCCGTACAAAGACCGTGGGCCGCCGTTTCAGGAGAACGTCAACAGCTTCAGAACAAACAGCTTCAGCGCATCCTTCGACCGTCACGGGCCGCCGCCGCTCCGGCCGCCTCCCATGGAGCACGGGACTTCCTTCCCAAGGGACCAAATGGGGCCGCCTCCCACGGGGCCTCAGTCTCTCCCGCCACCAAAGGATCTCAGCAGCCTTTTTCCTAGGGACCACTCGGTCCCCCCTCCGCGCATGCCGTCAGTGGATCACGCCAGCCCTTTCTCGAAGGAGCCGCCGTCCCCGCTGTCCTTGCCTCACGGCGTCCCTCCTCCCCCGCCTCCTTCCTTAGAGCGTGGGGGAGTCCCGTTTCCCAACCAGCCGCCCCCTCCCCTCCCCATGGAGCACCCCAGCGTCCCTTTCTCCACCCCTCCGCCCCCTCCCGGGGACCTCGGCCTCCCGTTTCCTGCTCCCCCCCTCGCCACGGAACACGGGGTCCCGTTTGCTAAGGATCTGGGTGCCGTTCATCAAGGGACAATGAAAGAGCATTTTAACCTCCAGTCCGGAGCACCCCGGGACCAAGGCGCCCCGCCTCAGCGAGACCACAGCGGTCAGTCCCTTGGTCGAGCTCGGGAGAACATAGTGGGCCTGTCCGCCCTGGCAAGAGATCCTCTGAGGCTGACCCTTAATGTCGGATCCTCTCTCCTGTCTCACCGGGACAACACAAACCGAGGGGGGCTGGGTGTTAGGAACCAGCGGCCAGACTTTAGGCCCAGGGAGCCGTTCTTAAATAGAGACCCCTTTAACAGCTTAAAACGGCCTCGGCCCCCGTTTGGCAGGGGCCCTCCATTCTTTGCACCGAAACGCCCCTTCTTCCCTCCCAGGTACTGAATTGAAGGCGTTCCGGAACTTTCTTAGAGGGCAGTGGAAGTAGCGCTTTCACTTTTCATTTCAATCTTTCCTCCCCCTAAAGGGCCCCACAACCTTTTTTTTTGGTTCTGAATTAAGGTATGTTCTGTGCTACAACACACACACACACATATATATATATTCCTATATAAATATATATATCTCGTTCTGTTGGTTTCCGGGGGGGGGGGGGGTTAGTTGTTGGTCTAAAATCTTAGGGGGTGCTGCAAAATAATTTAAGAACTAATCTTTAAAAAAAAAAATTGTTGTTGAAATAATAAAACGAACCTTTTGGTAGCTACAAATAACTAATCAACCATGGGATTTTTTTTTTTAAGCCAGTTTCCCCAGGCTGGAGCGCCTCCCCTGCGCTGCATCACCCGTCCCAAGTCTGCCTTTTTGTCCCCAATCACTCCGGTTCTCCCCTTCAGTGGTTTGTGCTTATTCCCCCCCCCCCACTTTGGGGGACTTTGGGGGTGACTCCACCGCTACAACAAATAGGGGAGGGGGGTGCCCATCTTTGCATGCTAATCCTTTCTCTCTTGCAGCCTTCTCTTAGGTTCTTAAGGTTCTCCTGCGTTTCTCAGTTCGGTGGGAGTAACGTGACGTCAGCCTGTGATCTGCCCAAGGTAGACCAGCGGGCTGATGAGCTAGTCTCAGGTGGAACACTGGGGGGGGGGGGGTCTGTTCCCCCGCCCCCTTGCCTGCAGTCGCTGTGCTTATAGCTGGCTGGGGCTTTTTGCGGGGGGGGGGGCAGTGCTGAGCAAGGTGGTTTTGCCTTTTTTCTCCGTTCCTCTCTTTCCACATTTCCTCCTTGATTCTAGCCAAAGTGCTTCTTTTTGTCCTCCCACAGAGACGGGCCAGTGGGTAACCCAGGGCCCGCATTAGGCCCCGCACCTGCCGATCATAATTCTAAACAGAATCCCTCATGGAGCTTGCTTTTGCCGGCCGCTGTCCGTAGAGGTCTCTTCCCCAGGCGCGCACAGTGATGTCCCCCCCCCCCCCGCTTTCTGAAAAGGAAGCACACATGCGAGGCGTTGGGAGAAGGACCCCTTTGATCCTGAGTCTGACCACCGAGGTGTGCGTTTAGAGGGGGGGTTGCATGCTTGCACTTCTGTCTTGGCTTAATCCATTTGCATCTTCCACGAGGCACCAGCGGTGGAGCTGGGAGGCATCTCTTCACTTGCACGGCTCTGGCACCAGCATGCTTACCCTCTGCTGCTTTTCTTGGTAGTGCAAGCTAAGCGGAAGGCAGGTTAAGAATGCAACGGCACCAAACGGATTCTCTCTCTCTCTCTCTCTCTCTCTCTCTCTCTCTCTCTGTCTGTCTCCCACCCCTCCTACCTTCCATCTCTACCCTTCTCTATACAAGGCTGTAGTCATAGATTACTTTGTTAATAGTTTCTTTTTTAACGCAATCTGTTAGGCAACTGGGAAGTTGCAATCCCGTTCTGCCATTTATGTGTTTGGAAGAGCAATACCCCTTAGATCGTGTGCGCACATGCACATTTCTTTTAATTTTTTAGTACAGAGGATGTACCATTTATATACCAAGAGAATTTCAAACATCCTGGGCTTACAAATGTGTCTTAATTAGCCTTTTCCCAGACTTCCAGAAGATGTGATGTTAGACCTCCGGGGGGGGGGGGGGGGTAGAATGCCATACAAATGCAGGAGGGCACCCGGCCAGTGGGTGTGGCCTGTGGGGCATCGTCCCTCAATTGACGATTGAGTCCTGTACCCGGCAATTGCTGCCCTGGGAGGCTGTAAGGGCCCCGCCTCCCCAAGAGAGAAAGTGCATGTCCTCCACTCTGCAAGAACAGCCAACGGGAGGGCGAGTTTACGATAGCCCCGCCTTTCTCTAAACGACACGACTTTTGCCACCTGCCGGCAATTTTAACACTTCATATTACAAATCTGGGATGGGGAACGTGTTCAGACAGTGCCGTCTGTTGTCACCAAGGGCATGATCCGGCTGCTGGGCCTCCTCCTGCGGGAGTCACTAGAAGGAACAGGTCTGCAGGGGTGGATTTCTCGGGGGCGTTGGCACAGGGCAGCCGAGCGGCCGATCGTGCACTGAGTCAGAATTAGGTTTTTCTCTCGCACCCCCCCTCCCAGTTTTTAAGACCGGCTTCAGAACACAAATGTTTTCGGGTTCTCTACCCTCCCCCCAATCTCTGAATTATTTTTTTTAAAAGCAGACCCTGCCTCTCTCTCTCTCTCTCTGTCTCTTAGTGGGCAGTTTCAGTAACTGGGGGTGGGTGGGGGGAGATGCCTGTGGGCTGGGGGCTCCTGACATTTCGTTGCAGTAGGAAATGGCTTTCTTAGTGATCAGAGGTGTTCCCTTTAGGCATCTCGTAGGGAAAAGGACTGGCGAGAAACCTTCCTTGTAAAAAAAGAAGAGAAAAAAAAGAAAAAGGCGATATCTATTTTAATGGTAAAGCTCCCGATCTCTCTCTCTCTCTCTCTTTTTTTTTTTTAATCCCAGATTTTGTGCTTTTACTTTAAAACGCTGCTAACAGCTGATGGTGATAATGTACATATGTGTAAAAAAAAAAAAGGTTGTTGGACAGGAAGTCTTTTTTTTCTGTCTTGAGTTTTCCCTTCCCTCGGCTTTGCTGTTACTTTTTGTATTTCACCTGATTAAGGGGGGGGAGAAAAATAAAACACGTATTTTTTAAGGAAAGCAACTAGTCTCTCTCGTGAAAGGACAGAATTTCCCAAGAGGGAAGGAAGCTACAGTTTGCTCCTTGGCCGTCCTTGAGAGCAGCCAGGTGTGGTCAGGAGGGGATCCCACAGAGAACGGGGAGGAGCGCGTGGCTAGCCGGACGGATCAAACTACGGCTTCCACGGCGGCTCCCACTAAATGTGCTGGGGGGGAAGGTCAGCTGGTTTGCAGGGGGAGGGAGGCGGCCTCCCTTGGTCCCCCTGGTGACATCCTAGACATGAGGTTTTTCTCCAGCTGAGCCGCATTTGGGTTGGGAGAGACAAAACCAAGGGCTGTCCTGGCTTCCAGCGCGAAGGAAGCGGCTGGGTCAATAATGCAATCGGTTCCAAAGTCAGGGGGCGGATTGCGGCCGTGGGGAAGGGGCTATTTTGAAAACGCTGTAAATAATTGGTGTGCTTCTTTTTTGTGTGTGTGCCTGTTCAAAATCTCTCCATCGGGTCTTTGTTGGCTTGATATTCTTAAGTGTCTCTTGGGGAGGAGAGAAAGCGAGAGATGCTCGGAGGGGAAGACGCCGCAAAAGCCACCGACGGTCTTTGGGCTGTATGAGTACATGAAATAAAATGACTAGTTTGACTGTTTGCATATTCTTCTTGTAAATAAGCCCTCTCCTTAAGTGTGCAGTAGGTGCAAGAACGCAGCCGAAGAGTAGAACCGGATATCTCCTCCCGTGCTCTGCAGTTGTAAGAGCGACTGCTCGGGCGCCGAAGGGCAGGACATCCGGGGGGGGCACCGTCCCAGAGGAAACCAGCCGGATGCGCAGATCGTGATCCCAGCAGCAGAGACACGCCCTGCCCCGCAAAATGTGCTTGGGAAGCTTGACTGTTCCTCTTAACGCCACACAGATCTGTATGTGGGGAAAGGGTGTGTGGAAAGCAGGCGCCTTTGCCCCGAGTAAAACGCAAAGCGGTGGATGTCCGAGAGATCCTCTGACCCCGACTTCCTCTCCTTCTCCCCTTATTTTTGTATTGTATGCTAATAAAGTGTTCTTGACTTGGTGTGGCCTCCTTTTCTAGGAGAAATGGGAGCTCCGGGCCAGTTTGCCTCACCCGTTTCCTTTTTGTCAAGTGGCCTCACAGGAGAGAGAACCTTTCACGGTGCCTCGTGTGAGTGGGCTGTATGTATGCAGTTATGCACAGGGCGTGATGTGTGGAAGTTGCACGTCCTTTCTTCTTCTTTTTTTACTAAAGCAAAATGTAACCATGCACATTTTAAAAATGCCTCTCTGAGAATTCTGAACAAAGTTTTAAGTCTTGTCTGTTGTTCTCCATGGGTTGGATCCTGTGGCTCCGTTCCACCACTGCCACAGCCATTAAGCAGAGCAGTATCCCTGAATGTGGTCTGCATTTGTGTAGTTTGGTTTTATTCATTCCAGATTTTGGGTATCCTCCCCCCCCCCTCCGAAATCTTTTCCCTCCTATACCCATCCGTTGACTTCCCAAGGCCTTTTAAGAGGGTTCATCCTGGACAGACTTAAGTGCCCCACGCCTCGTCAGTTACGGATGGGAAGGTTCATATGTTCGCCGTATTCAGAATGAACTTGCCTCTGTTCTTTTGGGGAGAGCCAGTTTGGTGTGGTGCGGACTCTAATCTGGGAGAACCGGGTTTGATTCCCCACTCTGCCACATGCAGCTGCTGGTGTGACCTTGGGTCAGTCGTACGTTCTCTCAGAGCTGTTCTCTCAGGGGCAGTTCTCTTTCAAGAGCTCTCTCAGCCCCACCGACCTCACAGGGTGTCTTTTGTGGGGAGGGGAAGGGAGAGGAGTTTGTAAGCCGCTCTGAGACTCCAAGTGAAAGGTGGAGTATAAATCCAATCTCCTCAATTTGGTGTCGTGGTTAAGTGTGTGGACTTTAATCTGGAAGAACCGGGTTTGATTCCCCCACTCCTCCACTTGCACCTGTTGGATGACCTTGGGCAAGACGTAGTTCTGACAAGAGCTGTTCTTGAAAAAGAGCCGTTTCTGTCAAGAGCTCTCTCAGCCCCGCCTACCTCACAGGGTGTCTGTCGTGGGGAGGGGAAGGGAGAGGAGTTTGTAAGCCGCTCTGAGACTCCCTTGGGTAGTGAAGGGCCATGGGGTATGAATCCAGTCTCTCTTCTGGTGCCATGTTCCTGCAGCTGCAGAGCTTCTGACTGTTGGATGGGGGCTAATGAGAAGCATGGGTGGGGGAAGAGGTTCGCTAAGGACTTGAATGGAAATGTGTCCGTCCCCCCACCCCCACCCCCCAAATGTTTTACTGGTTATACGGGGAGTGGGCCTACAGTATATCTTTCAAAAAAACAAAGATACCCTACTGTTTTATAAAACGGTGTTTCCCAACCTGTGGGCCGCAGACCAGCACTCCTTAAGGTCCGCCGCTTCCATTCCATTGCGCTCTCCTGTATTTTGGAAACCAAGATCTGACCCTGGAAAAAGCATCATGAATACAATTGTGTTTTGTTTTTTTCCTCCTTCACTGCATATTCAAAATACTAGAACTCCAGGGCATCCACTGAGGCTGACGAGCAGTACGTTCAGGATGGACAAAAGGAAATAACTTGCGCAGAGCATGAAGAAAGTGTGGGAATTCACCGCCAGCGGATGTAGTGAGGGCTACAGGAAGAAACCGCTTTAAATGGGGATTAGATAGGTTCATGAAGGACAAGTCTATCATTTGCCACTAGGCATGGTGACTGATGGGAATTTCCCCATTCAGTTAGCCTCTGAATCCCAGAGCCAGGAGGCAACTTCAGGGGAAGGCCTTGGCCTCCATGCCTTGTTGTTGGCCATCCAGATGAACTGGTTGGCCACTGTGAGACAGGAGGCTGGACTAGATGGACCCTTACTGGTCTGATCCAACAGTGCTCTTGGGTTCTTCTCAGGGGAAGGCCTCGGCCTCCCTGCCCTGTTGTTGGCCCGTGTGTGAGACAGGAGGCTGGACTGGATGGATCCTCCCTGGTCTGACCCAGCAGGGCTCTTCTGATTTTCCTATAGGGAACCTCCACATCAAGAGACGGTGAACCCCTGAATCCCAGAGCCAGGAGGCAACATCCAGGGAAGGCCTCAGCCTCTCTGCCCTGTTGCTGGCCCTGCAGAGGAACTGGCTGGCCCCTGTGTGAGACAGGAGGCTGGACTAGATGGACCCTCACTGGTCTGATCCAACAGGGTTCTTATGTTGCTGAAGTAGGTTAGAGAGTGAGTAATGGAGGAGAAGCAAGTGACCAAAGGCTGGAATATAATTTTCATATACATAGTCAGAAGTCACTGGGAAAGACAGTAATGCTAGGGAAGTTGAAGGCAGGAGGAGAAGAGGAAGACCCAACATGCGATGGATTTACTCCATCGAGGAATGTTATGGGGGACATTAATTCTTAGAGTCGCCATAAATCAGAAACGACCTGGTGGTACTTCACACACGCGAACACAAACGCTGTGTGTTGGAATGCCACTTCAGGTTTGTAGTGGCGGGCAGTGCACCCTTTGTGCGATGTTTGTTGGGTTCTCAAGAACGTCTGGTTGGCCGCTGTAAGTAATGGAACGTTGAACGAGATGAATGCCGGTGTCATGCCAAAAAGCCATGAGTCACAATATGAAGTAAATTTGGACCGGGGTGGGGGGCATACCAAACAGATTTGGGAACCGCTGCTCCAAAATGTTTGAGGTAGCTCGCAAATCTTAAAACAAGTTGTGCCAGCTGTAAAATACCCCCTCTAACAATTACGCTAATACCAAAAGTATTAGCGTAATAGTTAAAACTGTCTCCCGACCATTGTTCCCTCTAAGCTGTGGAGTCCTGTGAGCAAAAAACTACTTTGTGAGCTACTGGCATTAAAGTTGAGCGAGCGATTTGACTACTGCATGCATTAGTCTGCTCTGGAGCCATCTTTCCTGAGCTAAGACAAAAATCTGTGAGACGGAGACTAAAAAACTGTGAGCTGGCTCACACTAACTCAGCTTAGAGGGAACACTGCTCCCGACCACAGAACACTGTGGCTGTTCTAGCGCTATGCATAAATATCACAAGCCTCAGTGTGATCAGATGTCAATGCCGTGTTCTGCCAAATCCGGTTCAGGAGTAATCTCATGAAGTCCTTCAACCAACCACAGCCCATGTTTCCCCTTCCTGGAGGTGGTCCTGCCCAACAGCCAAGGGAAAACCCACCAAAGAGCACCACCTATCATCAATAACCGATGTGGTGGCTGCTGGGTGAATGTCTCAAGGAAGACCTCCGTAATTGGGAAAGGCCCGACAGGGCCTTTCCCAATTACGGAGGTCTTCCTTGAGACATTCATTCAGCAGCCACCACATCGGTTATCAATGATAGGTGGTGCTTTTGGGCACTGTAAGAGATCTGGAGGCGCAGCCAAGACCCTCTTGAGTGCAAGCCAGTGGGTCAGGTGCCCTGACCCAGACCAATTGAAAGTGCTTTGAATTGTGTTCGGGGCCATTCTGGAAACAAAACGCAGGCTTTTTAACGCTGCTATAATGCGGGTGGAAAGGGGGAGCACCGGTCAAACCCCAACTGCCACATTTTGAACTGGTTGACGCCTCCGAGGAAAGGTGTGGTGGGCATTCCAGCAGAACTGGGCCTCTGAACTACCACAGTTCCATGCTGGAGCTAACCGTACCTCCAAGCTTCGGAGCTGCTCCATCAAAGGGGGGAAAAACCCACCTGGAACAAGCCATCAACCCCCTCCAAACACCCTCTCTATTTTGTCTAGACCAGGGGCCTGTGGTTTTTTTTTTTTTTTTTTTTTTTTTTGAACCTCCGAGCATCTTTGGAACCCCACCAAAATGGGTGGTGGGCACAGTCACAAAATGGCTGCCACGGGAGGCCGAAACCATCACAAAATGGCTGCCACATACCAGAGCAGTAGGCTACGCAGCGGGTTATTTTCTTTCTTATGCGCCCAGCTGGCCTTCCGCCGCGTGGTGGAGATCCATGTGCTGTGGTGGCAGCCAGGGTTCCCTCTGAGCTGAGTGAGTGTGAGCTGGCTCACAGTTTTTTTGGCCTCCAGCTCGCACATCTTTGTCTTGGCTGAGGAAGGAGGGCTCCATAGCAAACAATGCAGTAGCCCAATCGCTCGCTCCCAACTTTAATGCCCATAGTTCACAAGACTCCACAGCTTAGAGGGAGCGTTTGTGGCAGCCGCCGCTGAAGCAACTTTTTAGAAATCTGCAGCGCGTGTTAGATTTGCAGTGGCCGACAAGAAGCTCCACGTGGCCTTACCCGCTTTCTAAAAAGACTGGTGGGTGTCGTGATGACCCCGGGTGGTTTTCAGGGCAAGAGATGAACGGAGGTGGTTGTCTGCCTTCCTTTGCTGAGCATCCCTGGCCTCGGTGGTCTCCCATACAAGTACCGAGCATGGCCAAACCTGCTTAGGTTCCCGATTCTGATGAGACTGGGCTACTGGGGCTACTAGCCCCATGTTGGGACCCCTTTTCTAGACTTCTCCAGTTTGGTGTCGTGGTTCAGTGCGCGGACTCTAATCTGGGAGAACCAGGTTTGATTCCCCACTCCACTCGCAGCTGCTGGATGACCTTGGGCAAGCCATGGTTCTGCCAGAGCTGTTCTTGAAAAAAGCCGTTTCTGCCAGAGCTCCCTCAGGCCCCACCGACCTCACAGGGGGTCTGTTGTGGGGAGGGGAAGAGAAAGGAGTTTGTAAGCCCCTCTGAGACTCCCTTGGGTAGTGATGGGCGGTGTATAAATCCAATCTCCTCTTTGTATCAGTCCTTGTTGAGCTGGGAGTCAACATATTGCTGATGCGTCCCCTTAAATGCTGGAGACCAGGCCCTGTGGTTTCATGAAGGGACTACGGCTCAGTGGTAGAGCACACAGAAGGTCTCCGGTTTGATCACTGTCACCTGCAGATGAAAACCAGGCAGTAGGTGATGTGACAAACCTTTCTCTGCCTGTGGCCCTGGAGAGCAGCTGCTAGTCTGAGTAGACAGTACTGACCTTTATGGTCTGAGGGGAATAAAAAGGGAGCCATTTGGGATCCCAAACAGTTTCTTGGGGCACGGTTGTATCCCTCCATTTTGCCTTCTGGAACGCGCCTTCCATTTGTCCTGCGGTGGTGAGGCCACAGGCTTAGAGGGCGTGGAATGGGCTTGGCCTAGGGGCTAATAAGGACAGCTAAACCTCCACTGTACAGCCGGTTTAGTTTTTCTAGGTCTGACCCCTGAAGCTCTTCATGTCCCCTTCTGACAAGAAACCTTCACATCTTGCAACCTGAATGCGCTTCATTGTTCAGGATTCTCCTTCAGGGATGGCGGTGGCTCCAGCGGTTGAGCCTCCGCTTGGCATGCAGAAGGTCCCAGGTTCAATCCTCGGCAGGGCTTTTTTTGTAGACAAAGCCCAGCAGGAACTCATTAGCATATTAGGCCACACCCTGACAGCACAGCTCATTAGCATATTAGGCCACACCCCCATGTTACCAGAAGTAACCTTTTGCTTCTTATTCTGTTTACCTTGTTTGTTGTCAAAACCCAGGGCTTTTTTTTTTTTTTTTTTGTAGCGGGAACTCCTTTGCATGTTAGGCCACACATCCCTAATGTAGCCAATCCTAATGAGTTCCTGCTGTTGGGTGTGGCCTATTATGCTAATGAGTTCCTGCTGGGTGTGGCCAACTCGGGGGCCAGCTAGAACGCCATTCCTGTGCTTTCCTGCCCCAAAATAGCCCTGGTCCTCGGCATCTCCCAGGTGATGCTGGGCAATACTCCCTCTAAGCTGTGGAGTCCTGTGAGCAAAAATCCTGCTTTGTGAGCGGGCGATTTGGCGGCTGCTTAAATTAGTTTGCTCTGGAGCCCTCCTTCCTGACCTAAGACAAAAATCTGTGAGGTGGAGGCTAAAAAACTGAGCTAGCTCAGCTTACAGGGAACACTGGTGCTGGACCCAGGATCTGAATTGGGATAATCAGACAAGGCTGTGGCAGAGCATCTGCTTTGCATTCCGAAGGTCCCAGGGTCCACCCCTGGCATCTCCGGTTGACCAGGTAGTTAGTGGTAGTTGGCCAGGTAGTTAGTGGAGAGCTCCTGCCACCAGTCTTAAGGTGGACAATACACGACTTGGTATGATTCGTGTGTGGAGCAGACTGCAAGTCAAGGCAGCGAATCTCTGTCTGGTCTACGTCCCTTTCGCTGTGGGAGGCCCTCACAGTGCGGCCCCCTTCAGTTTAAAAATCTCGTGCCCAGACACCAGCCATTCAGCTTGGCCAAACTGGGGGGACAGCGATCCCCCCCCTTGCCTTTCACTCCACCAGTTTCCTCATCTGTCTTGGCTGCTGTGCACCTTGGATTTGTAGTCCTCCGCTCAGGTCACTCAAAGCCAATGTTCCCTTTTGCCAAGCAAAATTGGCACGACCTTGCCGGGAACATGCAAAGCGGGTGCCCCTCTGTAGCTTTCCATTTTTGCTAGGGAAGGGGTACGGTGCTTTGTAAACCCGTCGCATAATGCACGCAAGGATATTGCGGGGATGGTGAGATTGGCGACGAAGTCACCAGTCTCTTGGGCCCCCACTCCACAAGATGCCTGTGGCTGGGGAGAGGAAAGGAAAGGCGATTGTAAGCCACTTTGAGACTGCTTCGGGTAGAGAAAAGTGGCATATCAAAGCCTACCACTTCTCTGGTGTGGGGGCAGACAGCTATGCCAGTCCGGCACTTTGCGCGGGCCTCTGTTCCAGGGCAACGGTGGGTGTGGCAGCGAGCCCCCTTGCCCTTGGCCGTGGAAGGGTCATGCGCACCTGGCAACCCCTAAGGAGAGGCCATTCCCGTTGGTCGAGGGTGAGGCCCCGGGATCTCCGACACGGTGCCTATGTGGTGCCTGCCGACACCTTTTGGTGCCAGTTTGGTGTAGTGGTTAAGTGTGCGGACTCTAATCTGGGAGAACCAGGTTTGAGTCCCCACTCCTCCACTTGCACCTGCTGATGTGACCTTGGGTCAGTCACAAGCTCTGGCACAGCTGTCCTTGAAAAAGAGCAGTTTGTGTCAGAGCTCTCTCAGCCCCACCCACCCCACAGGGTGTCTGTTGTGGGGAGGAGAAGGGAAAGGAGTTTGTAAACCGCTCTGAGACTCCTAAGTGAAGGGCGGGGTATAAATCCAATCTCCTCCTCCTCTTCTTCTTCTTTTCTGGTGCCCAAGTGCTTTTAGAAAGTAGATGGGGCTTTTATTTATTAAATTCAATTCCCCATAGGACAGGGCCCAGGGTGGCACACGTCAGAAAAATCTTTACATCGTTATAATGAAAACTTTAAAATCATTAACTACACAACATAATTACCAGTCAGAGAGCAATAACACTGCCAGAGTGTGCCCACTGCCTTCTGTGGGGGTGGGGGGTGGGGAGAAACAGGCGTGCCAGCCAGATGGGATACCATCGCTGACCTCAACCAAACACCTG
The DNA here is from genome assembly GCF_001447785.1 of Gekko japonicus. Lineage (NCBI taxonomy): Eukaryota > Metazoa > Chordata > Lepidosauria > Squamata > Gekkonidae > Gekko > Gekko japonicus. Next base: position 723,267 of record NW_015165247.1, on the reverse strand, counting down.
GTGGAACATCTCCGCCTCACATGCCCTGGGGAACTGCATTAAGTCCCGCAGGGCATGGCAGAAAGTTCCCCCGGGTTGGGGGCCGGGGCCGAAAACACCCTGGCCCCTGGTCGAGGACGGCCGGATGTCTCTGCCAGGTTTTGTTTTGCTGCTTTTGCCCAGCAAGGTTTCGGCTGCGCAGATCTGTAAAAATTTTGCTTTGGCGGCAGCTGCCACCGAAGCAAGAGTTCACCGTGTGAATGAAGGTAGGCCGCGGCAGCCATTTTGTGGCTAGGTCGGCCTCCCGCGGCAGCCATTTTGTGGCCACACCCACCTCACTGTGTCAGAATTTCAAAGGCCCCCCAAAAGATGGGGAACCCTGGTGTGGCCCAACAGTGGCGGCCCTTCCCTCGGCCTGCCTCACCAGTCCTGCGGCCGAGCCCAGAAAGGGGAGCCAGCCCAGCCCTCACCAGAACGGGCTCCGCTTCCTGAACGCTTTTGAAATTCCTTCCCCTCACAAGAGCTGGCCCACTCTTGGTGGCAGCACGGTGGTAACCTCGTGAGGTGATATGGCTCCTGTTGGCAGGAGTCTAGCTAGGAGGTGGCCGCTGCCCAAAATCTGCCACCCAAGGCGGCCACCTCATGGCACCTTTAACATACGTGAAGCTGCCTTCTACTGACCCTTGGTCCATCAACCTCAGTATTGTCTACTCTGGCTGGCAGCGGCTCTCCGAGGTTTCAGGCATAGAAAGGCCTTTCCCATCATCTCCTGCCTGGTCTTTTCAACTGGAGATGGTGAGGATTGAACCTGGGATGCCAAGGGGATGCTCTTCCACTGAGCCACAAGCCCACCAGTTTCTTTGGGGCTCCGTTAAGTCTGGAGGTGAAGAAAGCCTTTTGACCTAACCGGACTGCTCCATGCATTGTGGCCCGTGTTGTGTTTGTGTCTAACTAGATGGACCCTCACTGGTCTGATCCAGCAGGGCTCTTCTGATGTTCTTATGGATTTGTGTTCTTAACCTCCACATTCAGAGGCAGTCAACCTCCGAATCCCAGAATCAGGGGAAGGCCTCAGCCTCTGTGCCCTGTTGGACTGATTGGCCACTCTGTGGGACAGGAGGGTAGACTAGATGGACCCTCACTGGTCTGACCCAGCAGGGCTCTTCTGAGGTTCTTATGAGGGGAGAGCCTCAGCCTCTGTACCCTGTTGTGGGCCCTCCAGAGGAACTAGTTGGCCACTGTTTGAGACAGGATGCTGGCCTAGATGGACCCTCCCTGGTCTGATCCAGCAGGGCTCTTAGGTTCTTTTCATGGGAGGGCCTCAGCCTCTGTACCCTGTTGTTGGCCCTCCAGAGGAACTGGATAGCTACTGTGTAAGACAGGATGCTGGAGTAGATGGACCCTCACTGGTCTGATCCAGCAGGGCTCTTCTGATGTTCTCAGGGAAAGGCCTCAGCCTCTCTGCCCTGTTGTTGGCCCTCCAGAGGAACTGGTTGGCCACTGTGTGAGACAGGATGGAGGACTAGATGGACCCTCACTGGTCTGACCCAGCAGGACTCTTCTGATGTTCTTCTCAGGGGAAGGTCTTGGCCTCTCTACCCTGTTGTTGGCCCTCCAGAGGAACTGGCTGGCCCCTGTGTGAGATGGGAGACTGGACTGGATGGACCCTCACCGGTCTGACCCAGCAGGGCTCTTCTGGTGTCCTTCTCAGGGGAAGGCCTTGGCCTCTCTGCCCTGTTGCTGGCCCTCCAGAGGAACTGGCTGGCCCCTGTGTGAGACAGGAGGCTGGACTAGAGGGACCCTCACTGGTCTGATCCAGCATGACTCTTCTAGTGATCTTCTCAGGGGAAGGCCTCGGCCTCTCTGCCCTGTTGCTGGCCCTCCAGAGGAACTGATTGAGGCCACTGTGTGAGACAGGAGGCTGGACTAGATGGGCCCTCACTGTTCTGACCCAGCAGGACTCTTTCTTACGTTCTTAGGGTTTGTTGTGCTTGATTCTCCGGGCAAGCAAGCTGTTACTAGCTCTGTGTTTCTCAACACACAGCAATCTTTCCCATTGCATTAATGTTCTCCTCTGGCTCTCAGCCACTTTTGCTCTGTGTCGCTGAGCCTTAGGGGTGTAAGGTGTTGCCTTTCATTTTTAACTGGCTGACGGGGAAGGTGTGGCGTATCTGTTGTTCATGCAGCGGATCCCTGGGGAGTAGCTCCTACTCAGAGGAGGCTAGGCTGGGCCGAGTGGCTGCAGGGCAACTGTGTTCGTTGTCTCATTCAAGCTTTCGTGAAAGATGTTGTTGCTCTTGGCACTATTTTGAATGAGGGTGGTTTTAAAGAGAACTTGAAGGTCCTCACTGATGGACCTCCTGAGGGCACCTGGTATTTTTTGGCCACTGTGTGACACAGAGGGTGCGTTCAGACGGGGCGTTTCTGCCGGCATAAACTGCACCGGGAACCGGTGCAGTTTATGCTGGCAGAAACGCGATCAGACTCACCCTCCTGTCTGCGGAGCCCTCCGGTGGACGCCCGCTCACACGCTGCGGGCGTCGGGTTTTTTTTTTTTTTTTTAAAGGACTGTTTGAGCATGCGCACAGGCAGCCATTCAGAGAATGGCGATTTTTGCGCATGCTCAACCCCCCCCTTACATTTAAACTTTAAAGGTAAGCACTTACCTTTAAAGTTTAAAGCCCAACCTGGCCTGTTTCAGTCCCGGACTCCTCCGTGACGGTAAAGTAAGGGCTTTTTTTTTTTCTTCACAAACGCTCGGGGCGAAGCTTCGCCCGAGCGCATATCGCTTAATTAAAAAAAGATGGCGGGGGAAAGCCGGAAGCCTCAGGCTTCCGACGGAAGTGGCTAGGCACCGGTGGAGAGCGATCAGACGCCGGTTTGTATCGGAAGCCACCGTTGCACTCTGTTTACCACCACTTGGGACCTAGTGGCAGAGTACAACGGTGTAAACGGCTTTGTAACGGTTAGGGACGGGAGGCAGATGTTCGCCATGTGAACGCCGGTAAGTACACTGGTTGGAATCGTCACCTATTCCGTTACAAATGCCGCGTCTGAACGTACCCAGAGTGTTGGTCTGGATGGGCCATTGGCCTGATCCAACACTGGCTTTCTGTTATGTTCTTATAGGAAGCAGAAGTCCATCAGTGGCTGTTAGACACAAGGTATGGATAGGAACTCTCGGTCTGGGGCAAGGGATGCTCTGTATTCTTGAAGCAATGCCGGTTGGGGATCGATCCCCAAACCTGCCAGAACTGTTTAAGCAGGGAGGGGCGGGCAGGAGTGGGTTCCCTGGAGCAAGCGGCAGCCTCGTTTTCAGAAGGCGGGTGGGTGGGCAGGGGCAGATTAAGGTCCACTGGTCCCCTAAGCACTGACCAATCTTGGGTGTCATCGCCTATGACACCACACCTCGCCAACAAAAAAGCAGAAGATAGCCCTAGGGTGCACCCTGTTCAATGTGCTCTCGTTTTACAAATCTTCGGGTTGTTTTCTTTTCCTTTTCACCCTTTCCCCAACTTTGTGGTGCCCCCTCTTGGCCCTGGTGCCCTAAGCACTTGCTTCCTCTGCTTCATGGGTCATCTGCCCCAGGCCTCTAGCCAGGGTTTTTTAAGTGGGGGGCATTTAAATTTCTTAGGGGGCCACTGGGTAATCAAATTAAAGGAATACCCGGCTCCTTCCCCACACCTGCTGCCACTTGAGGGGCGCTGGGCCGGATGGGAAGGGGGGCATTGCCAGTAAGTCAGGGGGCCTGGCCCCAAGCTGCCCTGCTGTAGCTATAGGCCTGATCTGCCCCTGGAGGGATGGGGGTCAATGTTCCCTCTAAGCTGTGGTGTCCTGTGAGCAAAAATTCTACTTTGTGAGCTACTGGCATTAAAGTTGCTTTTATGGCAGCGCTTTGCCCCCTCTTGGCCCTGGTGCCCTAAGCACCTGTTTTGTCTGCTTCATGCTTCATCCGCCCCAGGCCCCTAGCCAGGGATTTTTTTTGGGGGGGGGGCATTTAAATTTCTTCGGGGGCCACTGGCTAATCAAATTAAAGGAATACCCGATTCCTTCCCCACACCTGCTGCCACTTGGGGGCAGCTGGGCTGGATGGGAAGCCAGGGGGGCCTTGCCAGTAAGTCCGGCACCCAAGCTGCCCCACTGTAGCTATAGGCCTGATCTGCCCCTGGGGGGTGGGGGGTCAATGTCCCCTCTAAGCTGTGGAGTCCTGTGAGCAAAAATCCTACTTTGTGAGCTACTGGCATTAAAGTTGTGAGCAATTGACTTGGCTACTGCATAAACTAGTTTGCTCTGGAGCCCCATCCTTCCTGAGCCCAAACAAAAATGTGTGGGCTGGAGGCTAAAAAACTGTGAGCTCGCTCACACTAACTCAGCTTAGAGGGAACACTGGTGGGGGTGGGACCAATGTTCCCTCTAAACTGTGGAGTCTTGTGAGCAAAAAATCTCCTTTGTGAACTCCTGGCGTTAAAATTGTGAGCAAGCGGTTTGGCTCCTGCATAGATTAGTTTGCTCTGGAGCCCTCCTTCCTGAGCGAAGACAGAAATGTGTGAGCCAGAGGCTAAAAAACTGTGAGCTAGCTCACACTCACTCAGCTTAGAGGGAACACTGGTGGGGGTGGGACCAATGTTCCCTCTAAGCCGTGGAGTCTTGTGAGCAAAAAATCTCCTTTGTGAACTCCTGGCGTTAAAATTGTGAGCAAGCGGTTTGGCTCCTGCATAGATTAGTCTGCTCTGGAGCCCATCCTTTCTGAGCGGAGACAAAAATGTGTGAGCTGGAGGCTAAAAACCTGTGAGCTCGCTCACACCCACTCAGCTTAGAGGGAACACTGGTGGGGGGGTGGGACCCTATTGCGTGCCTCCAGCCCCACCACGAG
>NW_015165247.1:715693-718042 GCF_001447785.1 Gekko japonicus | reverse complement strand
TCCAGAGGGGCTGCCTCTTCTTCTCTGGGTGACTTTGCACTGGCCTAAGCGCTGGAAGGGCCTCTGGGAATGCGCAGAGCGCCGCGCCGCTTCCCGGGGGGTGGGTGGGGGGACGCGCAAGCTTTTTTTCCTGCCTTTGCAGGGCCAAAGGGGGAGGCCGGCTCGGCCCCTCTGCTCCAGCACCTTCTTTCGGTGTGTGTGCACGGAAGGGACTGCTTGCTGCCTCCCTGCATGAGTCCTCGCACCGGCTTCAGCGTCTTCCCTTTCCCCCTGCAGCAGATCTAGGGGTCGGAAAGCGCGAGAGTCCGGTTGGACCTTCGGCAACATTTGTGGCAGGGGGTGAACTTTGTGAGTCGCGCCTCTCCCCCCTTTAGCTAGGGCTAGAGCGGGAGTCCCACCTCTCTTTCGATCACGAAGCTGATGGATGTCTGGCAGTCCCGTAGCTAGGGAATTCTTGGGGGGGGGGCACCAGCTAATTAAATGGAAGTACAGTGCAGGTGGTAAGTTGGAGCATTTTGGGGGGCAGCCCAGGAGGGAGATGGGCAGCCCCGTTTGTCTGCGGTGGCTCAAGGGGTTAAGACGCTGAACTGCAGGCTGTCAAAGTTCGGTAGTTCAGCAGTTTGAGACCTGAGTGTGCCGCATGACGGAGTGAGCTCCCGTCTCTAGTTCCAGCTCCTGCCAACCTAGCAGTTCGAAAGCAAGACATTGCAAGTAGATAAATAGGGACCACTTTGGTGGGAAGACAACAGCGTTCCGTGCGCCTTGCTGTTTAGTCATGCCGGCCACATGACCACGGAAACGTCTTCGGACAGCGTTGGCTCTTCGGCTTCGAAACGGAGATGAGCACCGCAACCCTAGAGTCAGACTCGACTGGCTTTCGAGCAAGGGAACCTTTACCTTTAACCCAACCGTTCAGCAATTTCATTGAGTGCCCACGAGTTCTTATATTGTGAGAAAGGGAGTCGGACTCGACTGGCTTTCGAGCAAGGGAACCTTTACCTTTTTTAGCAGTAGAAAAGAGCCAGAGTCCGTAGGGCCTTCAGGACTAACCAAATCTGTGGCAGGGTAAGGAGCTTTGGTGAGTCAGGGCTCACTCCTTCAGATATAGCTAGAACAGAAGTCTGTCAGGGCCCTTAGTCAGGTCACACCACACAGGGCTTCATAAGAAGATAACTGTTTATTGACAAGTCCAGTACTAATAAACACGTGTATAGCTTGTGTCAGGAATGGCCGTCAGTACTAGGGCCTCTGACTTATATGAGAATCAAACATCCCCCCCCCCTGTAAGAATGAGCCAATGGATACATCTCCCGCTCGCGGGCAAAGCAAAAAAAAGCCGTTACCTTTCCCAGCTGAGAACCCCCTCCACACTCCATAGTTATGACAGGGTTACCTGATAAAGTCCATCTCTCCTATTTATTGGAAAGGGGGGTGATTTTAGATGCCAAATGAGCGGAGTTGGGGCTCTTCAGAGGAGGTTGTCTGTCGCTTCCCTGCACAAAGCAGGTTGCTGGCTGAGATCAGCTACCCCCATTAACACTCTTAAGCCAGGGGTGGCCAAACTTGCTCAAGGTGAGAGCCACATAGAATAAACACCAGATGTTTGAGAGCAGCAAGACAAATATCACACGCGCATTTTTATTTAAAAATACGTAAATTTGCTTTTTATTCACATGAAATGAGACCTGCTAAAAATAAAAAATAAGGGTTAGAAACTGATATTGATAATGATATTTACTTGTCTAATGATATTTGATATTTGGATCAAAAACTGGCTAATTAATAGAAAACAGAGAGTGAGTATAAATGGGCAGTTCTCTCAGTGGAGGGGGGTAAGCAGTGGGGTACCGCAGGGATCAGTACTTGGTCCACTGCTTTTTAACTTGTTCATTAATGATTTGGAGTTGAGAGTAAGCAGTGAAGTGGCTAAATTTGCAGACAACACGAGGTTGTTCAGGGTGGTGAAAACCAGTGAGGATTATGAGGCACTCCAAAGGGATCTGTCGAGGATGGGTGAGTGGGCATCAGCGTGGCAAATGGGGTTCAGTGTGGCCAAGTGCAAGGTGATGCACATTGGAGCCAAAAATCCTAACTATAAATACACATTGATGGGGTCTGAACTGGCAGAGACTGATCAAGAGAGAGATCTTGGTGGCACTCCAAAGGGATCTGTCGAGGATGGGTGAGTGGGCATCAGCGTGGCAAATGGGGTTCAGTGTGGCCAAGTGCAAGGTGATGCACATTGGAGCCAAAAATCCTAACTATAAATACACATTGATGGGGTCTGAACTGGAAGAGACTGATCAAGAGAGAGATCTTGGAGTTGTAGTAGATAACTCACTGAAAATG
>NW_015165247.1:715284-715432 GCF_001447785.1 Gekko japonicus | reverse complement strand
TCGGGTTATAACAGATAAAAGGAAGTCCTTCTTCACCCATAGAGTGATTCACACATGGGATTCACTGCCAAAGGAGGTGGTGGTGGCTACAAACATGGACGGCTTCAAGAGGGAATTAGATAAGCACAAGAAGGCAACCCACGATACT
>NW_015165247.1:706952-713527 GCF_001447785.1 Gekko japonicus | reverse complement strand
GGGGCTTCTGGTGTCCTGGCCCCACTGCTGGATCTCCTGATGGCCCCTGGTATTTTTGGCCACTGTGTGACACAGAGTGTTGGACTGGGTGGGCCATTGGCCTGATCCAACATTGGCTCCTCTTTTGTTAAGAGCAGAGGTCCATCAGTGGCTATTATCCATAAGGTATAGATAGGAACTCTCGGTCTGGGGCAAGGGATGCTCTGTCTTCTTGTTGCTTGGGTGGGGGTCAACAGTGGGAGGGCTTCTAGTGTCCTGGCCCTACTGTTGGACCTCCTGAGGGCCCCTGGTATTTCTGGCCACTGTTGGGGGGGGGCAACAGTATTGGACCAGATGAGCCATTGGCCTGATCCAACATTGGTTTCTCTTATTTTCTTACATCTGGGGCAAGTGAAAAAAAGAGCAGTTTCTGTCAGAGCTCTCTCAACCCCACCTACTTCACAGGGCGTCTGTTGTGGGGATGGGAAGGGAAAGGAGTTCGTAAGCTGCTCAAAGACTTCAGGTGAAGGACGAGGTATAACTCCAATCTCCTCTTCTTCTAAAAGCAATTGATTTATTGGGGTATGTACAAAAGCCCAAATGAATGTGCTTAATGTGTTGCCGAAGGCTTTCACGGCCAGAGTTTGTTAGTTACTGCAGATTTTCCGGACTGTCTGGCCGTGGTCTTGGCATTGTAGGACCTGACGTTTCGCCAGTAGCTGTGACTGGCATCCTCAGAGGTATAACACAGAAAGATTGAGTCCTCTCTGTGTCAACGTTTAATCATATGCAAGACTAGCTTTAATCATGTGCAATGCGTTTAATCATATGTAAGACTAGGTTTTTTCCAAGGGATACTGTAAAAGGGGGAGTACCTTACATTTCCATACATATCGGTTGCTTGCGGGCTGGGTAAGAGCTGTGGATGGGCCACTCCTGGCCCCTGGGCCTTTATGTTTGACACCCCTGGTTTAATGCGTCCTGTTAATGCTTTCGCTTTGTTTCAGTTCTGGTTGGTTCTACAACCCAAATCCTGTTGCATTGTTGAGTGAATGCCCCATCCTGTTGATCGTCTTGACTCACTCTTGTGTCATCCACCGAGAGATATAAAATTTCCGGAAATTTTGAAAATTTGAAAAAAATTGAAAAAAACAGAAATTTTTGGAAAAATTGAAAAAAATGCTACATTAACTCTTCTTTTCCCCCCCAAATTAAAAGTCATTCTGCTACTTTAGGAACATAAAATATGACTATGGACATTTTTACTTGGCATGAAATTATCACAACTAGCCTATTAAAGATATAGTGTATCCAAACAATTATTACAAACAAAATACCCACCCACATGCAAAAACAAAACAAACCTTTTTCTTTTCTTGTGACAACAGCACCTCCTAAAGGAAGAAATGCATCTTGTTCTTGCATTGGAGAGTTCAGTTTGTAACCTAGGACTTGCTTGTCCTCAGTGCACAGAAATTAGATCAATCTGATACCAAACATATTTTTTAGAAATTATTTGAACAATATTTGAACACCTTGTCTTTAAGTATTTTATTCATCATGTTAAAATAACGCGTTCCATAATCAATTTTTTCTTCTTTTCTTTTCCTTCTGAATTTTTCTGTTTTTTTTCTGGGCCTTCACACCTCTACGTCCACCTCAGTGCAAGTGAGAATATAAATAATGCAAATAGGAATATAAATAATGCAAATAGTTGAAACTTCTGCGGGCGTGAGAGTGAACTGGTCACGCCGGGTGAGATCAGGCTAGGGCGTTTGAGAATCCGCCGCGTCTCTGAATGGGGGTTTGCCCCCCCAGCTGTTGATTGCCCCCCCCACACAATGTCCTCTCTTCTGTTTTGTCTCCTAGGCAGGCCCCATTCCAGCCCACATCACCGAGCGCCTGGCGTGTTACGAAAAGCTAAAAGCGGCCGCAGAGGGAAAACTTGCCCAGAGAGCCTCCGAAGAGAGCAGACGGATCCAGATTTCCCTGCCAGATGGAAAAGCGGTGGAGGGGGAGGCCTGGAAAACCACGCCGTATCAGGTTGCTCTGCGGATGAGGTGACTTCAGTGTCCTTCCTGCCACTGCTTTCTCTAGAGAGAAGAAGAAGGAGAAGAGATTGGATTTACACCCCATGGCCCTTCACTACCCAAAGGAGTCTCAAAGCGGCTTACAAACTTCTCTCCCTTCCCCTCCCCACAACAGACACCCGGTGAGCAGTGTTCCCTCTAAGCTGAGTGAGTGTGAGCTAGCTCACAGTTTTTTAACCTCCGGCTCACACAGTTTTGTCTCAGCTCAGGAAGGATGGCTCCAGAGCAAACTAATGTATGCAGTAGCCAATTTGCTTGCTCACAACTTCAATGGCTGTACCTCACAAAGTAGAATTTTTGCTCACAAGACTACACAGCTTAGAGGGAGCACTGCCGGTGAGGTAAGTGGTGCTGAGAGAGCTCAGACAGAAACGGCACTTTTTCAAGAACACCTCTTGACAGAACTTGCTTGCCAATGTTGGATCAGGCCAAAGGCCCATCCAGTCCAACACTCTGTATCGCACAGTGGCCAAAAATACCAGGTGCCATCAGGAGGTCTGGCAGTGGGGCCAGGACATTAGGAGCCCTCCCACTGTTCATCCCCCCCAAGCACCAAGAAGACAGAGCATCACTTGCCCCAGAGTCCCTATCTATACCGTGTGGCTAATAGCCACTGATGGACCTCTGCTCCATATGTTTATCTAATTCCCTTTTGAAGCCGTCCATGCTTGTAGCCGCCACCACTTCCTGTGGCAGTGAATTCCATGTGTGAATCACTCTTTGGGTGAAGAAGTACTTCCTCTTATCCGTTCTAACCCGACCGCTCAGCAATTTCATGGAGTGCCCACGAGATCTTGTATGGTGAGAAAGGGAGAAAAGTACCTCTTTCTCTACCTGCTCTATCCCATGCATCATCTTACGAACCTCAATCATGTCACCCCTCAGTCATCGTTTCTCCAAGCTAAAGAGCCCTAAGCGCTTTAACCTTTCCTCATAGGGCTCTCTTTCGGCTCTGCTCCTACAGAGAGCAGGGGGTTGGACTAGATGACCTGCAAGGTCCCTTCCAACTCTGACATTCTATGATTCTACAGAGGAAGAAGAAAATTTCAGCTTCAACAGGCCTACTAGGGGGGAGGGGTTACAGAGGATGGAGGGGTGTGTGAGAGGGCTGGATTTCTTACTATGGCGTCGCGATCCTCAACCAAATGCCTGGCGGAACATCTCTGCTTTACACGCCCTGTTCAAAGGTAATAATTCCCACAGGACACGGATGTTCTCCAGCAGAGAGTTCCACCAGGCAGGGGCCAGGACTGAAAAGGCCCGGGCCCTAGTTGAGGACCGCTGGGTCCCTTCTCGGGCCGGGGTCCACCAGGGGGTTGTTATTCCCTGAGCGGAATGCTCTTCCAAGGGCATACGGAGAGAGACGGTCCCAAAGGTACGTGGGTCCCTGACCGCCAAGGGCTGTAAAGGTCAGAACCAAAACTTTGAGCCCGAGCCAGTGCTCCACTAGGAGCCACTGTAGTTTGCACAGCACAGGTTGAATGTGCGCCAAGCCCTGCTGGGTCAGGCCAGTGAGGGCCCATCCAGTCCAGCCTCCTGTCTCACACAGGGGCCAGCCGGTTCCTCTAGAGGGCCAGCAACTGGGCAGAGAGGCCGAGGCCTTCCCCTGAGAAGAACGCCAGAAGAGCCCTGCTGGGTCAGACCAGGGAGGGTCCCTCTAGTCCAGCCTCCCGTCTCACACAGGGGCCAGCCAGTTCCTCTGGAAGACCAACAACAGGGCATGGAGGCTGAGGCCTTCCCCTGAGAAGAACCTCAGAAGAGCCCTGCTGGGTCAGACCAGTGAGGGTCCATCCAGTGCAACCTCCTGTCTCACACAGGGGCCAGCCAGTTCCCTTGGAGGGCCAACAACAGGGCAGAGAGGCCGAGGCCTTCCCCTGAGAAGAACCTCAGAAGAGCCCTGCTGGGTCAGACCAGTGAGGGTCCATCCAGTGCAGCCTCCTGTCTCACACAGTGGCCTCTATCAGTTCCTCTGGAAGACCAACAACAGGGCATGGAGGCCGAGGCCTTCCCCTGAGAAGAACATCAGAAGAGTCCTGCTGGGCCAGACCAGGGAGGGTCCATCTAGTCCAACCTCCCGTCTCACACAGGGGCCACCCAGTTCCTCTGCAGGGCCAGCAACAGGGCGTAGAGGCCGAGGCCTTCCCCTGAGAAGAACATCAGAAGAGCCCTGCTGGGTCAGACCAGTGAGGGTCCATCCAGTCCAGCATCCTGTCTCACACAGGGGCCAGCCAGTTCCCCTGGAGGATCAACAACAGGGCAGAGAGGCCGAGGCCTTCCCCTGCTGTTGCCTCCTGGCTGTGGGATTCAGAGGATTAGTGCCTCTGAATGTGGAGGTTCCATTCAGTCACCACGGCTAGTAGCCACTGATAGACCCCTCCTCCCTCTATCTGTCTAATCCCCTTTTAGAGCCGTCTGTGCCTGCCCAGCAGTGACCATAGCTTCTGGTGATAACCTCTGGGGATTGGTTCTGTTTATATCGGGCACCTTGAGTTTTTAAAATTTAGATTCCTCCTTTCCCTGGCAGGTACTTATCCTTGTTGTAAGTTACTGTGTTTGGTTTTGTGTTTGGCTTTAAATTCATGCAACCCTTAGCTCACCATTAGCTTGGGATAGTGGTGAAGTGCGCGGACTCTAATCTGGGAGAACCGGGTTTGATTCCCCCACTCCTCCACTCGCAGCTGCTGGATGACCTTGGTCAAGTCACAGTTCTGTCAGAGCTGTTCTCTCAGGAGCAGTCCTCGAGAGAGCTCTCTCAGCCCCACCTCCCTCACAGGGTGTCTGTTGTGGGGAAGGGAACGGAGTTTGTAAGCCGCTCTGAGACGCTAAGTGAAGGGCAGGGTATAAATCCAATCTCTTCTTCTTCATTGAGTGTGTCATAAATTCTTATAATATTTATTTATTTATTTATTGTATTTGTATCCCGCCCATCCCACGAGCAGGCTCAGGGCAGGTCAGATCATCTTCAACAATATGATAAGGTTTAAAAACACAATAATATCATGTATGTGGGGGGGAAAGTTTGGGGCTGGATCTCTTTCATTAGCGATGGTACCTTCCCTTGATGTCCGAGGCAGGGGAACGCTCCGCCCCGCGCCTGGGGGAAGCCACTGCTGTCCATGGAACAGATCTGCAGGAACCGGGATGTAGTGTGGCCGGAGACAGATGTTGGGTGAAAATGTCTTCTGCCCGCTTTCTGCCAAAGGAGTTTCTTCAGGGTTAGCAAAGCTGGACGTTGTAACTCTTTCCTGGTCTTCCAGCCGGGGTCTGGCCAAGGCCGCCGTCACCGCCCGCGTCAACGGGAGCCTCCATGACCTGGATCGCCCGCTGGAGGGGGACGCTGAGTTGGAATTTGTGGATTTTGCCTCCCGGGATGGGCAGACAGTGAGTATCCAGGGATTTCCGTGTGACTTACAGGATAGAGCACTGAGGTCAGGGTCGTAACATTGTTTGGCCCTCCCTGGTGTGAAAGAAGCCAGGCTGCACATCACCAGAGCCAGGGCCTTCTCAGTGGTGGCTCCATACTGGTGGAATGAGCTCCCAGAGGACATCAGGGCCCTGCGGGACCTCGTACAGTTCTGCAGGGCCTGTAAAACGGAGCTCTTCCACCAGGCTTTCAATTAAGAGCCGCCACTGACGAATGTGCCCTGGAACATCACCTGGCCTGAAATCTAGAACATCTCCTGGCCTGAGACTTCGCTGGATGCTACTTAGAGATGTGAAGGCCCGGAAAAAAAACAGAAATTTTTTTGGGGGGAACGGTTTATTTTCCGTTTTTTTTCCTGAAGCCTTTTTTGTTTTTTTCCTGAAAAATTGAGAAAAGAAAGAAAAGAAAAAAATTGATTATGGAACATTTTATTTTAACATGATGAATAAAATATTTTAAGACAAGGTGTTCAAATATTTTCCAAATAATTTCTAAAAAATATGTATGGTATCAGATTGATCTAATTTCTGCGCACTGAGGACAAGCAAGTCCTAGGTTACAAACTGAACTTTCCAATGCAAGAACAAGATGCATTTCTTCCTTTAGGAGGTGCTATTGTCACAAGAAAATAAAAAAGTTTCAGTTTTGTTTTGCATGTGGGTGGGTATTCTGTTTGTTTGCAGGGCTATTTTTGGGCAGGAACGCACAGGAACGGAGTTCCGGCTGGCTCCCAAGTTGGCCACGCCCAGCAGGAACTCATTAGCATAATAGGCCACACCTAACAGCAGAAACTCATTAGGATTGGCTACATTAGGGGAGTGTGGCCTAACATGCAAAGGAGTTCCTGCTACAAAAAAAGCCCTGGCTTTTGTCAACAAACAAGGTAAACAGAATAAGAAGCAAAAGGTGGGTGTGGCTGGATGACCACACTTCTGGTAACATGGGGGTGTGGCCTAATGTGCTAATGAGCTGTACTATCAGGGGTGTGGCCTAATACGCTAATGAGTTCCTGCTGTTGGGTATGGCCTATTATGCTAATGAGTTCCTGCTGGGCTTTTTCTACAAAAAAAGCCCTGATGTCG
>NW_015165247.1:699009-706906 GCF_001447785.1 Gekko japonicus | reverse complement strand
TGAATGTGCCCTGGAGCATCTTCTGGACTGAAATCTAGAACATCTTCTGGCCAGAGACCTCGCCAGATGCTACTCCTATCATTGGGTGTGATTTGGATTATCGCCACCATCTGTCACTTTTACTTGTAAACTGTTGCTGTTTTAACTTGGTACTGTATTTATTAATCGTTTTAACTCTGTATTTACATTATTTTAACTCTGTTAGCCGCCTTGAGCCAGCATGCCCGGCAAGGCGGGATACAAATAGAAACAATAAATAAATAAATAAATAAATAAATAAATAAATAGGGGTGGTCGTGCTTGGGGGCGGGGCTTCCCCTGGCGGCCAGCTGGCCAGGGCGGATTGAAGCCCCCAGAAGTGGGGGAGCCCCTGCCCGGATCTAGGGGCTAGCCCCCTAATCCAGTACAAGGGAGAGAGAAAGGCAAGCCTTTGCGCTCTGTGCTACCTTAAAGGGTGTATCTTAGGTTTTACCTTTTGAGAGGGAAAAGAAAATGGGAGCTGAAAATAGGAAACTCAAGCAGTGCACGAAAAGAAAGTGTTTTTTATTTGGAAAACATGTAGATTTGCTTTTTATTAACATTAGGTGAGACAAAAAAAATCATAACAAAAAAGGGTAAAAGCAGATATTGATCACGATCTTTATTTGTCCAATGGTATTTGTTTGCTAATGATCTTTCGCTTCCCCGGCCGCCCTGCCGGGAGCCGCACAGTATGTGTGAAAGAGCCGCAGGTGGCTCCTGAGCCACGCTTTGCCCACCCCTGGCCTAGGCTGTCTCATGCAGTCACAAGAGGACGAGCAGCATTTTTGGAGATTCGCCGTTCGTAACACTGGCAAGCCTTGAACTCTCAAAAGAGGAAACGTTTCATAACGTTTTCCAGTGTTTCCCCCAGATTTCTAGTTTTCCTGTTGGAGAAAAAGTCCTTGGGGGGGAAAGAAAACAAGAAATTGGCTCTCCCCCCCCCCCCCCCTTTTTTTCCCCCCCCCCCAGTTTTTTCACTCATGATGGACTGGGATGAGCTACCCAGCCTGACCACACCTCCTCGCCTCTGCCCACAGCTGTTCTGGCACTCCAGCGCCCACGTCCTGGGAGGGGCTGCCGAGCACTTCTACGGGGCACTCCTCTGCCACGGGCCCAGCACCGAGAACGGCTTTTTTTACGACATGTACTTGGATGAGCAAAGGTACCACCAGGTGTGGGGTGGGGTGGGGACGGGAAACGGGACTGGCTGGGGCGCGTGCAAACACTGTTTCTTGGGCACCTTGGGAGCTCTGTCTGTTTAGCATCCCCATCACCTCTTTTTAGAAGTCTGCTGGAGTTTTCCTCTCCCCTTTGTCAGTCTTGGTGTAGTGGTTAAGAGCGGTGGACTGTAATCTGGGAGAACCGGGTTTGATTCCCCATTCCTCCACATGCAGCTGCTGGATGACCTTGAGTCTGTCACAAGTTCTCTCAGATCTGTTCTCTCAAGAGCAGTTTTCGAATGAGCTCTCTCAGCCCCACCGACCTTCAAAGGGTGTCTGTTGTGGGGAGGGGAAGGGAAAGGAGATTTGTAAGCCGCTCTGAGACTCCAAGTGAAGGGCGGGGTATAAATCCAATCTCCTCCTCCTCTTCTTCTTCTTCATCATACTTTTCTTAATGTAACTGAGCTGATGAATCACGGGGGTACAGGTGGAACCACCAGGGAGAGGATAAAATTTACGAGTGAAAAATAAACAAAATCCAACTTCAACATCTCTTCTTTTTCTTGTTGTTTTTTCTAAATCACCCCAGATTTAAAGAGCCAGAGTCCAGTGGCACCTTAAAGCTCCTCCCCTGCCACAAATTTTGTGAGTCTTTCTACTGCTACAGACAGACTGACATGGCTATAGAGCCAGTTTGGTGCAGTGGTTAAGTGCGCGGACTCTAATCTGGGAAGAGGAACTGGCTGGGAAAGGGAAGACCGATCAGGGAGGGGAGGCCAGGAGCCACACAATATGTGTGAATGAGCCGCTTGTGGCTCCTGAGCTGCAGTTTGGCCACCCCTGATCTAGGCTGGTCCTGCATTGAGCAGGGGGTTGGACTAGATGACCTCTAGGGACCCTTCCAACTCTGTGATTCTAAGCTCCACCCCTGAAACCTCCAAGAATTCCCCAACCCAGAACTGGCAACCGTGCCACTTGGGCCTCTTGCCCCTTTTCCTGCCGCAGCAGAACCGAAATCGTTGCTCAGGATAAGCAGGTGTGCCCTGAGCACAGAGCCCGATGTTATCTCCTCAGTGTCCACTAGAGGTCCTTGCCGGTTCTGAGGTGGGTCCTGCCTCCTGGCCTGGCTGGTGGGGACGTCAAGCAAGGAGCCTGACCAAAACCCTTTTTGATTTCCCTCAGAATTCCTCGTGTTTCAGCCCCCTATTTAGTGACGCTTCACCTGAGGCAGAACTGGAACTGGAGGCCGCACTAGAAATCCTTCAGTTACAAGTTATAACTTTTAACCTACTTGAGAGGAGGAGGAGAAGAGATTGGCTTTATACCCTGCCCCTCACTACCCAGAGGAGAGCCCCTCACTATCCAGAGGAGAGCGGCTTACAAACTCCTTTCCCTTCCCACAACAGGCACCCTGTGAGGTAGGTGGGACTGAGAGAGCTCTCTCAAGAACTGCCCTTGAGAGAACAGCTCTGAGAGAACTACGGCTTGCCCAAGGTCATCCAGCAGCTGCAAGTGGAGGAGGAGTGGGGAATCAAACCCGGTTCTCCCAGATTAGAGACTTAACCGACTACACCAAACTGGAGTAAAGAAAATGATCCAAAGTGCTTTCTTCTTTTTTCCCATTTGGCTCTGCTCAGCAGAGAAAGAAATTCCTTAGTAGGCCCAGCCAGAGAGTTGAGTGAGCAGAAGTTTCTCCGGGTCTGTGCCCTTGGCCCTGAGTCCCGGATTTTGTTAAGAAAGTTGGGCCTTCCTTTGCAGGACTGTGCAGGGGAAAGACCTGCCGGTGTTGGAGGAGATCTGCAAGGGCATCATTGAAGAGAAGCATCCTTTTGAGAGGCTCGAGGTGTCCCGGGAGGACCTGAAGGAGCTCTTCAAGGTGAAAACCCATGGATCGCGGCAGTCCATCTTTCTTTCTTTCTTTCTTTCTCTCTCTCTCTCTCTCTCTCTCTCTCTCTCTCTCTCTCTCTCTCTCTCTCTCTCTCTCTCTCTCTCTCTCTCTCTCTCTCTCTCTCTCTCTCTCTCTCTCTCTCTCTCTCTCTCTCTCTCTCTCTCTCTCTCTCTCTCTCTCTCTCTCTCTCTCTCTCTCTCTCTCTCTCTCTCTCTCTCTCTCTCTCTCTCTCTCTCTCTCTCTCTCTCTCTCTCTCTCTCTCTCTCTCTCTCTCTCTCTCTCTCTCTCTCTCTCTCTCTCTCTCTCTCTCTCTCTCTCTCTCTCTCTCTCTCTCTCTCTCTCTCTCTCTCTCTCTCTCTCTCTCTCTCTCTCTCTCTCTCTCTCTCTCTCTTTCTCTCTCTCTCTTCCTTCCTTCCTTCCTTGCTTCCTTGCTTCCTTTCGGATTTGTATTCCGCCCTCCCTGCAAGCTGGCTCAGAACATCATAAAAAGATAAAAACATACACTGATATAACAGTATTTAAAACAACTAGGTAATAAATTCAAAGCAGGTGTGTATACACACACACACCGTTTCAGCTGGAGTGGTTGGGTCTAACAGCATGTGCTACTTTCCTACTCCACCGCAGGCATCGCTAGAAGAGATTGCCAGGTTTTATTATATATGGTGCGTGTCTATAAATACACGTGCACGTGGGGAGGGGGAGAGAAAGAGCACAGATCGATGGGTTTTGAAAATCCACCTTTACAAAATGGAGACCGGCTGGGTGGTGGAAAGTGTCGTCGGATAGCTGCCGATTCACGACAGTCCTGTGGGGTTTGCGAGGCAGGAGACGAGCGGAGGTGCTTTGCTAGCTGCCTGCCTCTGCGTAGCCACCCTGGACTTCCCCGATGGTCTCCCATCCAAGGACCGACCCAGGGCCCACCCAGGGCTTTGCTTCTGAGCTCTGTTGAGCTTGGCCTCGTCTGGGTCGTCCAAGTCAGGGCAAGAGATATTCGGAGGTGGTTTTTCATTGCCTGCCTCCGTGTCGCAACCCCGGGCTTCCTCGCTTTCTCCCAGCCAGGGCTGTTTCTGGGCAGGAACAGAGTTCCGGCTGGCTTCAGAGTTGGCCACGCCCACGACAGCCAAAACCTCTCCGTGCACGGCTACGGAGAGAAGGGCTGGAGAGCAGGAAAAAACACCCACCCTCTGAGGCGGGTCGGCCAGTGGGAGCCCTGGAAGGATCGGGGAGGCATTGTTGTAGACCAGGGGTCCTCAAACTTTTTAAACAGGGGGCCAGTTCACTGTCCCTCAGACCATTGGAGGGCCGGGGGTGGGGGCCGGGGGGGTGGAACTAGCCGACCATCCTGCCCCCCCCCCACAAAGCCACGTGGCGCGGAACTGAGAAGAGGACCACATCATGTGCTGATTGACTTGAGCCCTGATTGACTTGGGCCCTGAGTGTGGTGCACATTCCACACATGCGCACTGCGGGCCCAGGACGAGTCGGCTGCTAAGTAGGACAGGCGGCGGCAGCAAAAACACCCGGCGGGCCGAATAAATGTTTTCGGTGGGCCGCATGTGGCCCACGGGCCGTAGTTTGAGGACCCCTGTAGAGATACCACTGGTATGGTCTGATCCAGCAGAGCTCCTCTTGTGTTCTTATCCCATGTGATTTCCTGTATAAAAGGATTCCCAGTGTGGGATGGAGCCAGGGAAAAGCAGAACTCTAAGATCTGATCCTGCATGGACAGTAAGCCTTCCTAGTCATGCTGCTACACATCTAGGGGTGGGAGTTCTCTGTTCAAATATTAGCCATTCACATTTTGGTCTTACAAGTCCCAATTGATTTAGGTGCATGAGGGTTAGAGCAGCTTTTGTTCCTTCTGTTAACGTTAAGAAACATAAAACAAAAGAGGATGGGATTAGCAATGTGGCTTCTGAATTATTAAAGGCAAACAGTACAATTAAGACTGCCAAAGAGCTCTAGGGGAATGAATCCTCCTCCAGCCTTTTCTGCTGATAGTACTGCAACATTAGCTGGGAGTGGGAGAAGCAGCCCCAAAACACTGGCTGGCCTTTGTGAGTAAGTGGACCACTTGGCCCATGGGCTGGTATAAAATCCTTTAGAGCTGGAACCTGAGAATTGCTTATTGTACTGCTCATTGTTCAGAAAAAGAACTACAGAATCATGAACTTTGTACCTATTATGTTGTCTGCTAACAATATCAGACCTACAAGAGGAAAGCCTTCTATATAACAGGCCTTTCTAACATCCTAATAAAATATTACTGAAAGAACAAATCTATAGAAACCAGAGAAATATGAATAATCAAAACAGGGGGAAATCTATATAGTCCCATCTCTACTACAGCATTTAAATGCCTCCCCGTGCCTTACCCGGCATGCCCACTTGCGCCAAGCCAAGGGAAGGCAGTTTAAACTGGCTTCCCTCCCCTCCAAGGGCCGACTTGTCCGGGCTCTCCGCAGCCGCAGGCCCCCAGCCAAGCCAAGGGAAGGCAGTTTAAACTGGCTTCCCTCCCCTCCAAGGGCCGACTTGTCCGGGCTCTCCGCAGCCGCAGGCCCCCAGCCAAGCCAAGGGAAGGCAGTTTAAACTGCCTTCCCTTCCCTTCAAGGGGGGGCTTGCCCAGGTTCCCCGCAGCTGCGGGGTGCCCGGGCAACCCAAGGGAAGGCATGGGGGTGTGGCCTAACATGCTAATGATCTGCGCTGTCATGGGGTGTGGCCTAACATGCTAGTGATCTGTGCTGTCACGGGGTGTGGCCTAATATGCCAATGAGTTTCTGCTGTTGGGTGTGGCCTATTATGCTAATGAGTTCCTGCTGGGCTTCTTCTACAAAAAAAGGCCCTGCTCCCATCCAAATACTAACCAGCGCTGACAGTGCTCCCTCTAAGCTGTGGAGTCTTGTGAGCAAGAATTCTGCTTTGTGAGCTACCGGCATTAAAGTCGTCAGCGAGCGATTGGGCTACTGCATGGATTGGTTCACCTTGGAGCCACCCTTCCTGAGCTGAGACAAAAATGTGTGAGCCGGAGGCTAAAGAACTTTGAACTAGCTCACACTAACTCAGCTTAGAGGGAACACTGGCGCTGACCCTGCTCAGCTTCCGAGATCAAGCTAGCTATCTTTCTTGATTTCATTTATTTTATGTTATTGACAGCCCACCTTTTTCACTTGGACTCAGGGCGGGTTACGCAGAATGAGTCAAGACAATCAATGAGATGGGACATTCAGTAAACCATGCAGAAGAGATTGGATTCATACCCCATGGCCCTTCACTGCCCAAAGGAGTCTCAGAGTGGCTCACAAACTCCTTTCCCTCCCCCTCCCCACAACAGAACACCCCGTGAGGTAGAAGAAGAAGAGATTGGATTTATACCCTGCCCTTCACTGCCCAAAGGAGTCTTAGAGCGGCTTACAATCACCTTCCCTTCCTCTCCCCACAACAGGAACCCTGTGAGGCCGGTGGGGCTGAGAGAGTTCTGAGAGAACTTGTGACTGACCCAAGGTCACCCAGCTGGCTGCAGGTGGAGGAGTGGGGAACCAAACCCAGCTCTTCAGATTAGAGTCCACCGCTCTTAAATGCTACGCCATGCTGACTCTCTTACAATAAAATATACACAGCAGGTATAAACCGTAGTCCCCAATCCAAGCACGTTTGTGAAACCATTTTGTGCAGCCTCTGCGAAAAGGCCCTCTTGAATAATTCTTTGTCTGTAGCACCAGAAAAGAGCTTTTGTGAGTCACTGCTCACTTCTTTGGATACAGCTAGACTGTGAAACCTTCTGTCTTGGAGAGTAGAGTGATTTCAGATGTCGAATGACAATAGCAGGTGAAAGACAACAGCGGGAGTGGTTGGGTGAGGTGTGCTATGCAGAGGGGTAATGGGCGTGGAGAAATCAACATTGGTAATGAGACAGGAGACCTAAGTCTTGATTCAGTCCAGGAGGATGCATTGTCTTGAGCGTCATTATCAGTTGCAATTCAGCAGTCTCTCTTTCTAATCTGCCTTTGAAATTCTTTTGTAGGAGAACAGCTGCTATTAGGTCAGCGACTGAATGTTCTGGAAGGTTAAAATGTTCCCCCAAGCCTGCTATTGTCATTCACCTGATGTTGTTATTTGGCAACTGAAATCGCTCTTCTCTCCAAGATATAAGGACAGATGGACTCACAGTCTAGTTGTCCCCAAAAGCTCATCCCTTGCCACCAATTTGGTTAGTCTTAAAGGTGTTACTGGACTCTTGCTCTTTTCTATTGAATAATTCAGTTTTGCGCAGTTTGTGGAAAGCCCATAGCGTGAGAGCCTTCCTGTCCTCCTCGGGCAGGCCGTCCATAAAGTGGAATAAGGTACACTGCTCCTGGCTGCAAAGACCTTTCTCTCCTTTTTTCCATCCAGCACAACAAATTCAAACTGCGCATAATCGACGAGAAGGTGACGTCTCCAACAGCCACAGTGTACAGGTGAGAGAAACGGCCGAATACCGTTTTTAGCATCCAGAAGAATCCAGATCCCTCTCTTCCTTCATCTAAGTCATTGCACATATCTGGGCTGTGTGGTCGGGTTGCTGGATTCCCAGTAAAATGTAATTCAGCGTTTGCAGATTACATGTGCCGTTCAGGTAGCCGATGAAGGGCCGGACCCCGTGGGACTTTTCCAGAAAGAGCTGCATGTTCCACCCGCTCTGTCCTGGGAGATTTTGCTGGTTGTGGAACATATCCACAGGATATCTGAAGAAGTGAGCCATGACTCACGAAAGCTCCTCCCCAGCCACAAATGTTGTTAGTCTTTAAGGGGCTACTGGACTCTGGCTCTTGTCTATAACTGGGGGGGG
>NW_015165247.1:675616-698814 GCF_001447785.1 Gekko japonicus | reverse complement strand
GTGTGACACAGAGTGTTGGACTGGATTAGCCACTGGCCTGATCCAACATTGGCTTCTCTGTTATGTTCTTATGTCTGGGGCAAGGGATGCTCTGTATTCTTGGTGCTTCGGGGGGCAACAGTGGGAGGGCTTCTAGTGTCCTGGCCCCACTGCTGGACCTCCTGATGGCCCCTGGTATTTCTGGCCACTGTGTGACATAGAGTGTTGGACTGGATGGGCCATTAGCCTGATCCAGCATTGACTTCTCTTATGTTGTTCTGTCTGGGGCAAGGGATGCTCTGTATTCTTGGTGCTTGGGGGTGGGGGGGGGGCAACAGTGGGAGGGCTTCTGAAGTCCTGGCCCCACTGGTGGACCTCCTGAGGGCACCTGGTATTTTTGGCCACTGTGTGACACAGAGTGTTGGACTGGATGGGCCACTGGCCTGATCCAACACTGGCTTCTCTTATGTTCTTATGTTAAGAGCAGAGGTCCATCAGTGGCTCTTAGCCACAAGATATAGATAGGAGCTCTCAGTCTAGGGCAAGGGATGCTCTCTCTTCTTGGTGCTTGGGGGGGCAACAGTGGGAGGGCTCCTAATGTCCTGGCCCCACTGGTGGACCTCCTGATGGCCCCTGGGAATTTTGGCCACTGTGTGACACAGAGTGTTGGACTGGATGGGCCACTGGCCCGATCCAACACTGGCGTCTCTTACGTTCTTATGATGTGAGGAGTTGACCCAGGTGTGTGTGTGTGTCCCCCCCCCCCACGGCCTTGTTAAAGCCTTCGTTGAATGGATTCTGTTTTGCTTGTGTGTCTGTCCTGCCTGTCTTTGATGGCCTACCTCATTTTCTGGTGTTCCGTCGTTCCTTTTGGGTGCGCTGATCAGTTGGGGGTCCGTCATCAAGCTTCCCATAATGCCGCTGCGGCTTCTGTTTCATGTCTGCAGGTGTGGCACCTTAATCGACCTCTGCCGCGGCCCCCACGTCAGGCATACGGGCACGATCCGAGCACTGAAGCTCCTGAAGGTGGGTGTTCTTGGGCTTCAGAGTGGGGGGGGTGCAGCCGCTGGATGAGACCCACGGCCCCGATGTTGAGGCATTCATAGAATCACAGAGTCGGAAGGGACCCTACAGGCCATCTAGTCCCACCCCCTGTTCAATGCAGGATAATAGAAACATAGAATGTTAGAGTTGGAAGGGACCTTGCAGGTCATCTAGTCCAACCCCCCGCACTCTGCAGGAGCAGAGCCGAAAGATAGCCCTACAACATACCCGAAAGAGGGTCGTCCAGCCTCCGCTTGAAAACGTCCAGCGAAGGAGCATCCACCACTTCCCGAGGCAGACTGCTCCACTGCTCAACTCCTGATATTTAGCCGGTAACGACTCCATTGTCATTTCCACCCATTAGATCTAGTCTTGCAATCTGGAGCAAGGGAGAATAGATCCGCTCCATCCTCTACATGACAGCCCTTCAGGTACTTGAAGACTGCAATCGTGTCCCCTCTAAGCCTTCTCTTTCCCAGGCTAAACAGACCCAACCCTTTCCTCCTAAGACTTGGATTCCAACCCTCTCACCATCCTGGTTGCCCTCTTCTGGACACGCTTGAGCTTGTCAGCATCCTTCTTCAAATGTGGTGCCCAAAACTGGACACAGGACTCCAGGTGAGGCCTGACCATAGCAGAATAGAGCAGAACTACCACCTCCCGTGACCTGGACACAATGCTACTCACCATGCTTAGCATGCAGAAGGTCCCAGGTTCAATCCCCGGCATCTCCAGTTAAAAGGACCAGGCAGGAGGGGCTGGGAAAGACCTCCGCCTGAGACCCTGGAGAGCTGTCAAGAGGGGCTGTGGCTCAGTGGCAGAGCCTCTGCTTGGCATACGGAAGGTCCCAGGTTCAATCCCCGGCATCTCCAGTTAAAAGGACCAGGCAGGAGGGGCTGGGAAAGACCTCCGCCTGAGACCCTGGAGAGCTGTCAAGAGGGGCTGTGGCTCAGTGGCAGAGCCTCTGCTTGGCATACGGAAGGTCCCAGGTTCAATCCCCGGCATCTCCAGTTAAAAGGACCAGGCAGGAGGGGCTGGGAAAGACCTCCGCCTGAGACCCTGGAGAGCTGTCAAGAGGGGCTGTGGCTCAGTGGCAGAGCCTCTGCTTGGCATACGGAAGGTCCCAGGTTCAATCCCCGGCATCTCCAGTTAAAAGGACCAGGCAGGAGGGGCTGGGAAAGACCTCCGCCTGAGACCCTGGAGAGCTGTCAAGAGGGGCTGTGGCTCAGTGGCAGAGCCTCTGCTTGGCATACGGAAGGTCCCAGGTTCAATCCCCGGCATCTCCAGTTAAAAGGACCAGGCAGGAGGGGCTGGGAAAGACCTCCGCCTGAGACCCTGGAGAGCTGTCAAGAGGGGCTGTGGCTCAGTGGAAGAGCCTCTGCCAGGTAAGGACCAGGTAAGAGGTGATATGACAGACCGCTGCCTGAGGTCCTGGAGAGCAGCTGCCAGTCTGAGTCGACGATACTGACCTTGATGGCCTGATGCACTGTAAGACAACTTCATGAGTGCCCCTTTTGGTTCAGGAAGCCATTTTCTCCAGGCCAGTTTGGCCGGGGATCCTGGAGGGTTTTTTGCCATCTTCTGGACATGGATCGGGGGGGGAGGCATTTGTGAATTTCTTCCATTGTTGGACTAGATGACCCTGGAGGTCCCTTCCAGCTCTGTGAGTCTCTGTGTACGGTTGGTGCAGACGCCCAGATTGCCGCTTTGCTCTTGACCCCAGCGCTAAATCCTCCCCCCCCCCCCCCCCTCTTCTTGGCAGAATGCTTCCGCCCATTGGCAAGGGGACCCTTCCGCGGAGGCCTTGCAGCGCATCTACGGCATCTCCTTCCCCAGTGCCAAGCAGCTGTCCGAGTGGGAATGCGCCCAGGAGGAGGCCGCGCGGCGGGACCATCGGCGAATCGGCAAGGTGTGTGTCAGCGAAAGTAGTGTGAGGGGTGTGCCCTGTGTACCTTGGGGAAGGCAACACGCTGGCTTTCCTATACACGGCACATATGATCTATGTTATTTTAAACTGTTGTTTTAAATTTGTATATAGCAAAAAAACATAAAGACCAACAGTAAAACTTTCTTCAGGTAATACTCAAGACCTGGTGAGAGATGTAAGAGTGATTGCACCGCTTGGGAACAGTGATCACAATGTTGTTGTGTTCAACATTTGTATAAATAGGGAATTGGCCAATAAGACTCACACAACCACTTTTAACTTTAAAAGGGGTAACTTCTCTGATATGAAGGGACATGTGGGGAGAAAACTGAAAGGAAAAGTAGAAAGGGTCAAAACCACTGGGGAAGCTTGGAAACTATTTAAAACTATGATCCTGGAGGCTCTAAAAAAAATATTCCGCAGGTTAGGAAAGGCACTGCATGGTTAAGAAACAGACTTCCTTTAAGCAGTGGAAAGCTAGTCACAGTGAGGCTGATAAAACGGAACACAGGCTATGGCAAATAAAATGCAAGTCTGAGGTCAGGCAGGCAAAAAGGGAATATGAGGAGCATATAGCAAAAAACGTAAAAACCAACAATAAAACTTTCTTCAAATACATTAGAAACAGGAAACCAGCCAGGGAGGCAGTGGGGCCCTTGGACGACCAAGGGGTAAAAGGAGTATTGAAGGATGATAGGGAAATGGCTGAGAAGCTAAATGCATTCTTTGCCTCCGTCTTCACTGTGGAAGATGAGAAGTGCTTGCCCACTCCAGAACCACTGATTTCAGGAGGGGTGTTGGAAGACCTGAGTCAGATTGAGGTGACGAGAGAGGAGGTCCTAAAACTGATAGACAACTTAAAAACTGAAAAATCACCAGGCCCAGATGGCATACATCCGAGAGTTCTGAAAGAACTCAAATGTGAACTTGTAGATCTCCTGACAAAGATATGTAATCTTTCCTTAAAATCTGCCTCCATTCCTGAGGATTGGAAGGTAGCAAATGTCACTCCCATCTTTAAAAAGGGTTCCAGAGGAGATCCGGGAAATTACAGGCCAGTCAGTCTGACGTCGATACCGGGTAAATTGGTGGAAACCATTATTAAGGAAAGAATTAGTAGGCACATAGATGAACAAAACCTATTGAGGCAGACTCAGCACGGTTTCTGTAAGGGAAGATCTTGTCTCACTAACCTGTTAGTGTTCTTTGAGGGGGTGAACAAACATGTGGACAAGGGGGATCCAATAGATATTATTTACCTTGACTTCCAGAAAGCTTTTGATAAAGTTCCTCATCAAAGGCTCCTAAGTAAGCTCAAAAATCATGGGATAGAAGGACAAGTCCTTTTATGGATCAAAAACTGGCTAGTTCATAGAAAACAGAGAGTGAGTGTAGGTGGGCAATTTTCTCAGTGGAGGGTGGTAAGCAGTGGGGTACCGCAGGGATCAGTACTTGGTCCACTGCTTTTTAACTTGTTCATTAATGATTTGGAGATGGGAGTAAGCAGTGAAGTGGCTAAATTTGCGGATGATACAAAGTTGTTCAGGGTGGTGAAAACCAGTGAGGATTGTGAGGCACTCCAAGGGGATCTGTCAAGGATGGGCGAGTGGGCGTCAACATGGCAAATGGGGTTCAATGTGGCCAAGTGCAAGGTGATGCACATTGGAGCCAAAAATCCTAAATATAAATACACATTGATGGGGTCTGAACTGGCAGAGACTGAGCAAGAGAGAGATCTTGGAGTTGTAGTGGATAACTCACTGAAAATGTCGAGACAGTGTGTGACTGCAATAAAGAAGGCCAATGCTATGCTGGGGATTATTAGGAAGGGTATTGAAAACAGATCAGCCAATATAATAATGCCCCTATATAAATCAATGGTGAGACCTCATTTGGAATACTGTGTGCAGTTCTGGGCACCACACCTTAAAAAGGATATTATAGCTTTGGAAAAAGTGCAGAAAAGGGCAACTCGAATGATAAAAGGGTTGGAACACTTTCCCTATGAGGAAAGGTTAAAGCGCTTAGGGCTCTTTAGCTTGGAGAAAAGACGACTGAGGGGTGACATGATCGAGGTTTATAAGATTATGCATGGGAAAGAGCAGGTAAAGAAAGAGGTACTTTTCTCCCTTTCTCACAATACAAGAACTCGTGGGCACTCCATGAAACTGCAGAGCGGTCGGGTTAGAACGGATAAAAGGAAGTACTTCTTCACCCAAAGAGTGATTAACACATGGAATTCACTGCCACAGGAAGTGGTGGGTGCTACAAGCATGGACGGCTTCAAAAGGGAATTAGATAAGCATATGGAACTGCTGGACCTCCTGATGGCACCTGGTATTTCTGGCCACTGTGTGACACAGAGTGTTTGACTGGATGGGCCTTTGGCCTGATCCAATGTAAAGAGCAGAGGTCCATCAGTGGCTATTAGCCACAAGGTATAGCTAGGGGCTCTGGGGCAAGTGATGCTCTGTCTTCTTGGTGCCTGGGGGGGGTCAACAGTGGGTGGGCTTCTAATGTCCTGGCCCCACTGCTGGACCTCCTGATGGCACTGGTATTTCTGGCCCCTGCGTGACACAGAGTGGTGGACTGGATGGGCCTTTGGCCTGATCCAACATTGGCTCCTCTTATGTTCAGAGCGAACTCATTGATGCAGCAGCCCAATCGCTCGCTCACAAATTTAATGCCAGTAGCTCACAAAGCAGAATTTTTGCTCACAAGACTCCACAGCTTAGAAGGAGCATACCTTCCTCCTAGGAGAGGTACTCCAAGTCCTTCATCTTCTCGGTTGCCCACAGTCCTCTGTACCTTTTTTCATGCTTCTTTGCTTGCTGAGTTTACATTCATGGCCTGTGGGGGTACCAGGAAGAAATGTAAACTGGCCACCCCCCAAATCAGGTGCTGGAAATCTTGCCGATTTTTGTTTTAAGAGCAAGAAACGCCTCTTTTCAGAAATAAAAAAGTGATGCTTTGAAGGCTGCTAAGTCCTGCCCACGGGCGATCCCCTGTCTCAGCCGAGTGCATTCTTCTCTTCACTTGGTGCGTGTCAAGCCCTTTAGATGTTTGGTTGCCCCTCTCTGGAACTGATGCAGTCTGAGTGACTCAAACCTTCCTCTGTTCCTTCTCAGGACCAGGAGCTGTTTTTCTTCCACGAGCTGAGCCCCGGGAGCTGTTTCTTCCTTCCTAAGGGAGCCCACATCTACACCACTCTCATGGACTTCATTAAGGTGCGCCTCCTACCGTGTCGGGTGGTGGTTAGAGAGCTGGGCCGTTATCTGGGAGAACAGCGGTGATTGCACAGTACAGTATAGTCATGAAGCAAAAATGCACTGTATAAACAACGCAGATTTTAAAAAAGCGCTCAAATAATATACACAAATAGTGAAGGATGTTTATATATAACAAAGTGACACGATACTAGCAAGGAGTAACAAGAAACTACATATATCAGTAATGGCAAGATTACAAGAGAGCCAGTCCGGTGTAGTGGTCAAGTGCGCAGACTCTAATCTGGGAGAACCGGGTTTGATTCCCCACTCCTCCACTTGCACCTGGCTGGATGACCTTGGGCAAGCTGTAGTTCTGACAAGAGCTGTCCTTGAAAAAGAGCAGTTTCTGTCAGAGCTCTCTCAGCCCCACCTACCTCCCAGGGTGTCTGTTGTCTAATCTGGGAGAACCGGGTTTGATTCCCCACTCCTCCTCCACTTGCACCTGGCTGAATGAACTTGGGCAAGCCGTAGTTCTGACAAGAGCTGTCCTTGAAAAAGAGCCGTTTCTGTCAGAGCTCTCTCAGCCCCACTGACCTCACAGGGTGTCTGTTGTCTAATCTGGGAGAACGGGGTTTGATTCCCCACGCCTCCACTTACAGCTGCTGGATGACCTTGGGCAAGCCATAGTTCTGACAAGAGCTGTCCTTGAAAAAGAGCCGTTTCTGTCAAGAGCTCTCTCAGCCCCACCTGCCTCCCAGGGTGTCTGTTGTGGGGAGGGGAAGGGAAAGGAGTTTCTAAGCCGCTCTGAGACTCCTTCAGGTAGTGAAGGGTGGGGTGTAAATCCAATCTCTTCTTCTTCTTCTACATAAGTATAATACAAAAATACAAAAAGTAATGCCGAGCGTACAAAGGAAACTGGCACAGAAGACACAGGGATGAAGACTCCAGATTTCAGTCTTCCTTTCGATAGCTCTTCCTCAGTAACTTCATTACACTTCATAAACGCTCATAGAAGAAGAGAAGAAGAAGAGATTGGATTTATCCCCCGCCCTTCACTACCCAAAGGTGTCTCAGAGCGGCTTAGAAACTCCTTTCCCTTCCCCTCCCCACAACAGACACCCTGTGAGGTAGATGGGGCTGAGAGAGTTCTTTCGAGGACTGCTCCTGAGAGAACAGCTCTGAGAGAACTTGTGACTGACCCAAGATCACCCAGTTGGCTGCATGTGAAGGAGTGGGGAATCAAAGAAGATTAGATTTATACCCCACCCTTCACTACCCAAGGGAGTCTCAGAGCGGCTTACAAGCTCCTTTCCCTTCCCCTCCCCACAACAGATGCCCTGTAAGGTAGGTGGGGCTGAGAGAGCTCTTGACAGAAACGGCTCTTTTTCAAGAACAGCTCTGACAGAACTATGGCTTGTCCAAGGTCATCCAGCAGCTGCGAGTGGAGGAGTGGGGAATCGAGGAGAAGAAGGAAGGAGATTGGATTCATACCCCTGCCGTACACTGCCCGAAGGAGTCTCAGAGCGGCTAACAAACTCCTTTCCCTTTCCCTCCCCACAACAGACACCCTGTGAGGTGGGTGGGGCTGAGAGAGCTCTTTCGAGGACTCCTCCAGAGAGAGCCGCTCTGAGAGAACTTGTGACTGACCCAAGGTGACGCCAGCAGCTGCATGTGGAGGAGTGGGGACTCAAACCCGGTTCTCCCAGATAAGAGTCCGCGCACTTCACCACGACAGCAAACCAAACAGCCAGTCTAGAGATCCAAGTTAAAGCACCCTTCTGGAGCAGGCTAATCTTTAGCTACCCCTGGATGACCAGTAGGAAGGGGGATCACATGCCATTCTGGAGGGACACCCCACACCGAGGGGGGGGGGCCACAAGTCCCAACCCTGTATGTAACGGAAGGAGCCTTGCCTCTCAAAAGCCCCAGAGAATCTTGCTGGTCTCTCAGATGTGACCGGACTTTAACCTAGTTGTTCTGCCGCAGGCCAACAGGGCTATCCTCAGAATAAGTCCCACTCTGTTGTTCTTCCTACTCTTGGAGCCAGATTTGGTGTCGTGGTTAAGTGCGCGGACTCTAATCTGGGAGAACCAGGCTTGATTCCCCACTCCTCCACTTGCACTTGCTGGATGACCTTGGGCCAGTCACAAGTTCTCCCAGAGCTGTTCTCTCAAGGGCAGTCCTCGAGAGAGCTCTCTCAGCCCCACCTACCTCACAGGCAGTGTTCCCTCTAAGCGGAGTTAGTGTGAGCTGACTCACAGTTTTTTTAGCCTCCGGCTCACGCATTTTTGTCTCAGCTCAGGAAGGGTGGCTCCACAGCAAACTAATTTATGCAGTAGCCAAATCGTTCGCTCACAGTTTTAATGCCAGTAGCTCACAAAGTAGAATTTTTGCTCACAAGACTCCACAGGTTAGAGGGAGCATTGCTCACAGGGTGTCTGTTGTGGGGAGGGGAAGGGAAAGGAGTTTGTAAGCCGCTCTGAGACTCCCTTGGGTAGTGAAGGGCGGGGGTATCTCCTCCACCTCCTTCTAGGAACCCGTTTGGTGTCGTGGTTAAGTGCGCGGACTCTAATCTGGGAGAACCGGGTTTGATTCCCCACTCCTCCACATGCAGCTGCTGGTATGACCTTGGGTCAGTCACAAGTTCTCTAAGAAATGTTCTGTCAAAGGCAGTTCTCGAGAGAGCTCTGTCAGCCCTACCCACCTCCCAGGGCATCTGTTGTGGGGAGGGGAAGGGAAAGGAGTTTGTAAGCCGCTCTGAGACTCCCTTGGGTAGCGAAGGGCGGGGTAGAAATCCAATCTCTTCTCTTCTTCTTCTTGGAAGAGTGCGGAGAACAGAGACGGCCGGCCCCCGCAGTGGACAGGAGAAATGCCAGAGTTAATGTGGGGCGCAGTCCAGTTCCCCAGCGCAAGCCCTGCTGGTGCGGATGGGCTGTCGTGCTCTTGAGCCTCTCCCGTTCCGACCCCCTGGGCCCGCGCAGGGAAGCCTCCTGTTGGCCTGCCGCCTGCCACGGCTGCGCTGGTTCTGCACCCCACTCCCCTTGCCCGCCTTCAGCGGTGCCCCTGTGTCTGCCCCTGCTTTTTCCAGGGCGAGTATCTGAAGCGCGGCTTTTCCGAAGTCATCACCCCCAATATCTACAACGTGAAGCTGTGGGAGATCTCCGGGCACTGGCAGCACTACGAGGAGCACATGTTCTCCTTCCGGGTCAACAACGAGACGCTGGCCCTGAAGCCCATGAACTGCCCCGGGCACTGGTGAGTTGCGGAGGGGTCATGGGTGTCGCCCTGCCGGGAGGGGGGAAGCACTGCCGTGGAGGCCAAGATCAGAAGGCCAGGATTCTCAGCCGCTCACCGGGAAGCCGGATTTTTTTTAAACACCTCTTATAAGTCTAGGAGCCAGGAGCTGCGGTGGCTCAAGTGGTTAAGATGCTGAACTGCAGGCTGTGGAAGGTCAGTAGTTCAGCAGTTCAAGACCTGGGTGCCGCATGACGGAGTGAGCTCCCGTCTCTAGTTCCAGCTCCTGCCAACCTAGCAGTTCGAAAGCAAGAAATGGCAAGTAGATAAATAGGTACCACTTCGGTGGGAAGGTAACAGCGTTCCGTGCGCCTTGGTGTTTAGTCATGCCGGCCACATGACCACGGAAACGTCTTCGGACAGCGCTGGCTCTTCGGCTTTGAAACGGAGATGAGCACCGCAACCCTAGAGTCGGATTCGACTGGCTTTCGAGCAAGGGAACCTTTACCTTTATAAGTCTAGGCCAGGGGTGGGCCAAACTGTGGCTCGGGAGCCACACGTGGTTCTTTCACATGTATTGTGTGGCTCCCGGCAGGGCGGCCGGGGAAGCAAAATATCTTTCTTGTTGTTTTTTTTAAAGTACTTGGGGTTTATATCCCACCCTACCCAAGCGGCTCAGGGCAGCGAACAAGCGGCAATGCCGGAATAAAATATAGAATACGTTAAAACATTAAATACATACAAACTAAAATGGTGCTCTACGGTTCACTAAATTTCCCAAGATGCACAGTGTCCCTCGTTGGTGGCCGGTGTTGTAGTGGCGTGAGCGCCAGGAGTGATGTTCCTCATCAGGGTGGCATCTACCCCCCTCCCAGATAAGGTAGATGGTAGGGTCGAGTCACAATGGTGGTATAGTGACGGGGGTGGCTCCTACTCAAAAGCCTGGCGGAAGAGCTCCGTCTCGCAGGCCCTGCGGAACTGTACAAGGTCCCGCAGGGCCCGGATCTCCACCGGGAGCTCCTTCCACCAGGTAGGAGCCGTCACCGAAAACGCCCTGGCCTTGGTTAGGGCAAGCTTGATGTCTCGGGGCCCCGGAACCTCAAGGAGGTCAAGGCTCCCCGATCGCAGCGCTCTTGGGGGAACATACGGGAAGAGGCGGTCCCTGAGGGGATTATTTATTATTTTCCATTATATACTACAGACATATATAAAAACCAACAACATAAAAACTACCATTAACAAACATTAAACATATAACAGGGGGCTTTCCCCATCTTCTATCCTTCGGTTATCTAATTATTACATTTCAAATCTCATTATCTATTTTACTAGCTTTTCTTTTCTGCGTACTCAAATTCCATCAGGTTGTTATGCTTATATTATACCAGTCATAAAATCTCTTCCAAGTTTTTTGAAAAGTCCATTCCGTTCCCGCTCTCATCTCCAACGTCAATTTATCATTCTCTGCCGTTTCAAGCAGCTTATTCACGTATTCTTGTTTCGTTGGAGTCTCCATTGTTTTCCAGTGTTTAGCATATAAAATCCTTGCAGCTGTTGACAAATAAACAATCAAATACCTATCTGCTTTATCAAAGTCTTTCGGAAATATATTCAATAACAATATCTCTGGAGTAAATGGGACCTTAGTTCTTATGATTTTTTGCATTATCTCATGTACCCATCTCCAAAACCTTTTTGTAACATCACATAGCCACCACATATGATAAAATGAACCAGTCTTATTCTTACATTTCCAACATTTATCTGAGCTAGTAGTGTTTTGTTTAGCTAATCTATCTGGTGTAATATACCATCTATAAAACATCTTATACACATTCTATGATACAGCATTAGTCAATTTTAATGTTTTTCAACCAAATCTGCTCCCACTCCTCAAAATTAATATTACGCCCAGTATTCTGGGCCCATGCAATCATGTTTTTTTTCACCGTTTGAAACGGAAGTGAAATATCATTAGCAAACAAATATCACTGGACAAATAAATATCATTACCAATATCTGCTTTCACCACTTTTGTCATTATTTTTGGCAGTCTCATTTACTGTTAATAAAAAGCAAATTTGCAACCAAGATGGTTAGAGGGTTGGAATCCAAGTCTTATGAGGAAAGTCTTATGAGGAAAGCTCCTGGGGAATCGGTAGGCACAATGCCCTGGCCATGCCATGTTCATTTAAAATATTTCTACATCCCTCTGCTTGTCCCTTCCCATAGCCTGATGTTTGGCCACCGCCCACGATCCTGGCGAGAGCTGCCCCTCCGGCTGGCCGACTTTGGGGTCTTGCATCGAAACGAGCCCTCGGGATCCCTGACGGGCCTGACTCGAGTTCGCCGGTTCCAGCAGGACGATGCCCACATCTTCTGCGCCATGGATCAGGTGAGAGCCCGGAGGGGTGGCAGACCCACCGAGATCACCGGGGGTGGCTTCCCAGCGTGTGACAGCAGTGGTAAAGGCTCAGCAGATGGACGTTTATTTATTCAAAACATTTCTATGCCGCCTTTCCACCCCATTCAGTATCCCCAGTGCAGGAACCATCGCCAACATTAAGAAGCATTTACTATATGTAAGGAGACAGTTTGGTGAAGGAACCAGTTTGATGTAGTGGTTAAGTGCACGGACTCTAATCTGGGAGAACCGGGTTCGATTCCCCCACTCCCCCCACTTGCAGCCAACTGGGTGACCTTGGGCAAGCCGTAGCTCTGATAAGAGCTGTCCTTGAAAAAGAGCAGTTTCTGTCAGAGCTCTCTCAGCCCCACCTGCCTCACAGGGTGTCTGTTGTGGGGAGGGGGAGGGAAAGGAGTTTGTAAGCCGCTCTGAGACTCCTTTGGGTAGTGAAGGACGGGCTATGAATCCAATCTCCTCCTCCTCCTCCTCTTCTTCTTCTTTATATACTATTTATTATATCTGTCTATCGATATCCATTGATAGAATATTTAGAACAGTTAAATAAAGCATACAGCTACTAAAACTGATTAAAAACACACAAACCAGAAGAGGGCTAATAAGCGTTCATAAGGGGGCAGGGCCTTCTTTGTAGGGGCACCAGGGTTGTTGAATTTGATCCCCTGCAAGGTCCCTTTGGCTCAATCCCCCCCGAAAAGAAAGGTTTTTCAGAGTGCTTTTTGTTGACAGTAATTATAGGATACTGTTGCTATCAAGGTAGAGATTGAGTTGGGGTTCTGAATTTGTTGGCCTGTATTTTTGGTTTCTTTTGGTTTGTGCTGGTTTGTGAGGGATGGGGAGTGGAGAGGATATTCCTTTTGGATCTGGAGCAGCCCGGCAGCTTTCCTCCATTTTATTTCTTTCCCCTCCTGACAGCTGCGATCCAGGGATGATCAATGATTCGTAGGTGTTGGGTTATTTTTGTGCTTTAACTATCAGGTTGGATCCCGCAGGTGTTCTGTTAATGGCAACGCCTTCTGTTCTGTTAATGTTAATTCTGTTCTGTTAATGGCAACGCCTAGAGAGCCAGTTTGTGTGTTGTGGTTAAGTGCGCGGACTCTAATCTGGGAGAACCGGGTTTGATTCCCCCACTCCTCCACTTGCAGCTGCTGGATGACCTTGGGCAAGTTGTAGTTCTGATAAGAGCTGTTCTTGAAAAAAGAGCAGTTTCTGTCAGAGCTCTCTCAGCCCCACCTGCCTCCCAGGGTGTCTGTTGTGGGGAGGGGGAGGGAAGGAGTTTGTAAGCCGCTCTGAGTAGTGAAGGGTAGTGTATAAATCCAATCTCCTCTTCCTCTTCTTCCTCACAGGGTGTGTGTTGTGGGGAGGGGAAGGGGAAGGAGTTTGTAAGCCACTTTGAGACTCCTTTGGGTAGTGAAGGGCGGGGGATAAATCCAATCTCCTCCTCCTCCTCCTCCTCCTCCTCCCCCCAGATTAGAGTCTGCCACTCTTTATCACTACACCAAACTGGGTAGAAAATGGATAAGAAATAAAAAATAACACGGTGCCTTTGTGGCTGACGCAGGCCTGGGAACTGCGGACTCCATTCTAAGCCCATGTTGCAGAAGTGTTTGCTTTTCAACTGAATGTGACTTTGCGCCAGAACACTTTTGCAGAGGGGAACGTCTGTCAAATGGGAGATGGCAGGGGTGGGACAAACGGGGGGGGGCAATCCTCCCCCAGTCCTCCAGCCCCCCTGCCCTGAGTGTCATTTTTTCTCCCCCTCCCCACATAGCTGGAAGGAGAGATCCGTGGTTGCTTGGAGTTCCTGCAAGCCGTCTATTCCGTTTTTGGATTTGCTTTACGCTTCTACCTCGCCACCCGCCCCGACACATTTCTAGGGGACCCTAACCTTTGGGATCAGGCGGAGCAGGTAAGAACGCCCCCCTCCTTTCTCGTCAGCTGTGTAGGCCCTGCTTGCCGCCCCATCCACACACTTCCAGGAAGGCTTTACTTTTATTGAAAAGCCATAGATGCAGTAACATGAATACTGTTAAGAATGGCGGGATACCTATGTGCATAATGAGATATAGGGCATTCGTATGCACCCCCCCACACACACACAGCCATGGCCAATTAGGCCCAGTCCTGCGCGCGGGATATTGTCAAACTCTCTAACGGTTGCGAAGCTGGGAACGAAAGAAGCTCCCACGAAAGATAGACACCACATACTCTCCAGTACAACTTTGAAGATAAGCGTTACAGCTGCGAAGCAATTAAGCGCATGAAAAGGAATGCAAAGTTATGAGTAACTCTCCCCACCTTCATGGCATCATAGCTGACAGCGCGCCGCATCCACGTCACCAGGAAGTGATGCGACCACGCCGGGCACGCTGGGGGCGGAGCCACGACCATCCGAGGGAAAACCATAGAGTTTTCCCTGGGATGACCGTGGCCCCGCCCCCAGCGTGCCCGGCGTGGTCACGTCACTTCCTGGTGACGTGCACGTCAGGGTGGAGTTCCCCCCGGCGCCCGATCCAACGGCGGCGGGGAACGGGCCTCGGGCTGGGGTTTCCCCGCCCCCCGGGGGGACTTGGCAAGCCTAGAGTCCCACAGCAATCAGCCCTCCACACTTTCTCTCCAAAGAGTCAAGCTTTATTGGAGGCAGGAAAGGCAGGTCATCTGTTATACACATCCGGTGTCAGAACTGATCTTAAGGCGGGAGAGGGGAAAGAGAGACAGGGTTCAAAAGGGACCCTCCTGATGGCTCCAGGCCTATCAGCGAAGAAAGGCAAGTGCCCCGAAAATAACGGGTGCACGTACCGAGTCAATGAAAACGGGGAAACGCCAAAGTCACTAGAGCAGGCTACATGATAAGGCACTGAGGGTGCGTTCAGACGGGGGCTTTCTGCCGGCATAAACTGCACCGGTTGGAACCGGTGCAGTTTATGCCAGCAGAAACGCGATCAAACTTACCTCAATTTTGCGGTTCCCATTGTTGTACGCCCGGTCACACGCTGCAGGCGTCGCCTTCGCGGATTTTTTTTTTTTTTTTTTTAAACACAGCTTGAGCATGCGCCATAGGCAGCCATTCACAGAATGGCGATCTTTGCGCAAGCTCAACCCCCCCGCCCATTACATTTAAACTTTAAAGGTAAGGACTTACCTTTAAAGTTTAAAGCCCAAACTGGCCTCCCTTAAGTCCCGGACTCCTCCGGGTAGGTAAAGTAAGGGTTTTTGTGTTTTTTTTAAACAAACGCTCAGGGCGAAGCTTCGCCCGAGCGCATATTGCTTAGAGTTTTTAAAAAATGGCGGGGGGGAAATGAAAGCCTCAGGCTTCTGACGGAAATGGCTAGGCACCGGTGGAGAGCGATCAGACGCCGGTATACATTGGAAGCCACCGTTGCACTCAGGATACCACCACTTGGGGACCTAGTGGCAGAGTGCAACGGTGTAAAGGGCTTTACACCGGTTAGGGACAGGAGGCAGATGTGCTCCGTCTGAACGCCGGTGAGTACAACGGTTAGAACCGGCACCCTAACCGATGTAAAGCCCCCATCTGAACGCACCCTGAGAGAAGTGAAAGCTAACATTCCAACAAGTTAAGACGGTCAGTAACAGCCTCATCCTTCACCCCGCCCCACCCCCCGCGATAGCAGCATAGCTGACAACCACCCAGGAACCCCAGAAGGCCTAGTAACTTAAGGTTGGTTCGGTGGATTCTTGCTGAACGGTGCTGGAGCGATCGGACGTGTCACCTGGCTCGCATCAAGCTTTATAACCAAGCTGCTCGTGTCCAGGGCGGGCGGCTTAGGGGGCCCTTCCTGGTCCCCATAGTCGTGTTAAAGTCTCACTCCCGCCGTCCGTTCGGCAGGGGTATTGCCTGGAGCTGCCCCTGGAACAGAGCACGGCTTCCTCTTGGCTTACTGGGGTTGAACAAAAGGAACAGGGTCCCCCCCCCATTCTTGCCCGCTTGAAATTAAATCAGAAGAGTTTCCGGCTAAACGGGAGGAAGAACTTCCTGACGGTTGGAGCGGTTCCAGCTCCTGCCAACCTAGCGGTTCGAAAGCAAAAAATTGCAATTAGATAAATAGGTACCATTTCAGTGGGAAGGGAACAGCGTTCCGTGCGCCTTGGTGCTTAGTCATGCCAGCCACATGACCATGGAAACGTCTTCGGACAGCGCTGGCTCTTCGGCTTTGAAAGGGAGATGAGCGCCGCAACCCTAGAGTCGGACTCGACTGGCTTTCGAGCAAGGGAACCTTTACCTTTTATGGGTGTTTTTACCATTTAATGAATTTGTTATCGCATGTTTATTACGGCTCCTTGTTCACATCCTACTCTCCCATTCCGAGCCTACGGGGGTAGATTTTGCTTTCCTGAACTTGTGGAAACAGGAGTGGAAGGGACGGGTCTGTCTGTCCGTGGGCTTAGGAGGAGGCAGATGACCCCTCACAACGGGTAGGATCTCTGAGCTTCGTGCAGTCTCAAAAGCATTCTGGAGGGGAACCCGCCGCCTGTCTGGCTTCCCGGGCGAATGATGCGTCACTCCAGTTTGGTGTTGTGGTTAAGTGGGCGGACTCTTATCTGGGAGAGCCGGGTTTGATTCCCCACTCCTCCTCCACTTGCGCCTGGCTGGATGGCCTTGGGCAAGCCATAGTTCTGATAAGAGCTGTCCTTGAAAAAAGAGCCGTTTCTGTCAAGAGCTCTCTCAGCCCCGCCTACCTCGCAGGGTGTCTGTTTTGGGGAGGGGAAGGGAAAGGAGCTTCTAAGCCGCTCTGAGATTCCCTTGGGTAGTGAAGGGTAGGGTATAAATCTAATCTTCTTTGATTCCCCACTCCTTCACATGCAGCCAACTGGGTGACCTTGGGTCAGTCACAAGTTCTCTCAGGAGCAGTCCTCGAAAGAACTCTCTCAGCCCCACCTACCTCACAGGGTGTCTGTTGTGGGGAGGGGAAGGGAAAGGAGTTTCTAAGCCGCTTTGAGACACTTTTGGGTAGTGAAGGGCGGGGGATAAATCCAATCTCTTCTTCTTCTCCTCCTCCTCCTCCTCCTCCTCACAGGCAATGTTCCCTCTAAGCTTTGGAGTCTTATGAGCAAAAATTCTACTTTGTGAGCTACTTGCATTAAAGTTGTGAGCATTAAATTGGCTCTGAAGCCATCCTTCCTGAGCTGAGACAAAAATGTGTGAGCTGGAGGCTAAAAAACTGTGAGCTAGCTCACACTAACTCAGCTTAGAGGGAACACTGCTCACAGGGTGTCTGTTGTGGGGAGGGGAAGGGAAAGGAGTTTGTAAGCCGCTCTGAGACACCTTTAGGTAGTGAAGGGCGGGGTAAACTTCCGATCTCCTCCTCCTCCTCCTCCTTCTTCTTTCCCTTGCTCTAAAGCAGGAGAGCCAGTTTGGTGTAGTGGTTAAGTGCGCGGACTCTAATCTGGGAGAACCAGGTTTGATTCCCCACTCCTTCACTTGCAGCTGCTGGATGACCTTGGGCAAGCCGTAGTTCTGATAAGAGCTGTCCTTGAAAAAAAGAGCGGTTTTTTGCGGTTCTTGGTCAGAGCTCTCTCAGGAGGAGAGAGGAGGAGACATCTGCGGTCCGTTCCCGCCGAGACATCTGCTGCGACTCACGACTTCTCTCCCTTCTCTTGTCTTTCAGCTGCTGGAGAAAAGCCTCCGGGATTTTGGCCAGCCGTGGGAGCTGAACCCTGGGGATGGAGCCTTCTACGGGCCTAAGGTAAGCATCTTTTTCCTGTGCTGGCCATCCCGGGTTGTCTTGAGGGTGTTGGTTGCCATCCGTGAAGAGCGTGCGTGGCGTTCGTCATGTTTTGCTGCTTTTTTTTTTTTTTAAAGACCCCCTTATATCAGGGGCATCGAACTCAGTTGTCACAAGGGCCGGATCTGACATAAACGTCACTTTGTCGGGCCGGGCCGGGCCACGTGTGTCGTAAAACGTAATGCCGGGCTCCGGAGATAGAAACTGTATAAAGGACAGCAGCTGGTAAGCTCCAAGTTGGTGTGGGTACAGAGGAAAACCCGTATGGGCAGACTTGGAGAGCCAGCGGTGCAGCTCTGGGAAGGCGCTCCCACACTGCTTGACTGCTGCAGACGAGGTTGTTCCGCCACGCTGAAGCCACTATCAGTGGCTCCGTCCACTCCCCCTTGAGCAGTCTCCTGTTCCCTCCCTTGCACTAGTTGCTCGCGGGCTGCATAAGAGCCCTGGACGAGCCAGTTCCAGCCCTCAGGCCTTATATTTGACACCCCTGCCTTGTGTCTGTTGTGGGGAGGGGAAGGGAAAGGAGTTTGTAAGCCGCTCTGAGACACCTTTGGGGTGTGAAGGGCCATGGGGTATAAACCCAGTCTCCTCCTCCTCCTCCTCCTCCTCTTCTTCCAGATTGGTGTCGTGGTTAAGTGTGCAGACTCTAATCTGGGAGAACCAGGTTTGATTCCCCCACTCCTCCACTCGCAGCTGCTGGATGACCTTGGGCAAGCCACATTTCTGGTCAGAGCTGGAAAAGAGCAGTTTCTGTCAAGAGCTCTCTCGGCCCCGTCTACCTCACAGGGTGTCTGTTGTGGGGAGGGGAAGGGGAAGGCGTTTGTGAGCCACTCTGAGACACCTTTGGGTAGTGAAGGGCGGGGCATAAATCCAATCTCTTCTTCTCTTCTGTAATGGCCACTGTAGGGTTCATTACATCCTTATTACCTCCTTGCCTGCCTTAGTGTTTCCAACTTATTTTCGCTGCCACCAAAGGCCCTCGCCTTAGAATTCTTAGGCTCCGGTCACACGGGCTGGAAAATGCAGGTGGAAGCGTGGCTGTTTGCCCCGGAGCAAAATAACACGCGGCTGCGCAATCAGACGTCCAGTTGAGGTCCCATCGAGGTCCCGTGGTTAGGGGGGAGGTGCCGATCTCACCACAGGCAAAGAAACGGGGCGGCACGGCAAACGGCGTTGTGTTTTTTTTTTAAAAAAAAACTGAAGTGTGCGCATGCTCAGTTGGGTGCTTGTGCGCATCCCATGGAGACTGGGGGAGGGGAACCTTTTTGCGAGGGGACATGGGTGGGCGCCGGATGCCACCGAAAACGCGATCAGATGCCCGCCATTACCCCGCAGTTTCCGAAAACTAGTACCTCGGAGGTACTAGTTTCTTACACCGCATCTTCGGCGGGAAGCCTCGGGTGAGCCACGGGAGCTCTACGCTTCCCAGATGCGGCGGTGTGATCGCGCCTGGAAAATCCGCCTATCTTCCGTCTCTGTAGCGTGTCTAATGCTCTGTGTGACCGCAGCCTTAGTTGAACTGAAAGAGCAGGACAGCTTAGTTATATTTGGCAGAATGGCAGGACGGTCACATGAACACATGAAGCTGCCCCATACCAAATCAGACCCCCTTAGGTCAGTATTGTCTACTCCGACTGGCTGCAGCTCTCCAGAATCTCAGGCAGAGGTCTTTCCCATCACCCGCTGCCAAATCCTTTAACTGGAGATGCTGGGGTTTGAACCTGGGACTGTCTGGATGCCAAGTAAATGCTCTACCATTGAGCCACATCCCAAGTCAGCAGGTGGGGATGGCTCTGAGGTAAAAGGGGTGTCCTTTACGCTAAATAAAGCAGATTCATGTAGGGTAGCCATGTTGGTCTGAAGCAGCAGAACAAAGTTTGAGTCCAGGGGCACCTTCAAGACCAACAAAGATTTATTCACGGTATAAGCTTTTGTGCGCTTTCGGTATCTGAAGAAGTGTGCTTGCACACGAAAGCTTATGTCGTGAATAAAACCTTGTTGGTCTTAAAGGTGCCACTAGACTCAAACGTTGTTCTAAATAAAGCAGTTGTTTTCTCTTAAACAGAGTTTATTTAGAAGTAAAAAGAGCAAAATGGTTTCTGTAGGGTTAATAAGCGTAATGGTTTCTAATAGGTGTACAGTTCTTCTTTCATTAAATAGACCTCGCCACAAAGGCAGAATTTCTTGACTTGCCACTTAGGTTAATAATTTCCACAAAGGACACAGTTTTCTCTCACATGCCATGCTCTTCACCCACTCCCTTCTTCTTTGACACACACAAATGTCTCCAAACCAGTCGACTCTGCCCCGTAGGGTGTAGCCGCCATCCTATCATAACACATTTCAGTCATCCATCCATCCAACATCTCTCCTCCTTACTGTTGAGGCCTCCATTTTAAACCACAGCAACATACACCTAAAACCCCATATGAAAACACAGAAATAAAACGCACGCACAATATTTATATAAGCAAAACGCCACAGTCAGGTACTCCCAAGAAGTGACCCAGGTGTGCAGTGTCGCAGTAGTGTCCCATTACACATGAACGCACCTAATGAAGCTGCCTTCTACTGAATCAGATGCTCAGTCCATCAAGGTCACTGTCTTCTTCCTGTTGCCTTCAACTTTTCATAGCATGCTTGGTGTATAGTTTGGTGTAGTGGTTAAGCGCGCGGACTCTAATCCGGGAGAACCGGGTTTGATTCCCCACTCCTCCAATTGCAGTTGGTGGATAACCTTGGGCAAGCCGTAGTTCTGATAGGAGCTGTTCTCTCAAGGACAGTTCTCAGGAGAGCTCTCTCAGCCCCGCCTCCCTCACAGGGTGTCTGTTGTGGGGAGGGGAAGGGAAAGGAGTTTGTAAGCCGCTCTGAGACTCCAAGTGAAGGGTGGGGTATAAATCCAGCCTCCTCCTCCTCCTCCTCCTCCTCCTGCTGCTGTGACTCGTCTCATAATGCGACCAGTCTGATCACTGTAGCTTCTAGGCACAGGTCAGGCTTTTAATTTCTTACCATTTATTTAAAAGTGGCTTTTGTTGGGTTGGATCCCGCAGGTCTGTTCGACTTACAGTAGCATTTCCCCAAGTGTAAGGAGCTTCCCACTGACCGCCAACTTGCTGGGAACCAAACGCTCCAGTTATCGGTACTAAGCTTTTCTCAGGCTCTGCTAATTAAAACAAAAAGCTGCTGCCATCCTTATCACCCACCTGCTTGGCCTTGAGTGTTGCATGGTTCACTAACAAGCTCTACGTCTGGGCATGCGTCTGGGTTGCTAAGCGAGGGATAATAAACAATACCCAAAGCAGGAGGAAATTACACGGGTTACAAACTACAGGAACAAAGCATGCGCAGAGTGCATAGACCATACATCAGTACACCCCCTCAAAACTTCATTTCCCCTCATTCCCAGGGTCTCCCGGCCATTCCGGGAGAATCTCCCGGTCATTCCGGGAGACCTCCCGGTTTGCCCGGGAAATCCCGGTGAAACTTCCTGATCATGTACGGGGCCCGAATATCCCCTTCTTCCACCCATTCCCGGTGCTGGGGTCCGAAGTCTTTCCATTCAACCAGATACCATAGTTTTCCACGTTTACATTTAGAATCCAAAATACATTCAATTTCATAGTGTTCCTGATCATCCAGCAACACTGGTAAAGGCGGGGTGTGTTTTTCCCGCCATTCAGAAGAACCGTTGTCCTTTTTCAGGAGGCTGAAATGAAATACAGAATGCAAAGATCTCAAATTCTTCGGTAACTCAACATCCACAGCTACATCATTAATCACCTTTTTGACTTTAAAGGGGCCGATGTACTTCCAGCCCAATTTCCTGCTTGGTCTTAACATTTTAATGTTCTTTGTAGAGACATACACCGAGTCACCAGGCCTCAGAGCCCAACCCTCCACCCTTCCTCTGTCGGCCTGCTTCTTGTAGGCAGCTTTGGCCGCATCCAAAGTTTTACACAATGAAGGCCAAGCTTCCTGCAGTTGTTTACACCAGGTGTGTGTGTGTCCCCCACCTTCCACGGTCTGTCCCTCCAACATAGGAATAGGAGGGCTGTCATAACCATACAACGCTTTAAAAGGGGACATCCCAATTGACACATGAAATGAATTGTTGTAACAATATTCAGCCAAAGGTAAGAGGTCACACCAATTGTCTTGTTGATAGTTTGTGAAGCATCTCAAATACTGTTCTAGAGTTTGATTAACTCTTTCTGTTTGTCCGTCAGTTTCTGGGTGATAGGCACTGCTGAGCCCCCTTTCTACCCCCAACAGATTCATGACCTCAGTCCAAAATTTCGAGACGAATTGTGTCCCTCTGTCGGACACCACCTTTTTTGGCAACATATGTAGCCTCACCACGTGAGAGAGAAAAGCCTTTGCCAGTGCTTTAGCAGTAGGTAGGGAAGAAAATGGAACAAAATGAGCTTGTTTGGAAAACAGATCAACTACGACCCAAATTACTGTTTTCCCACTGCTGGGAGGCAAATCCGTTATAAAGTCCATGGATACCACTTCCCACGGCCGATTTGGGGTGGGTAGGGGTTGCAGGAGTCCGGGGGGTTTCCCCCCTGTAGTTTCGTCATGGCACACGTCTGACAGGTTTGGACGAATGTAGAAGTATCTTTGCACATTCGGGGCCACCAAAATTGTCTCCACAAAATTCTCTCTGTAACAGCTGTAATGATTTGAGGAACCCAAAATGTCCTGCCAACTTCAAACCATGTGCAGCAGTCATTACCTCCCCCCGCAAGGAAATCGGCACATACAATTTCCCCCCTTTGTACCAGCAACAATTACCTCCCTTTTGGCAACCTTCCACCCCCTCCACCAGTTCTTTATCCCCATCAGTGAAAGCAGTGGCAAATTTCTCTTCCCAGGGTGACGGGGAGAAAAGGGCCGGGTTTTTTTCCTGTGCCTTAGGGAGGTTGGCCGCTTGGCTGCGTGTCATGACTGCCCCCCCCAGCTGGGCAGGTGTGAACACCGAGTCCAGGATGACGTCCCTCTGACTGGCATGTTGAGGGAGGCGTGACAGTCCATCGGCTAGAGAGTTTGCCACCCCCGGGAAATGATGGAGAGTGAACTGGAATTTGGAGAAGAAGTCAGCCCAGCACAATTGTTTAGCGTTCAAATGTCTCGGGGTTTTTAGAGTCTCTAAGTTCTTATGGTCAGTCCAGACCTCAAAGGAATCCCTGGCCCCCTCGAGCCAGTGTCTCCATGTAGACAACGCCAGTTTGATCGCGGCCACTTCCTTCTCCCATACTGACCAGTGCCTTTCGGCATCTGAGAATTTCTTCGAGACATACGCCAAGGGGTGCAACTTCCCATCCTCCCCTTCCTGCAAAATGGCCCCCCTATAGCCACATCGAAAGCGTCTGTT
Source organism: Gekko japonicus (assembly GCF_001447785.1). Classification (NCBI taxonomy): domain Eukaryota; kingdom Metazoa; phylum Chordata; class Lepidosauria; order Squamata; family Gekkonidae; genus Gekko; species Gekko japonicus. Next base: position 675,875 of record NW_015165247.1, on the reverse strand, counting down.
TGAACAATGATTTTTTTCCATTTGTCTGGGTGCGCTAGCACTGGCTCCGACGTGAACAGGGCTTTCAAGCGCTCGAACGCTTCCTGGCATTCGGGGGACCATGCCAGCTTCGCCCCTGGTTTAGTGGCCTCAGGCCCCTTCCCTTTGGTTTTTAACAGGTCAGTTAATGGGAGGGTGACCTGGGCGAAGTTTTTTATAAAACTTCTGTAGAAATTGGCGAATCCGATGAATGCCTGTAATTGTCTCCGAGTTTGAGGCA
>NW_015165247.1:668407-673968 GCF_001447785.1 Gekko japonicus | reverse complement strand
TCGGCTGCGAAATGGCCCTTTTCTCCACATTTCAGACATAGCCCTTGCTTCATCCGTTGTTCCCTCTGAGAGTCGACTTGCCGGTAGGGCTTCGGTCTTGAGGTTGGGGTTGCACCTTTCCCACTTGTGGCTGCTACATCCAGCCGGAGGGTATGCAAGTTTTCCGTGCTTTCTGCCTCTTGTATCCACGCTGTTAGGGAAATAGGGTCCACTGACCGCAGCATGGTTTCCCTGATTTCCTGATTCAAGCCAAGCCTGAACATCTCTGCTAGTATATGGTCTGGCCAGTTGGCTAGTTTGGCGGTGTGTAGTTTAAATTCAGAGGAGTACTCTCTAACCGTCTTCTTGCCTTGTCTCAAAGTTCGGAGGTAGGCTCTAGCTCTAGGGGCAGCGTTCAGATCCTCAAATTGGCGTCTCAGGGCCCACATAAAAGAGTACATGTCTCTGAGCTCCGGGCCCCTGGCCGCATGCAGACTTACGTACCAAGCCGCTGCCACCCCTTTCAAGCGAGTCGCTACCACATCGATTCTGCTGCTGTCGTCAGGGAAGAGATGTCCCGACCTCTCGATGAACTTCTGCACTCTCACCACAAAATAAGGAATTTCGTCAGGGTTCCCATCAAACGTTGCCTCGATTAAATCCTTAGCCCTCGGCAGGGGTTGCTGTCGGGGGCTCCCTGGTCTCAGGATCACTAGAGGAGCTCCCGGCTGCGGCGGCGCCCCCAGTCCCTGCAGGGGCGGCGGCTGCTGTGGAGGCACTTGGGGCGCTTGTTGGGGCTGCGCAGGCTGCTGAGCAGGAGGTGCCTGTTCCCCGGGGGGTTGTGCCGGGGGACCCCTTCACCCGTCTCTGTGCGCCTCGTAGTCCATCTGCTCGTAGGTTCGTAGCATCATTTCGGGCAGGGCTCCCAGCACCTCGGGCAGGGTTTGCTGCATGTCTCTCACCATCCGGTTCGTTGTCTGCAGCTGCTCCCACATCCCCTCCTCCGGAGATCTGCGCCCGCTTCGTGCCTTCGTCCTTGCAGTCACTCCAAACGGCAGCGCCTCTTCTCCGGTATCCACCAAACTCTGGGCTGCTGCAGTCCACTCATGCAAGCTTTCGCGTTTCCTTGCCCCCATCTGCGACTGTGACTCCCGGAGACCCTCGGTGCCGAAGTCACTCCAGCTCGACAAGGGCTCCTGCCACGCCGCCCTGGCTTGCCCTTTGGGAGACAAAAACAGAGTAGCTTTCATCGTCTTAGTCCGTGCTCCCCCCACTGGGGTGAACACCTGGGGCTGTTCGAGTCCCGTCGTAGTCCCCGTCGTGTCATCGTCTTGTTCTTTCTGCTCCGTCCCATCCGGGACTTTCTCCTCAGGAATGGTTTTCCCCTCTTCTTCACTCATAACGATTTTGTTAGATGTGGAAAGATAGGGAAATGGATATTCTAAACAGTCTGTCAAGGTCCCATTAAAACAACGTAGTCACTTCTCGTAGAAAAGGGTACTTTATTGAGGCAATGAGTCACTAGAGAGGTTTCTGTTTAGAATAACATGAAAGGACCATAGCAAGTAACATAAAAGCATTTCAAAATGTTGCTTGGGAATTCCCGCTTGGGAATTCCCGCTTGGGAATTCAGAGCGCCAACTTGCTGGGAACCAAACGCTCCAGTTATCGGTACTAAGCTTTTCTCAGGCTCTGCTAATTAAAACAAAAAGCTACCGCCATCCTTATCACCCACCTGCTTGGCCTTGAGTGTTGCATGGTTCACTAACAAGCTCTACGTCTGGGCATGCGTCTGGGTTGCTAAGCGAGAGATAATAAACAATACCCAAAGCAGGAGGAAATTACACGGGTTACAAACTACAGGAACAAAGCATGCGTAGAGTGCATAGACCATACATCAGTACAAATACAGAATTTGGCAGCTTGCTGACAGAGCCCTTCTGTTTTAGCGATTGTTCCCTTGTTTGGCAGAACATCTCTCTAGGGTCCAGCCCATCTATCTATATACTAATAGCGAAGGCGCCAAAATTGCCCTAAGAATACCAATCTGGAGACAGACAAGGAATGACACTTAACAGGAGAGAAGGTGCTGACTTCATTATCTATATATCTAATAGCGAAGGCGCCCCCTGAGTGTGGATATCTAAATTCGCACATCGGGGGCACCTGGGGGGGCAGGGAGATTTTCCTGTGCACATGGGGCAATGCCTAGGAGTGCAGAAAAATCTGAAAACTGTAAAAAAAATAAAACAGCGCCCCCTACGCATGCGCAGGGAACACTCTTAGAATGGCTTTGCTGCCACCAGAGAAGGGGAGGGGGTGGGGGGAGAAGGCTTGGCTGGCTGGTGGCTGCAAGCTGCACATCCCTCGCCGCCGCTGCCCGGGGGGGAGGGAGAAAGTTTGGCAGGCTGAGCTCCGGCCTCACCATTGCCACTGCTGAGGGGGGGAGGGGAGGAGAAGGTTCGGCGGACCGGTGAGACCTCGCCGCTGCCACCATCACTTGGGAGAGGAAGGTCGAAGGATGGGCTCACCTGCTGCTGCTTCTGCAGGCCGGGAGCTGTGGGGAATACTTCCCCCCCGTGAGTATCGCGGGTCCCGCCTCTTGTATATATCTAATAGCCACGGGTCCCTCTGCGTGCGGATACTTATTTCCCAAGATCTGGGGCACCTGGAGGGTAAAGAGGTTTTTCTGCACACTTGGGGTACTCTCCAGGGTTACAGAAAAATGCAGAAATACACAGGGGGGGGTTAAAGCTCCCCAAATTCAAAAAAAGAGAGAGAGTTGTCTGTGCTTGTGCAGTCTGGACTCATGCTGCCCCCCGAGCGGGATTTGGAGCTTCGCTCAGCGGCCAGTCTCTCCTCAGCTAGCAAGACAGCCCTGGAGCCACGGGGCAGAGGGCACCACTACCTGGTCTCTCCCAGGCGAGCGACCTCCCCACGGCCAGAAAAACGATGAGGAAGCCGCAGAAAAGGAGGCGGAAGATCAAATGTTAGGTCCAGTGGCACCTCAAAAGTTTATTCAAGGTATGAGCTTTCATATGCCTTTGTCGGTCTTAAAGGTGCCGCTGGACTCCGGACTTTGTTCTACTGCTACGGACCACCACGGTTGCCCACCTGGATCTGTCTTCATAGAAGGCACCACTATTTGTGTTTGGAGCAGGCTTAAAAAGACGATGAGGGGGTTGGGGCACCTTCCCTGTGAGGAAAGGCTGAAGAGTCGGGAACTTTACAGTTTAGGAAAGAGAGGACTGAGGGGAGGCAGGATAGAGGTTTATAAAATTATGCAGGGGGTGGAGAGAGCTGGCAAAGAATTTTTTTCCCCTCACACCCCCCCCCGGGGGGGGGGGGGGGAGCACCCATGAAGCTGATGGGCAGTAGGTTCAAACGGACAAAAGGAAGTACCTCTTTACACAGCGAGGGATTAAAATATGGAATTCACTGTCAGAGGATGGAGTGGATTCATGGAGTGGCTATCAGTGGCTACTAGCCATGCTGGCTGAGGGGAACCTCCACATTCAGAGGTACTGTTCCCCTGCATCCCAGAGCCAGGAGGCAACATTGGGGAAGGACTCAGCCTCCATGGCCCTACTGTTGGCCCTCCAGAGGAACTAGGTGGCCCCTGTGTGAGGCAGGAGGCTGGACTGGATGGACCCTCCCTGGTCTGACCCAGCAGGGCTCTTCTGATGCTCTCCTCAGGGGAAGGCCTCGGCCTCTCTGCCCTGTTGCTGGCCCTCCAGAGGAACTGGCTGGCCCCTGTGTGAGACTGGAGGCTGGACTGGAGGGACCCTCCCTGGTCTGCCCCAGCAGGGCTCTTCTGATGTCCTTATCAGGGGAAGGCCTCGGCCTCTCTGCCCTGTTGCTGGCCCTCCAGAGGAACTGGCTGGCCCCTGTGTGAGACTGGAGGCTGGACTGGAGGGACCCTCCCTGGTCTGCCCCAGCAGGGCTCTTCTGATGTCCTTATCAGGGGAAGGCCTCGGCCTCTCTGCCCTGTTGCTGGCCCTCCAGAGGAACTGGCTGGCCCCTGTGTGAGACTGGAGGCTGGACTGGAGGGACCCTCCCTGGTCTGCCCCAGCAGGGCTCTTCTGATGTCCTTATCAGGGGAAGGCCTCGGCCTCTCTGCCCTGTTGCTGGCCCTCCAGAGGAACTGGCTGGCCCCTGTGTGAGACTGGAGGCTGGACTGGAGGGACCCTCCCTGGTCTGCCCCAGCAGGGCTCTTCTGATGTCCTTATCAGGGGAAGGCCTCAGCCTCTCTGCCCTGTTCTTGGCCCTCCAGGGGAACTGGTTGGCCACTCTGTGGGACAGGAGGCTGGACTGGATGGACCCTCCCTGGTCTGATCCAGCAGCGCTGTTCTGATGTTCTTATGTGTTCATGTGTGATGTTCAGGGTTTGCATGGGATTCCTGGGAGCCCATTCAGCAGCTGAATTTTCCTGAAAAGTGGAAGAGCTCCAGCATGTTTCCGTCATTCCACTTTTTCTGAATCTCTTCCTCAGGGATCTCTTTCCCACACCATTCATCGCCCCCCGAGGCCTGGTCTTAATGCCCCTCTAGAAATCATAGGCCGTGTCCTGTCCAAGAAACCTCTCTGGATTTTGTCTGTGTCGCAAGGCCCATAAATGACCCCTGTGCGAAGGTTGTGTAATTAGTTATTTTTTAAAAAGGGGTGTTTCGTCAACCCAAAGAAGAACCTCCTCCTCCTCCTTACGGAGCTGCCTGTCAATCCAGCATTCCGTTCTGTTCAGGAATCTGTGGCCTTTGCAGAACCAAGCCGAGTCTTGCCGGTCCTCATGCCTCTCGGCCAGAACTGTGACGGCCCCGCCCACGGGGATGCTTGCGCTTGGCGCACGAGGTGGTTTCGTGCTGGAGAACCAACACGGCCTGTGAAGAAACACGGCCTTGTGACCGTTGCTCAGAATGTGGTGGCTGAGGCTGAGACTTCGTGCTGAGTTCACTTCTGTTTTTCCTTTCTTCACCCCTTTTTTTTAAAAAAGCAAGGATCTAGCTCTTATGAGTTCTTTATTTTGGTGTAGTGTAGCCAGTTTGGTGTAGCGGTTAAGCGCGCGGACTCTAATCTGGGAGAACCGGGTTTGATTCCCCACTCCTCCACTTGCACCTGGCTGGATGACCTTGGCCAAGACATAGCTCTGACAACAGCTGTCCTTGAAAAAGAGCCATTTCTGTCAGAGCTCTCTCAGCCCCACCTACCTCACAGGGCGTGTCTGTTGTGGGGAGGGGAAGGGAAAAGAGTTTGTAAGCCAGCTTGGTGTCGTAGTTAAGTGCACGGACTCTAACCAGGGTCAACCGGGTTCGATTCCCCACTCCTCCACTTGCATCTGGCTGGATGACCTTGGGCACGCCATAGTTCTGTCAGAGCCGTTCTTGAAAAAAGAGCAGTTTCTGTCAGAGCTCTCTCAGCCCCACCCACCTCACAGGGTGTCTGTTGTGGGGAGGGGAAGGGAAAGGAGATTGTAAGCTGCTCTGAGACTCCAAGTGAAGGGCGGGGTATAAATCCAATCTCTTCTTCTTCTTCTTCTTCTTCATTCCCCCCCCCCCCCCCCCCCTTTTCCCCCCCAGGCCCCAACC
>NW_015165247.1:631620-668283 GCF_001447785.1 Gekko japonicus | reverse complement strand
TTCCCCCCCCCCCCCCAATCCTGTATCCCCAGAGGTTCCATGCCTTTGGTTTAAGGTGGTATGAAGTGGTGGAACACAGTTCGAGGTCAGTGGCTCCTTTAAGACCAACCAAATTTTATTCAAGGTGTGAGCTTTCGTGTGCAAAGCACACTTTGGTCCCGTTCACACTGACCAGAAGACGCGGGAGGAACGGGATGAGACGCGATGGCAGGGAATGGGGGGTAGCGGCTTGTTGGCGCACGTTTCAGGTGTGCTTCATGCAGCGCTGGAGCGATCAGACGGAGGATGTCCGTCTGTGGCCCGTCGCAAGCATAAAATAGTGGAGTTTCTGCAGTAGCTTTTAACTCCGGATCTTCGGCGGGATGCGACGGCTTGTCAATGGGTGCGCGACCCTTGCCAGATGATGTGCTTGTGTGATCGCGTCCGTTATATCTGCCCGGCATCCATGAGTATCCCGCAGCAACTTCTGTGTGTGATCGGAGCCTCTGTCAGACAATGAAATGGGAATTACAGAACGTATCTATAGAGAGAGGCTTGTTAGATTAGCATGCAAAATAGTGGTGTTTTTTTTTTAACAGATTAAAAAAAATAGCTCCACTATTTTGCATGCTATTTTAACAAGCCTCTCTCTATGTATATACAACAATACGTTCTGTAATTCCATTTCATTGTCTGACAAAGCATGCTTTGCACACGAGAGTGCACACCTTGAATAAGACTTTGTTGGTCTTAAAGGTGCCTGAGTGGACTCGAACTGTGTTCTGTGCCTTGGGTTTGTTATGTAGGTCAACTGGGCAAGATACATGTCTGGTGCCCCGCCCCTGCTTTAGGGGGAAGAATGGTGCTCCTCTGGAGTCAGGAGGCTGACGTTTTAAGGTGGTTATGACTGGAATTCTCTGTGTACTCCATGTCTCTTCACAACTTGTGTAGTTGGGGATTCGAAACAAATACCAGCGTGTGAAAGTGGCAGGTCTGTGTCACATTCTCATCAAAACCAGGCCACCCACAGAGGAGGAGAAGGAGGAGAAGATTGGATTTATACTCTGCCCTTCACTACCCAAAGGAGTCTCAGAGCGGCTTACAGTCTCCTTTCCCTTCCCCTCCCCACAACAGACACCCTGCTAGGTACGTGGGGCTGAGAGAGCTCTGACAGAAACTGCTCTTTTTTCAAGGACAGCTCTTATCAGAACTACGGCTTGCCCAAGGTCATCCAGCCAGGTGCAGGTGGAGGGAATCAAACCCGGCTCTCCCAGATTAGCGTCTGCACACTTAACCACGGCACAAAACAGAAGAAGAAGAGATTGGATTTATACCCTGCCCTTCATTACCCAAGGGAGTCTCAGAGGGGCTTGCAAACTCCTTTCCCTTCCCCTCCCCACAACAGACACCTTGTGAGGTGGGTGGGGCTGAGAGAGCTCTTGACAGAAACGGCTCTTTCTCAAGGACAGTTCTTATCAGAACTATGGCTTGCCCAAGGTCATCCAAGCAGGTGCAAGTGGAGGAGTGGGGGAATCAAACACGGTTCTCTCAGATTAGAGACCGCGCACTTCACCACCGCACCAAACTGGCTCTCAGAGAAGGAAGGGATTTCTGCGGGGAGGGGGGGAGGAAGAGCAGAAAATTCAGGCTTTGTAAATTAACCAATGACAACCTTCTCCCTCTCATGACATGGCCCTAGGGAGCGTGAGTGCATAGAACATGGGAGGTGCACAGAGGAGTGGGGTGTAGTGCATGAAGCCTGGGCAACCCGCATTCAGGTCCCCCCCCCACACACACACACACACTATGGAAGTCTCCTAGGTGCCCTTGAACCTGTCGCAAACTCTCCTCGTGGGCTACCTCACAGGGTTGTTGTGGGAAAATGCTGGAGGGGAGAACGTAAATAAATGCAAATGCTTGCCAAATGCACGCTCAAGCCTCGGAGTGCCGAGAGAACCTTAGAAGGGGAGATTTGTGGGGATGGGACGGTCCCATATTGCTTTCCCCTCTCGTGTTTCTCTGTGGACTTCTAAGGTTTGCACAGCGTGGTACAGGATTCAGCTTGACTTGCTGGGCAAAGATATCTCTCTCTCCCTCTCTCCCTCCCTCCCTCTCTCTCTCTCTCTGTCTATCTATCTCCTCCCCCCCTCCCTCCCTCCCTCCCTCCCTGCACCCTCTGTCCTGATGGTGGCAGTGTGGGTGCAGATCTCTTTCATTCAAAGAAGATTCTTTAACTGTAGCTGTCAGCCACAAGGACTAGATGGAACACTATTATGTCTGGGGCAAGGGATGCTCTGTCATCTTCGTGCTGGGGGGGGCAAGAGTGGGAGGGCTTCTGGGGTTCCGGTCCCGCTGGTGGACCTCCTGAGGGCCCCTGGGTTTGGGCCACTGTGTGACACAGAGTGTTGGACTGGACGGGCCATTGGTCTGATCCAACATGGCTTCACTTATGTTCTTCTGTCTGGGGCAAGTGATGCTCTGTCTTCTTGGTGCTTGGGGGGGGGCAAGAGTGGGAGGGCTTCTGGAGTTCTGGCCCCGCTGGTGGACCTCCCTCCTCCTTGCCTCCAACGGTTCCTGTGCTGGCAGAAATGCATCAGGGGCAGCTTTCTTTTGCAGCACAGAGATGCTTTGGTGCTGGGAGCTTTATCTGTAGAATTTCTGCCTGCTGTGTGAGGGCGCAGACTCAAGTTGGCAGCTGAAACTGCTTCTCCACCCAGTTGGGGTGTTCCTGACGGCATTTCTGCGTCTCGCTTCCAGGTGGACGTTCAGATCCAAGACGCTCTGGGCCGGTACCACCAGTGCGGCACCATCCAGCTGGACTTCCAGATGCCTCTTCGCTTTGACCTCTCTTTCACCAGGCAAGTTCTGTGGCAGGTGAAGGCCTTTGGAAGGACTGTTAGTTCTTGGACGCTTCCACACAATATCTGCCTTTTAAGAACCTCAGAAGAGCCCTGCTAGGTCAGACCAGGGAGGGTCCATCTGGTCCAGCATATCCTGTCTGACACAGTGGCCTCAACCAGTTCCTCTGGAGGGCCAACAGCAGGGCAGAGAGGCCGAGGCCTTCTCCTGAGGAGAACCTCAAAAGAGCCCTGCTGGATCAGACCAGTGAGGGTCCATCCAGCATCCTGTCTCACACAGGGGCCAGCCAGTTCCTCTGAAGGGCCAACAGCGGGGCAGGGAGGCCGAGGCCTTCCCCTCGTGTTGCCCCCTGCCTCTGGGATTCAGAGGTTGAGTGCCTCTGAACGTGGAGGCTCCCTTTAGTCACCATGGCTCATAGCCACAGATAGACCCACCCTTCATGAATCTATCTAATTCCCTTTTAAAGCTGGCTATACTGGCAGCCATCGCTGCATCCTCTGGCAGCAAATCCCACATTTTAATCACTCTCTGTGTCAAGTAGTATTTCCTTTTTTCTGTCCTGAACCTACTGCCCATCAGCTTCATTGAACACAAGAACATAAGAGAAGCCAATGTTGGATCAGGCCAATGGCCCATCCGGTCCAACACTGTGTCACACAGTGGCCAAAAATACCAGGTGCCCCCAGGAGGTCCAGCAGTGGGGCCAGGACACTAGAAGCCCTCCCATTGTTGCCCCCCCCCTCCCAAACACCAAGAAGAAAGAGCCTCACTTGCCCCAGACCGAGAGTCCCTATCTCTGCCTTGTGGCTAATGGCCTCTGATGGACCTCTGCTCTATATGCTTATCTAATTCCTTTAAGAACGTAAGAGAGAGGCCAATGTTGGATCAGGCCAGTGGCCCATCCAGTCCATCACTCTGTGTCACACAGTGGCCAGAAATACCAGGTCCCATCAGGAGGTCCACCAGTGGGGCCAGGATACTAGAAGCCCTCCCAATTCTTTCAATTGTCTACCCCATTCCCAGTTCCTCCCCTCCCTCCATTGGCTTCCCACAATGCTTCCACCCCTGCTCCAAATTGCTTCATATCATCAACAATATCAGTTTCTTATCATTACAATCTAAAGATAACATCATTTGACTTAATATTGGTCTAAACATATTAAGTTTTGTTTCACATCCCAGTTCTTTTCCAGATATATTTTAAAGTCACTCCATTCTTGAAAAAACACGTCGTCTTCTTTGTTGTTCAATTTCTTCGTAATTTTGTCCATCTCTGCCATGAACAGAACTTTTTGTATCCAGTCCTCAATTTCTGGTACTTTCTCTGTTTTCCAAAATTGTGCATAAATCATTCTCGCTGTTGTGATTAAGTACCAGAATAAAGTCTTTTTAGTTGTATTGACTTCTTCCATTTTCAATCCTAAAAGCAGAATTTCCGGTGCCTTTTTAAAAGAGCATTTCAAAATTTTTTGCATTTCATTGTGGACTTTTGTCCAAAAGTCAACTGCTTTCTCACAAGTCCACCACATGTGGTAAAATGAGCCTTCATGGCTTTTACATTTCCAACACTTATTTGACATATTCTGGTTCATATTTGCAATTTTTTTCGGAGTCATGTACCACCTATACATCATTTTATAACAATTCTCTCTAACATTGGTACAAGGCGATATCTTAATAGAATTTTTCCACAAATATTCCCAGGTTTCAATAGCCACTTCCGTATTCATATTTATCGCCCATTTTATCATTTGCCCTTTTACAGTCTCATCTTCAGTATACCATTTTAGTAACACTTTATACATTTTAGAGATATTTTTTCCCCCTTCACTCTCCCAAATCATTTCAATCTCATTTTTTTCCTCTCTAAAACCATAGTTTCTTTTGTCTGATCTAAAAAGGTCAAAAATCTGCATATATTTCAGCCATTCATAATCATATTCAATTTCATTCTGCTTTTTCATTACCCATTCTGTTCCCACTTTTTTAATTAGATCTTTATATGGCAACCAATCTTTATCTCTATGTCTTGAGTAAGATGTTAACACTTCCACTGGTACAATCCACAATGGTCTTACATCACAAAAGTATTTTTTATACCTCATCCATACCACAAATAGTGCTTTTCTTACCACATGAAGCTTAAAAAAGCTATCCATTTTTGTTTTGTCATACCATAAATATGCATGCCAACCAAATCTACAATCATGGCCTTCTAACCCCAGTAACTTATCATTTTCTAATTTCACCCACTGTTCCATCCAGGTTAGACAGACCGCTTCATAATATAGTCTAAGATTTGGTAGTTGTAGCCCACCTCTGTCTTTGGCATCACAAAGAATTTTCATCTTGATTCGCGGTTTCTTGCCTGCCCAAACAAACTTTGATAGTTCTTGTTGCCACTTAAGTAGCAAATCTGTCTTACTAAGTATTGGTATTGTTTGGAACAGGAACATCAGGCGTGGTAGGACATTCATTTTTATAACTGATATTCTTCCCATCAGTGACAAATTCATTTTGTCCCATTTCTTAAAGTCTTGAGTTAACTTAGTCCATAATTTTTCATAATTATTCTTATATAAGTCTATATTTCTTGCAGTTAACTCAATACCAAGATATTTAGTCTTTTTTACTACTTCACATTGTACCAGGTCTTGCAGTTCCAGTTGTTTTTGTTTCGTCATGTTCTTACAAATAAGCTTCGTCTTATTCTTGTTGACATAAAATCCTGCCAATTCTCCAAAGTCCTTTATTTTTTGGAATAGTAACGGTAATTTGTCTGTCGGGTTTTGCACAATGAACATTACGTCATCAGCAAATGCTCGATATTTATATTTAAGTCCTTTGTGTGTCAGTCCCGTTATCTCTTGGTCTTGCTGTATTTTTTGTAACAGTATCTCCAACACCCAGATAAATAATAACGGTGATAGGGGACAACCCTGTCTGGTGCCTTTCTGTACCTTGAAGCTATCAGTCAGTTCTTTGTTTACATTCAGTTTAGCTCTTTGTTCAGAATAGATAGCTTCAATGCAGTTTCTAAAGTGTTGTCCCACTTCTATTTTTTCCATCATTTGCAGCATAAAGTTCCAGTTAAGATTGTCAAATGCCTTTTCGGCATCGACAAATAATTCCCTCTTGAAGCCCTCCATGCTTGTAGCTGCCGCCACCTCCTGAGGCAGGGAATTCCACGTGTGAATCACTCTTTGGGTGCTTCAAGTATTTGGGGAGAGGGAGAAAAAGTTCTCTTTGTTCACTCTCTCCATCCCATGCGTGATTTTATCAACCTCTCTCATGTCTCCCCTTAGTCATCTCTTTTCTAAACTAAGAAGTCCTGGACTTTTCCGCCTTTCCTCCTAGGGAAGGGCGCTCCAACCCCCTAATTGTCTTGGTCGCCCTCCTCTGAGGGAGAGCCCCGTCTGCCGCTCTGCAATCCTTGGTGGACGGCATGGTGGAAAGGGACTTGTCTTCTCCATAGCATGGAGCAGTGTTCCCTCTAAGCTGAGTTAGTGTGAGCCAGCTCACAGTTTTGTAGCCTGTGGCTCACACATTTTGGTCTTAGCCCAGGAAGGAGGGCTCCAGAGCAAACTGATTTATGCAGCAGCCAAACCGCTCGATCACAACTTTAATGCCAGTAGCTCACAAAGTAGAATTTTTGCTCACAAGACTCCACAGCTTAGAGGGAGCATTGCTCAGGAGCCCGTGTTCTCTCTAAGCTGAATTAGTGTGAGCTAGCTCACAGTTTTGTAGCCTCCAGCTCACACATTTTTGTCTTAGCTCAGGACGGAGGGCTCCAGAGGAAACTGATTTATGCAGCAGCCTAATCGCTCGCTCGCAACTTTAATGCCAGCAGCTCACAAAGTAGAATTTTTGCTCACAAGACTCCACAGCTTAGAGGGAACATTGGCATGGAGTGTCCCGTGTCGTCGTCCCGTTCCTCTCCCCCCCCCCCATGGCTTGACTGGGTTTGGGGCATTCTCGGGTTCTGCAAGGACGTTAAAAACAGCCACCCTCACCTCAGCCTTGCACGTAATACATTTTGTCCTGATAACGTCAGGCAGCGCACATCTGTGTACGCACGGCCTTTGGCCATGCAGAAGCTGTGCGTCTGTCATATACATCTCATCCCCCCGTCTTTAAACCAACAGTTCCTTTTTCTCTCCCCTTTCACCACCCACCCCCCAATTTCATAACTTGTCCTGCTGCGCCGTCTGACCACAGAGCGGGCAAAGAGGAACTGCCAGGGGATTTGACGGAGGCTTTGCTCAGGTTGTGGGAGGGGCGCGATCCTAGCAGCCCCCTGAAATCCCCTAGTCCCTTTAGGTAACAAGGCTCGGTGTCATATGGGGGGTGTTTCCCCCCAGAGAAAAAGAAGAAGAAGAAGAGATTGGGTTTATACCCCGCCCTTCACTACCCAAAGGAGTCTCAGAGCGGCTTACAAACTCCTTTCCCTTCCCCTCCCCACAACAGGCACCCTGGGAGGCAGGCGGGGCTGAGAGAGCTCTGGCAGAAACAGCTCTTTTTCAAGGACAGCTCTTATCAGGCTTGCCCAAGGTCATCCAGCCAGGTGCAAGTGGAGGAGTGGGGAATCAAACCTGGCTCTCCCAGATTAGAGTCCGTGCACTTAACCACTACAAGAAAGAAAGAAAGAAAGAAGAGATTGGATTTATACCCCACCCTTCACTACCTGAAGGAGTCTCAGAGCGGCTTACAAACTCCTTTCCCTTCCCCTCCCCACAACAGACACCCTGTGAGGTCGGTGGGGCTCAGAGAGCTTTGACAGAAACGGCTCTTTTTCAAGGACAGCTCTTGTCAGAACTAGGCTTGCCCAAGGTCATCCAGCCAGGTGCAAGTGGAGGAGTGGGGAATCGAACCCGGTTCTCCCAGATTAGAGTCCTCACACTTAATCACTACAAGAAAGAAAGAAAGAAAGAAAGAAAGAAAGAAAGAAAGAAAGAAAGAAAGAAAGAAAGAAAGAAAGAAAGAAAGAAGAGATTGGATTTATACTCTGCCCTTCACTACCCAAAGGAGTCTCAGAGCGGCTTACAAACTCCTTTCCCTTCCCCTCCCCACAACAGACACCCTGTTCTCCCAGATTAGTGTCCGCGCACTTAACCACTACACCAAACAGGCACAGGGTGTCTGTTGTGGGGAGGGGAAGGGGAAAGGAGATTGTAAGGCTTAAGCCGCGCTGAAACTCCCTCAGGTAGTGAAGGGCAGGGCATAAATCCAGTCTCCTCCTCCTCCTCTCTGGTGATCAGTTGCAATTCTGGGAGACCTCCAGACCCCACTTGGAGGTTTGCAGCCCTAGGAACACTTGGGGATGCCAGCCTCCAGGTGGGACCTGGAGATCTCCGGGAATCACAGCCCATGTACAGACGACAGAAATTAGTGGGAGAATTGCAGCTTTGGAGGGTGGACTCTGTGGCACCGTGCCCCATTGAGGCCCCTGTTGTCTGCATGCTCCATCCCCAAATCTCCAGGAGTTCCCCAACCTGGATCCCACAACTCTACTCGCCTATACCCCACCGGTGGCCAGAAATGACCTGGCAAACCTAAGAAAACTACAGAAGAAGAAGAGGAGGAGGAGGAGGAGGAGATTGGATTTATCCTTCACTCGGAGTCTCAGAGTGGCTTTCAAACTCCTTTCCCTTCTCCCTACAACACACACCCTGGGAGGTAGGTGGGGCTGAGAGAGCTCTTTCCAGGACTGCTCATGAAGGAACAGCTCTGAGAGAACTTGTGACTGACCCAAGGTCACCCCAGCAGCTTCCCTCACATTCAAGATGCTGCAGACAGGGACAAAAATTCCCAACTTCAAGTCTAGGCTAATGGAGTCTAACCTTACCAAGACTGAGAGGGGAAAAGATCTTGGGGCCGTCGTGGACAGCTCGATGAAAGTGTCTTCCCCGTGTGCTGCAGCGGCGAAAAAAAGCAAACCCTGTTAGGGATTATTAGGAAAGGGATTGAGAATAGAACGGCTGATATTGTAATGCAGGGCTCTTTTTGTAGAAAAAGTCCAGCAGGAGCTCATTAGCATAATAGGCCACACCCAGCAGCAGAAACCCATTCGCATATTAGGCCACACCCCTGACAGCACCGCTCATTGGCACATTAGGCCGCACCCCCATGTTACCAGAAGTGTGGTCATCCAGCCACACCCACCTTTTGCTTCTTATTCTATTTAGCTTGTTTGTGGTCAAAACCCAGGGCCTTTTTTTGTAGCAGGAACTCCTTTGCATGTTAGGCCACACACCCCTGATGTAGCCAATCCTAATGAGTTTCTGCTGTTAGGTGTGGCCTGGTATGCTAATGAGCTCCTGCTGGGCGTGGCCAACTCGGGAGCCAGCCAGAACTTCGTTCCTGTCCGTTCCTGCCCCAAAATAGTCCTGCTCCTATATACATTGATGGTGCGGCCTCATTTGGAATACTCTGTGCAGTTCTGGTCACCGGATCTCAAAAAGGACATCGCAGAGGTGGGAAGAGAGCAGAGGAGGGCGGCCAAGATGAGGAGGGGCCTGGAGACCGTTCCCCAGGAGGAAAGGCTGGAAATAGTCGGGGACTTCTCAGTGTAGAAAAGAGACGACAAAGGGGGGTCAGGGGAGAGGTTTATAAAACCATGCGTGAGGTGGAGAGAGTGGACAAAGAGAACTTTTTCTTCCCCCCCTCCAAGACTAGAACTCGGGGGCATCCAATGAAGTTGATGGGCAGTAGGTTCAGGATGGACAAAAGGAAATACTTCCTTACAGAGCAAATGATTAAAATGTGGAATTCGCTGCCAGAGGATGTATAGATGACCACAGACATAGATGGCTCTAAAAAGGGATGGGACAGATTCAGGGCGGAGAGGTCTATCAGTGGCTGCCTGGCTATGGTGACTAAAGGGAACCTCCACATTCAGAGGCAGTCAAACTCTGAACCCCAGTGGCAGGAAGCCTCAGCCTCTGTGCCCTGTAGTTGGCCCCTGTGTGAGGCAGGATGCTGGACTAGATGGGCCCTCCCTGGTCTGACCCAGCAGGGCTCCTCTGAGGTTCTTCTCAGGGGAAGGCCTCGGCCTCTCTGCCCTGTTGCTGGCCCTCCAGAGGAACTGGCTGGCCCCTGTGTGAGGCAGGATGCTGGACTAGATGGGCCCTCCCTGGTCTGACCCAGCAGGGCTCCTCTGAGGTTCTTCTCAGGGGAAGGCCTCGGCCTCTCTGCCCTGTTGCTGGCCCTCCAGAGGAACTGGCTGGCCCCTGTGTGAGGCAGGATGCTGGACTAGATGGGCCCTCCCTGGTCTGACCCAGCAGGGCTCCTCTGAGGTTCTTCTCAGGGGAAGGCCTCGGCCTCTCTGCCCTGTTGCTGGCCCTCCAGAGGAACTGGCTGGCCCCTGTGTGAGGCAGGATGCTGGACTAGATGGGCCCTCCCTGGTCTGACCCAGCAGGGCTCCTCTGAGGTTCTTCTCAGGGGAAGGCCTCGGCCTCTCTGCCCTGTTGCTGGCCCTCCAGAGGAACTGGCTGGCCCCTGTGTGAGGCAGGATGCTGGACTAGATGGGCCCTCCCTGGTCTGACCCAGCAGGGCTCCTCTGAGGTTCTTCTCAGGGGAAGGCCTCGGCCTCTCTGCCCTGTTGCTGGCCCTCCAGAGGAACTGGCTGGCCCCTGTGTGAGGCAGGATGCTGGACTAGATGGGCCCTCCCTGGTCTGACCCAGCAGGGCTCCTCTGAGGTTCTTCTCAGGGGAAGGCCTCGGCCTCTCTGCCCTGTTGCTGGCCCTCCAGAGGAACTGGCTGGCCCCTGTGTGAGGCAGGATGCTGGACTAGATGGGCCCTCCCTGGTCTGACCCAGCAGGGCTCCTCTGAGGTTCTTCTCAGGGGAAGGCCTCGGCCTCTCTGCCCTGTTGCTGGCCCTCCAGAGGAACTGGCTGGCCCCTGTGTGAGGCAGGATGCTGGACTAGATGGGCCCTCCCTGGTCTGACCCAGCAGGGCTCCTCTGAGGTTCTTCTCAGGGGAAGGCCTCGGCCTCTCTGCCCTGTTGCTGGCCCTCCAGAGGAACTGGCTGGCCCCTGTGTGAGGCAGGATGCTGGACTAGATGGGCCCTCCCTGGTCTGACCCAGCAGGGCTCCTCTGAGGTTCTTCTCAGGGGAAGGCCTCGGCCTCTCTGCCCTGTTGCTGGCCCTCCAGAGGAACTGGCTGGCCCCTGTGTGAGGCAGGATGCTGGACTAGATGGGCCCTCCCTGGTCTGACCCAGCAGGGCTCCTCTGAGGTTCTTCTCAGGGGAAGGCCTCGGCCTCTCTGCCCTGTTGCTGGCCCTCCAGAGGAACTGGCTGGCCCCTGTGTGAGGCAGGATGCTGGACTAGATGGGCCCTCCCTGGTCTGACCCAGCAGGGCTCCTCTGAGGTTCTTCTCAGGGGAAGGCCTCGGCCTCTCTGCCCTGTTGCTGGCCCTCCAGAGGAACTGGCTGGCCCCTGTGTGAGGCAGGATGCTGGACTAGATGGGCCCTCCCTGGTCTGACCCAGCAGGGCTCCTCTGAGGTTCTTCTCAGGGGAAGGCCTCGGCCTCTCTGCCCTGTTGCTGGCCCTCCAGAGGAACTGGTTGGTTGCCGTGTGTAACAGGGTGTTGGACTGCTGCACCTTCTGAACATTCTTCAAGGGTAGGCCCAAGTAGCGCACATGGCAATAATAATTGCAGGGCCCCTCCTGAGTAGCAGAGTAAGTTACGGGCAGTGGGCCAGAGCTTTCGGAGTTTACCTAGATTTTAGAAAGCATGCAGAACTGGGCATTGTTGTCCCAACACGACCACCTGAGCAATGCTCCCTCTAAGCTGTGGAGTCTCGTGAGCAAAAATTCTACTTTGTGAGCTCCTGGCATTAAAGTTGTGAGCGAGCAATTTGGCCACTGCATAAATCAGTTTGCTCTCCTGGAGCCCTCCCTTCCCGAGCTGAGACAAAAACTGTGAGCTGGCTCACACTGACTCAGCTTAGAGGGAACACTGCTCCTGAGTGTTTGGCTCTCTTCTTCCTGTGCAGCAAAGATGGCGGCGTGCCTGAGAGGCCAGTGATGATCCACCGGGCGGTCCTGGGCTCTGTCGAGAGGATTATGGCCGTCCTGGCTGAGAACTACGGCGGGAAGTGGTGAGTGGCCGTGGGCGGGGCTCCGGCCTGCTGGGGCTTGAGGGCAGGTAGAGATCTGAAGGCCCCGGGGAAAAACCGTTTTTCCCGTTTTTCCCCCGAAGCCTTTTCCCCCCCGAAAAATTGAAAAAAGAAAAGGGGGGAAAATTGATTATGGAACATTTTATTTTTTACATGATGAATACAATATTTTAAGATGAGGTGTTCATTCTAGAAAAATCATTTCTTAAAAATATAAACGGTATCAGATTAATCTAATTTCTGTGCACTGAGGACAAGCAAGTCCTAGGTTACAAACTGAACTCTCCAATGGATAATGACAGACACAACAGAGTAGCTGCAGAAGCAGAGAATGAAACTGATAATTACAGCTCAGAAAACGATTCTGATTAAATTTCATGCCCATTGATTGAAACTTAGTCCCACGCTCCCTTCTATACACTTCCCCCCTCTTCAGTTCTTTTTATGTGGATGGGTTTTTTATTATTTAATACTGTGGAGAGGAAATATGAATAATAGTTACTTCTGGATTTTTAAGAATTGTTTTGTGGAGGTTTTTTTGTCTGTTCCACATAAACTAGTAAACAGTTCAGGAGATTGTTTCTCCATTTGTTACAATTACAAATAAATATTATTTAAAAAGTAAATTCTGTTTGTAATAACTGTTTGGATACACTATATTTTTAATATGCTAGTTGTGGTAATTTCATGCCAAGTAAAATTGTCCATAGTCATATTTTATGTTCCTAACATAACAGAATGACTTTCAATCTGGAAAAGAAAAAAAGAAAAGCAAGTCCTAGGTTACAAACTGAACTCTCCAATGGATAATGACAGACACAACAGAGTAGCTGCAGAAGCAGAGAATGAAACTGATAATTACAGCTCAGAAAACGATTCTGATTAAATTTCATGCCCATTGATTGAAACTTAGTCCCACGCTCCCTTCTATACACTTCCCCCCTCTTCAGTTCTTTTTATGTGGATGGGTTTTTTATTATTTAATACTGTGGAGAGGAAATATGAATAATAGTTACTTCTGGATTTTTAAGAATTGTTTTGTGGAGGTTTTTTTGTCTGTTCCACATAAACTAGTAAACAGTTCAGGAGATTGTTTCTCCATTTGTTACAATTACAAATAAATATTATTTAAAAAGTAAATTCTGTTTGTAATAACTGTTTGGATACACTATATTTTTAATATGCTAGTTGTGGTAATTTCATGCCAAGTAAAATTGTCCATAGTCATATTTTATGTTCCTAAAATAACAGAATGACTTTCAATCTGGAAAAGAAAAAAAGAAGTGCTAATGTAGCATTTGTTTTCAATTTTTCCAAAAATTTCCGTATTTTTCAGAGTTTCAAAATTTCCCACGGCAGCCATTTTGTGCCTTGTCAGAATTCGAAATGTACCCACACAGGCTCAAAATGGCTGGGGACTCCTCCTGTAATGTGATGGAATGTCGCTAGGCTTGCACTGTTCCCAGGGCTATTTTTGGGCAGGAACGGAGTTCCGGCTGGCTCCCAAGTTGGCCATGCCCAGCAGGAACTCATTAGCATAATAGGCCACACCTAACAGCAGAAACTCATTAGGATTGGCTACATCAGGGGTGTGTGGCCTAACATGCAAAGGAGTTCCTGCTACAAAAAAAGCCCTGGGTGTTGACAACAAACAAGGTAAACAGAATAAGAAGCAAAAGGTGGGTGTGGCTGGATGACCACACTTCTGGTAACATGGGGGTGTGGCCTAATGTGCTAATGAGCTGTGCTGTCAGGGGTGTGGCCTAATGTGCTAATGAGTTTCTGCTGTTGGGTGTGGCCTATTATGCTAATGAGTTCCTGCTGGGCTTTTTCTACAAAAAGAGCCCTGACCCCATCAGAGAACTGCAGTACTCAGGGTTGCTGAGGGGGGCGAAGGAAGGCCCGACTACATGGGGCTTTTAAGCTGTGCGGCTGCCCACAGTTGCTCATCCAGGAGCCGGGACTGCGTGCAGGAAAAAGAGAGCCGGCACCGGCTGAGTATATCTTCTGTCTCTGCTTCCATCCCAGGCCTTTCTGGTTGTCCCCGGCCCAAATCGTGGTGATCCCCGTGGGTCCAGACGCAGAGGGCTACGCGCATGAGGTGAGGAGGTGGGCTCCAAGTCCCTGGAACTGCTCCACCTGTGACTGGCAGACAGCCAGTCAGTCAACAGGAATGCAAGGGGGGTGGAAATGGGGGAAATTCCACTCTGGAGGATCTCAGACATTTATTTACTTATTTAACACGTTCATCAGCTGCCTCTCTTCTGTACGGAGCTCAAGGTGGCTTATGTAGATGTAACAGGATAAATATGGACAAACACGACCCAATCAGGAAATAAGTATAAAGACAACAGTCGGGAGAGTCTGACCCACAAATCGAGCAGTCACCAAGGCTTGGCAGAGAAAAAGCTTCCTATGTATTATCTAAAGCACTGCAAAATAATTAATAAATCATAAGAAAATCCTTGTGCATCGGGACATCATCAACGTCGTCTCCGGATTATATAACAACGTTTCAAAACTGGATCGTCCTCAGGAGATATTAAAGCCAGTCGAGTCCAACTCTAGGGTTGCGGTGCTCATCTCCGTTTCAAAGCCGAAGAGCCAGCGCTGTCCGAAGACGTTTTCCGTGGTCATGTGGCCGGCATGACTAAACACCAAGGCGCACGGAACGCTGTTACCTTCCCACCTAAGTGGTACCTATTTATCTACTTACAATTTCTTGCTTTCGAACTGCTAGGTTGGCAGGAGCTCGAGCTAGAGATGGGAGCTCACTCCGTCATGCGGCACACTCGGGTCTCGAACTGCTGAACTACCGACCTTCCACAGCCTGCAGTTCAGCGTCTAAACCTCTTGAGCCACCGCAGCTCCTTCAGGAGATATTAGAGTAGTACAAAAGCTCTCTGTATTCATGAAGTGCTTGACAAGAAGTCATAAGGAATACCACATTCAAGTAGGACGCTGATCTCAATAAATGTTCAGGCTCAAATATGCTGCTAAGCTTCTAAATGGATCCCGGACGTCTCCCTCCGGAGACGATGTCAATGATGTACCGATGCACAAGGATTTACTTATGATTTATTAATGATTTTGTAGTGCTTTAGATTATAACAAGAAAGAGGACCCGCGAAACTCGCGGGGGGGGGGGAGCTCCAAACTGAGCAGGCGGAGGAGGAACCAGCAAGAGCCGGTAAGCTCTCCCCCCCCCCATCCCGCCGGTTCCCCGTCTCCTCTGCCCCCCTGCTCCGAACCGAGGCCCAAGCGGCCCCTCCCTGCTCGCCGCTCGCCGCTTCCCTCCCAAGCGGCAGCGGTGTCAGCGGCGGTCGCAGAGCGTTCCCTGCGCATGCGCAGGGGACGCTCTGTGAGTTTCGGGGGGATTTAAACATCCCCCCAAAGTTTTTTTCCAAATTTAGGATTTTTGTGCACACCTCGGGACTGCCCCAAGTGTGCACGAAAATCCCCCTCCCCCCCAGGTGCCCCCGATGTGTGGGAATAAGCATCCGCACACGGGGGCAACTTCGGTATTAGTATAAGGATATATGGGAAGCTTTTTCTTTGCAAGTCTTGGTGACTGGCTTGATTTGTGGGCCAGACTCTCATGACTGTTGCCTTTATACTTTTGTAGATGTAAAACATATAATATAGAAGCATTGGAGAATCAAGAGGACAGACTGTTTCTCGCCCTTAGTGTCGCAAAGGCGAGGCTGGTTACACAAACGCTCGGCCTTGCCTATCTCACAGGGTTGTTGTGAGGGTAAAACGGAGAAGAATGATAAATGCCACCTTGAGCACCTTAGGTGATGAAAGCATGCAAGGTAGAAGAGGCAGGATGAGGGTTTCTTGTTTGTTTCAGTTGAATGGGCCGCACTGCCCTCCTTGGGACTAGCAACAATCAGAACAAATTGTGTTGAATAGTGACAACTACTGCAGTAATTATGGAAAAGAAGGAAGTCATGCAAATCAGCATAATCTCTTTCCTTGACCGGAAACTTGGGAAATGCAGTTAATTCCAATAATGAAATGCTTTTGGGGTAGATCGTTCGTGGCTGAACCATGAACCCGAACCACAAACCCATACAAACTGGGAGGCTGGTTTGTGAGCCATTTAAAGTTCAAACCCCTGCTTTCTCCTCCCTGCGGGGAGGAGAAAGCAGGGGTTTCCAAACAGCCGAGTGGTGAGAACACCGCTCAGCTGTTTGGTTATTTAAACTAAACTCTTATTTGGTTATTTAAACTAAGCTGTTTGGTTATTTAAACTAAACAGATGATGGGCAGGGAGCTCCCTCCTTTTCTATTCTCCACAAACTTCCACAAACGGCACCAAAATTTGTGGAGGTTTGTGGAGGTTCTTCAGTTTGCGTTCATCACTCAGCAAAACCAGTCAGAATTTGTGACTAATCATTATCTGTCTTTGAGTCTTTGCAGGAAAGGTGGACTATAGATGATTTAAAATAAGATAATTTTTTTAGCCTTGAATATAGCCACAGTAAAGGAGCTGCGGTGGCTCAAGTGGTTAAGACGCTGAACTGCAGGTTGTGGAAGGTCGGTAGTTCAGCAGTTCGAGACCCGAGTGTGCCGCATGATGGAGTGAGCTCCCATCTCTAGTTCCAGCTCCTGCCAACCTAGCAGTTCGAAAGGAAGAAATTACAAGTAGATAAATAGGTACCACTTCGGTGGGAAGGGAACAGCGTTCCGTGCGCCTTGGAGTTTAGTCATGCTGGCCACATGACCACGGAAACGTCTTCGGACAGCGCTGGCTCTTCGGCTTTGAAACGGAGATGAGCACCGCAACCCTAGAGTCGGATTCGACTGGCTTTCGAGCAAGGGAACCTTTACCTATAGCCACAGTGCTGGGGGGAGGCAGACTGGATGGACAGGTGGGGGTGGGCGTGGCCTGGGACACGACACGGCACCATCCTGCGAACCCGTCAAGGAGAAGCACCCCGGTGTCGTTTGCTTAGCAGTTGCACCTGAGGGTTCCTCCGGGCCCTTCTGACGCCTTCCGCCCACTGCGTTTCAGGTCCACCAGCTCTTCCGGCAGGCGGGATTCATGGCGGACCTGGATGCCGACTTCGGGTCGACCCTCAACCGCAAGATCCGGAAAGCTCAGCTGACCCAGTACAACTTCCAGTTTGGTAAGCCCGGGCTTTTCCCTCCCTTGCTCAGTCGTGACAACCGATGTTCCCTCTAAGCTGCAGAGCCTTGTGAGCAAAAATTCTGCTTTGTGAGCGACTGGCATGAACGTTTTGAGCGAGCGATTCGGCTGCTGCAGAAATTCGGCTGCTCTCCTTCCTGAACTGAGACAAAAATGTGTGAGCTGGAGGCTTAAAAAGCGTGAGCTAGCTCACACTATAACTCAGCTTAGAGGGAACACTGGTGACAACCAGGGGTCATTTCGTAGCAAAAGATGTGCAGGAGCTCATTAGCATAACTCATCAGCACAACTCATTTGCATATGCCACACCCCCTGACATCACCGGAAGCAACACCCACCAATCAGTTTCCACTGGACTGTTTTGGATTGCTAGCTGGGGGGGGGGATGTGCAGATCTGTCCTCGCAGAGGAGGGAGAGCTTGTACCTGAATAAAACTTGGTCTTAAAGGTGCCACTGGACTGTTTTGGACCCGGGGGCCAGGGGGGGCCTCTGTAGCTTACCTGGCTGCTTCTTGCTCTGACTGAGGGCTGCTGGGAGCAGGGGGCGGGGCTTGTTGCATGTGCCCGCCCCCTGGGATCCTTACTGCCGGAGCTCCACTCCTGTGCGCTCCTGCAGGAAATGACCCCTGGTGACGGCCCTAGCTTGAAAGGTGGACAGGCTGGGTCACGCCCCACAGCTCTGCTCACCCCGAAGTGGCACCCTCCCCTGCCGCTTGTATCGGGGACGGCATCACTGTTAGTGGATCAAATCAGTGGGATCCAACCCATTGCCTCATGAGTAGCGTGACCCGTTGGGTTGGATTTTTGCAGGGACTATTTAGGGGCAACGCTCCGTCTAAGCGGTGGGGTCTTGCGAGCAAAAATCCTACTTTGTGAGCTACCGGCATTAAAGTTACGAGCAAGCGATTCGGCTGCTGCATAAATTGGACTGCTCTGGAGCCCTCCTTCCTGAGCGGAGACAAAGGTCTGTGAGCCGGAGGCTAAAAAACTGTAAGCTGGCTCACACTCACTCAGCTTAGAGGAAACACTAATTGTGAGCTCCTGGCGTTAAGTTGCGAGCGAGCGATTTGGCCCCTGCATAAATTTGTTCGCTCTGGAGTGCTCCTTCCTGAGCGGAGACAAAGGTCTGTGAGCCGGAGGCTAAAAAACTGTGAGCTGGCTCACACAGACTCAACTGAGAGGGAACACTGTAATTAGGGGCCTTTATTTCTGGATGTGGCTGCTGTTTTTTTACCTTTGTATCTGATGAAGGGAGCTTTGTCTCTCAGAAGCTCACACACACAGCCCAGAAAGCCTTGTTGGTTTTTAAAGTCCCCCTGTTCTACTCTCTTAAACGATGCTTGGGGGAGCCTTCTTTTCTACAAGGAGGGCCGTGGCTCATATTGGATGTGCACTGCTGCCACTGCACATCGCACCGTGTGGTACTTGGCCTAGAAGCCAAGGTAGCCGGGGATGTCGGCTGTCATTTTTTAAAAGTCTGGATGTTTCGGGTCCTTCGGCTTCGGAGGGTTAGCCATGTTGGTCGGCAGCATTGGAGTCCAGGAGGGCAGCAGGAGCTGGTCCTGCAGCTGTGAAAGTCACTGGGAAAGCGTATTCAGGTGGGCCTCCGTGTTGGTCTGAATCAATAGGACAGAGTCAGAGTCCGGTGGCACCTTTAAGACCAACAGAGTTTAGTTCCGGGTATAAGCTTTTGTGTGCAGGCTAAAACTTCAGAACATAGTCTGAGTCCAGTGGCACCTTTAACACCAACAAAGTTTAATTCTGAGTGAAAGCTTTCGTGTGCAGAATAAAACTTCAGAACCGAGTTTGAGTCCCGTGGCACCTTTAAGACCAAGAAAGTTTAATTCTGGGTATACGCTTTCGTGTGCAGAATAAAACTTCAGAACCGAGTTTGAGTCCCGTGGCACCTTTAAGACCAACAAAGTTTAATTCTGGGTATAAGCTTTCGTGTGCAGACTAAAACTTCAGAACCGAGTTTGAGTCCCGTGGCACCTTTACCCCCAACAAAGTTTAATTCTGGGTGAAAGGTTTTGTGTGCAGAATAAAACTTTAGAGCAGAGTTTGAGTCCAGTGGCACCTTTAACACCAACAAAGTTTAATTCTGGGTATAAGGTTTCGTGTGCAGACTTAAAATTCAGAACCGAGTTTGAGTCCCATGGCACCTTTAAGACCAAGAAAGTTTAATTCTGAGTGTAAGCTTTCGTGCCCATGCACAAAAATTCAGAAAATGCATTGGTAATGCCTGGCGAGATCTTAGAAACCACGAGTTGTCTGCAAAGCTTTGGCCTCCTCTCCGCGACAAGCAAAAGTCAAATCTGCCATTCTCACTACGGCCACCGCTTCCGTTTCCAAAGTGCTGGGAGGGGCAGGACGGCATGCTTTCTCCAGAGCTGCAGGTGGAGGCATGGTTCAGCATGTCCTCTTGGAAGAGGCGGATTCCCAGAGTTGTCCAGAAAGTGCCCCAGTCTGGCGGAAGCCCTGCTGTGCCCGTGGGAATAGACCTTCCCCCTCTCTCTGTGCTGGCTCTGCCGCTTGGCACCCTGCCTTCCAGGTGCAGTAGGCATGCCCGTTAGAAGCTGCCAGCGCCGATCTCAGCCCAGACATGTTCTGTAGGCAGCTGGTTTGTCTTCTAAGGATAAACCTCCAAAGGAAGTTTAGAAAACCAATTGAGGGCCAAAAGTTAAAAACATAAGTAAGTGTACAAAAGAGTGTTTATTACAAAGACATATAAAAACCTAATAGGGGCCCAAATGAAGCCTCATAAAATGTTCTGAGTTACAAATACACACAAAAGAGAACAGTGACCTGACGCATTTTGGCGCACAAGAGACTTCTTCAGAGGTCAAATAGTGCAAAACGTAACAAGCAACGGAGTCCCTGTGACACATGTAAGGCAATAAACAATAAAAAATAAATAAAATTGGAATGTTCCGATATGGAATTGAATGACACACCAAAAAGTTTCTATTTGGGCCCACAAATATATCTGGCCTTGCGTCAGAAGTTGTTGTATGAAATGGAAATATTATGTACCTTCCAGTTTTGGTCCTAAGAGTGCAAATGGAATTGCCTTGTCAGAAGAAGAAGAGATAGGATTTATACCCCACGCTTCACTACCCAAAGGTGTCTCAGAGCGGCTCACAAACTTCTTTCCCTTCCCCTCCCCACAACAGATACCCTCTGTGAAGTAGGCGGGGTTGAGAGAGCTCTTGACAGAAACGGCTCTTTTTCAAGGACACCTCTTATCAGAACTACGGCTTGCCCAAGGCCATCCAGCCAAGTGCAAGTGGAGGAGTGGGGGATCAGACTCGGTTCTCCCAGATTAGACAACAGACACCCTGTGAGGTCGGTGGGGCTGAGAGAGCTCTGACAGAAACTGCTCTTTTTTCAATGACAGCTCTTGTCAGAACTACGGCTTGCCCAAGGCCATCCAGCCAGGTGCAAGTGAAGGAGTGGGGGAATAGAACCCGGTTCTCCCAGATTAGAGTCCTCGCACTTAACCACTACACCAAACTGGCTCGCGGGGGGGGGGGGGTCATCTAGTCCAGCCCCCTCCACAGTGCAGGGAAATCACAACCCCCACCCCCACAGTCCCCCAGTGACCCCTGCTCTGTGCCCAGAGGAAGGCAAAAACCCTCCAGGATCCCTGGGCCAATCTGGCCTGGAGGAAAATTCCTTCCTGGCCCCAGAGTGACAGTCGGCCGGCATTCCCCTGAGCAGGTAGGAAAGAGTCACCAGAGCCAAGTGCCGGCTCATCCCTTCCTTGCCCTCCCTCTCACCATCTGCCTAAATTCATAGTGAGTCAGCAGATCCTTCCAGGGGTTTGAGTCTCTACTGCCGAGGGTAGCAGCGTGGTGTAGTGGGTAGAGCTCACAGCTAGACTCCTGGAGGCTCCAGGGTTTGGATCTCCGCTGTGGAACCCCTCCCACTGTTAAGAACATAAGAAGGATGGCTTCTAGAGTCCCGGCCCCACTGATGGACCTCCTGATAGCACCTGGGAATTTTGGCCACTGTGTGACCCAGAGTGTTGGACTGGATGGGCCTTTGGCCTGATCCAACATTGGCTTCTCTCTTATGTTCTTATGTTCTTAACATAAGAGACGCCAATGTTGGATCAGGCCAATGGCCCATCCAGTCCAACACTCTGGGTTACACAGTGGCCAAAAATACCAGGTGCCATCAGGAGGTCCAGCAGTGGGGCCAGGACATTAGAAGCCTTCCCACTGTCTGGGAGATGCAGATGGGAGATGCAGATGGGGCTTTCCTTCCAACAGCTTTTATACAGGGATCGGCCTTGGGAGAAGTCTGGCAACCTGGCTATATGAACGCATTCCTGATACGTAACTAGGGAGGGTCAGCAATTTCATGGAGTGCCCACGAGTTCTTGTATTGTGAGAAAGGGAGAAAAGTACCTCTTTCTCTACCTGCTGTATCCCATGCATAATCCTATAAACCTCGATCATGTCACCCCTTAGCCGTCGTTTCTCCAAGCTAAAGAGCCCCAAGCGCTTGAACCTTTCCTCATAGGGAAAGTGTTCCAACCCTTTTATCAGTCTAGTTGCCCTTTTTTGCACTTTTTCCAAGGCTCTAATATCCTTTTTGAGGTGTGGTGACCAGAATTGCACACAGTACTCCAAGTGAGGTGGCACCATCAGTTTATACAGGGGCGTTATGATACTGGCCGATCTGCTTTCAGTTCCCTCCCTAATAATCCCCAGCGTAGCGTTGGCCTTTTTGATTGCAGTCGCCCACCGTCCCGACGTTTTCAGTGACTTACCTACTACGACTCCAAGATCTCTCTCCACAAAGTTGGTCCATCTTTAAGGTGCTACTGGACTCTTGCTCTTTTCTACTAAGAAATAATTGAGTGCCCAGAGTTGTGTGGAGTGGACCCGGGAGGCCTCTGAGCTGGTGGTTCTCAGACTAGAAATGACTCCCCAGGGAGTGGGTGGGCCCCAGAACAGAGGGGGTCGCCCATCGCTGGCAGCCGTTCCCTGCAGTGTAGCGCCAAGGGGAGGGGAAACGGGGGGCTCGGGAGCACGCTCAGAGTACCAGGCGAGGCCCTGCCAGAACCCAGGATCAGTGGTCTGCCCCAGAATCCTTTGCAAAGAGGCACAGGGCCTTTGGAGCAGGCAGGTGAGTGGAGGATGCCTGGAACTGTTTGCAAGGCTGCGGGGCACGAGACGGCACAGAGAGGCGTCATTCAGAGAGCCGAGAGGAAGCCCTTCCCCGAAGCAACGCTTGGGCACCAGCTAGGAGCCGCAGGCAGGCCGCCGTGACTCACGGGACGCAAGCCAGCAGGAACTTGGCATGCGCAAGCCTTGGCTGAAGTCCCATTCATCGCAGGGAGGGTTGCGCAAGAGAACTCCTCCCAACATGAGGCAATGCGTTCATTGTTTGCCACGGGGAGGGGGGTTGTTGTTGGCGGAGGGGTCTTGGATTTCCCACCTGAGGTGCCAGAATGTTTTGGCCAAGCGATGTGAGCCTGCTCGCTCAGCTTTGCATAATGTTGTGCCTGTAATTCAGCTGCTGGGACTGGGCAAGGAAAGGGAGAGGGGGGGGGGGGTGGAGAAGGAAGGCTGGGCAGGGAAGCCGCGTTTGGCTTTTATTTCTCCCCGTAGTTCAGCCAAGGAACAAAATGGCTCCTAAAGTGACAGGCAGCAATTAAAAGCAAGGGCCAGAAAGTGTCGTTTTAGTAGCATCGTGGTCCAGGCCGAAGGGAGAGAGGCTTCGCCAGTTTGGTGTCGTGGTTAAGTGCGCGGACTCTAATCTGGGAGAACTGGGTTTGATTCCCCACTTCCCCCCCTGCAGCTGCTGGTGTGACCTTGGGTCAGTCACAAGTTCTCTCAGAGCTGTTCTCTCAAGAGCAGTTTCTATCAAGAGCTCTCTCAGCCCCACCCACCTCGCAGGGTGCCTGTTGTGGGGAGGGGAAGGGAAAGGCGTTTGTAGGCCGCTCTGAGACTCCCTTGGGTAGTGAAGGGCAGGATATAAATCCAATCTCTTCTTCTCCCTTTCTTTCTCCAGCTTCGCGGATGGCCTTTTGTAAGCGGGAGGGGGGGGTTCAGGTGGAGTTGGATCGAGACCCCCACGGGAAAAGTACTTGGCTTATTCCTCCCAGTCTTGAGAATTAGAAATGTGAAGGACAAAAGGGACTAGACACATGAAGGACAGTTCTGGAGGCTTCACTTCAAAAAGGATGTGGGCAGAATTGAGAGGGTGCCGAAGAGAGCAACGAGGACGATCAGGGGTCTGGAGACCGAGCCCTGCAAGGAAAGGCTAAGGGGGCCTTGGGAATGTTTAGTTTGGAGAAGAGGCGATTGAGGGGGGGCATGATTGCTCTCTCTAAGTATTTGAAAGGCTGTCATTTGAAGGAGGGCAAGGAGCTGTTCCGGTCGGCAGCAGAGGAGAGGACATGAAGCAACGGGTTGAAATTACATACAGAGAAGTATCGGCTGGATAGTAGGAAACACTTTGTGTCCAGATCATTGTGTCCAGATCACGGGAGGCGGTCGTTCCGCTCTATCCTGCTACGGTCAGGCCTCACCTGGAGTCCTGTGTCCAGTTTTGGGCACCACATTTTAGGAAGGATGTTGACAAGCTGGAGCGTGTTCAGAAGAGGGCAGCCAGGGTGGTGAGAGGGTTGGAGTCCAAGTCTTATGAGGAAAGGCTGAAAGGGTTGGGTCTGTTTAGCCTGGGAAAGAGAAGGCTTGGAGGGGACATGATTGCAGTCTTCAAGTATCTGAAGGGCTGTCATGTAGAAGATGAAGCAGATCTATTCTCTCTTGCTCCGGATTGCAAGACTAGATCTAATGGGTGGGAATTACAAGGGAGTCGTTACCGGCTAAATATCAGGAGAAACTTCCTAACAGTAAGAGTGGTTGAGCAGTGGAACAGGCTGCCTCGGGAGGTGGCGGAGGCTTCCTTCGCTGGACGTTTCCAAGCGGAGGCTGGACGACCGTCTTTCAGGGGTGTTGTAGGGCTCTCTTTCGGCTGTGCTCCGGCAGCCGACTAGATGACCTGCAAGATCCCTTCCAACTCTAACATTCTATGATTCCGTGAATATTTGTCAAGATGCTTATTGGGCAGGGGGTCGGACTAGATGGTCTGTGTGGCCCCTTCCAACTCTCTATGATTCTATGAAATGAAAGCTGAGAACGTCTTGGGATGCTGTATCCTGCATAACGTAATAAATTCCGTGTTTTCTTCACGGGCGTGCTTCAATCTTGAGCCTCAGTCAGTGAAGGAATAAGTTCCTCAGTTGCACGCTTCAACCCGTTCCCCTCCATGCGCACTAGACATGCTTAGTGAGGGTGCCGGAGCGGCACGCCCTTCTGCACATGAAAAGTGAAAGGCTGAGCCACATGTGCAGCCAGGTCTGGGTACGTGTTCCAGTTCTGCAAGAATGAAGCAGGGGATGTGGGAACATGCGCAGGAATCAGCTTGGTGTGTGTTTGTTTTTTAATTGAAGAACAAAGAGGGATTTTTGTTTGTTTGTTTGTTTCGGAGCAGATGACAACAGTAGGGGGTTAAAACATTTCACAAGAAGGGTTAAGACATTGCACAATAAATCTTTCATAATAAATAGTTAAAACAGAGTCGGACTCGTCTGTGGGACCGAACAGCATAAGCTAAAAACAGATGGCCTGGCAGTTTGGTATAGTCATCTCAAAAACTGGAGCTCTTAGACTGTAGGCCAGACTGTGGGTCTTCGCCTAATGGGCCGTTTGAAGGCGGAAGGTTTCAGCGGGAGAGAGCAGCAGATGGAATAATTGGACTGAAGAGTGATGAACACTTGGAATTCACTGCCACAGGAGGTGGTGGCGGCTACAAGCATGGACGGCTTCAAAAGGGAATTAGATAAGCATCTGGAGCAGAGGTCCATCAGTGGCTATTAGCCACAAGGTATAGATAGGGACTCCAGGGCAAGGGATGCTCTGTCTTCTTGGTGCTTGGGGGGGGTCAACAGTGGGAGGGCTTCTAATATCCTGGCTCCACTGGTGGACCTCCTGATGGCACTGGTATTTCTCGCCACTGTGAGACACAGAGTGTTGGACTGGATGGGCCTTTGGCCTGATCCAACATTGGCATCTCTTATGTTCTTATGACGTCCACCACCTCACCCAAAGGCCTGGCAGAACAGCTGATTCACAGGCCCTGTGGGATTGTAATATGTCCCTGATCGCTGTGGCGATGGGAATGTGCTTGGAAGCGTCTGGGCCAGTTAGGCACAACCCTCTTAGAGCCCACTGAGTCCTCCTCGGAAACAAATAACCTTCCTGGGCAGTCAGTGGCTGGGCAGCTGCTTGGCATGCAAAAAGTCCCAGGTTCAATCCCCGGTACCTCTAGTTGAAAAGAACTAGGTGGCAAGTGGATGTGGAGGACCCCAAAGAGCCGCTGCCAGGCAGAGTACACAATCCTGAGATTGATGGAGGGTTTGTGACTCAGTGGTAGAGCATCTGTTTGGAATGAAGAAGGTCCCAGGTCCAGTCCCCGGCATCTCCAGTTAAAAGGACCAGGCAGGAGGTGATGGATAAGACCTCCGCTTGAGACCCTGGAGAGCTGTAAAGAGGGGCCATGGCTCAGTGGAAGAGCCTCTGCTTGGCATGCAGGAGGTCCCGGGTTCAATCCCCAGCATCTCCAGTTAAAAGGACCAGGCAGGAGGTGACGGGAAAGACCTCCGCCTGAGACCCTGCAGAGCTGTAAAGAGGGGTCGTGGCTCAGTGGCAGAGCCTCTGCTTGGCATGCTGAAGGGCCCAGGTTCAATCCCCGGCATCTCCAGTTAAAAAGGACCAGGCAGGAGGTGACGGGAAAGACCTCCGCCTGAGACCCTGGAGAGCTGTAAAGAGGGGCTGTGGCTCAGCGGCCGAGCCTCTGCTTGGCATGCAGAAGGGCCCAGGGCCCATTGTGGTTCAGGCCCAAGGGGAGAGGCTCAGCCAGTTTGATGTAGTTGGTTAATTGCGCGGACTCTAATCTGGGAGAACTGGGTTTGATTCCCCACTCCTTCCCTTGCAGCTGCTGGTGTGACAAGTTCAGTGCTGGGTCAGTCACAAGTTCGGAGCTGTTCTCTCAAGAGTAGTTCTCAAGAGAGCTCCCACCTACCTCCCAGGGTGCCTGTTGTGGGGAGAGGAAGGGATGGGAGTTTGTGAGCCCCTCTGAGACTCCGAGTGAAGGGCAGGGGGTATAAATCCAATCTCCTCCTCTTATTTCTGCTCCAGTGGTCGGCCGCCAGGAGATGTCCAACCGCACCGTGAACGTCCGCAGCCGCGACATGCACCAGCACGGCCCACGGGAACTGCAGGAGGCGCTAGGCAGGCTCCGGGAACTGCAGGACTCTCGGGTCAGAAACGCAGAGGAGCTCTTCTGAGCGGGGTGGAGCTGCCGCAGGCGCCCTGGTGCTTGGGAGAGCACGGAGCCCTGGAATGGCGAGCCCTGCAAGGTCCACCTGATGCTTGCAGAGGGAGGCAGCTCACCATGGAAACTGCTGCCGCAGACGGGAGTCTCGGGTTCTCCCTCCGCCTGGAATCCCGTCTGCCCTCTTGCTGACCCTTTGATCTGTCTGAACTCGCCCGGGCCCCTGCCCACACACACGGAGTCCCGCCCTGCCGTCTCAGTTTCCCTTGGCACGATATTGGAATTCTTGAGGGGTGAAGAGCAGATAAAGAAATCTGCTGGGCAAACGCCGAGCGGGGAGGGCCTGGGAAACCCCCACCTCCCATGCAGAAAAGGGGTCCAAGCTATTTCCTCCTTGGTCCGGCCAGCCGGAGTTGCTCGTGGAGGCCTGTCATTAAAACACTTCCCTAAGCTGAGAAGCCACAACTTGTCTTGCATCTGTCGGCTGCGTGGGTGTCTTTTGTTGTGGGGGAGCTCCGAACGGCTTGGCCGGGTTAGGAGGGCGGTAGGCAGTTGCTTTTTCCCAGGGGCTGGGGTGGGTGTCAGCCCAGTTCCTTTGGGGCATTTGAGGGGGGGGTGACCGCCCCCCGCAGATGACGTTGCCTGCAACGCTTGCAGGTAGCAGAGGTATAAACTTTATAAAGGACACAAACACGAGGGTGTTTTTTTTTTACTTAAAATAAAAACATGGTTAAAACATCAACACTCTTGCGATATTTTGTTTATTCAACAGTGTCTGATAACTGACACCTCTTGCTCTGAATGGTTCCGTCAAAATGTCTGTGCTGTTGCAATCTTGAGTCTGCTGTTCAGGTGTGTCTCAGTAAGCTGCAAACCTATGATGACGCAGCAGCAGCAGAACTGGAAGAAGAAGAAGCAGAAGACAGCCAGTTCCACTGTGGCCCTGATAGAAGCCCTCCGGGGGCCTGATCTGGCCCCCGGGCTGCATGTTTGACACCCCTGGTCTAGGGAAACCGGGATGGAGCATCCAAGCAAAACAGCCTCGCATCAGGGCCACTGCCGTCATCTTCTTTGTTCATCTAAGCAGAGTGTGAATAAGGACGCGAATAACGTAGCTATTCATGCTTTTTGGTCATCGGTGAGCTGATTGATAAAACGAGAGCTTTGGAACGTCAGCAAACCAAGATAGTGCCATCTGTTTATACAGTCACATAAACTAATGTCTACAACCAATGCCATTGTAAGGAAGGGCTGTGGCTCGATGGAAGAGCCTCTGCTTGGCATGCAGGAGGTCCCAGGTTCAGTCCCCGGCCTCTCCAGTTAAAAAGGACCAGGCAGGAGGTGATGGGAAAGACCTCCGCCTGAGACCCCGGAGAGCTGTAAAGAGGGCCTGTGGCTCAGTGGCAGAGCCTCTGCTTGGCATGCAGAAGGTCCCAGGTTCAGTCCCTGGTGGCATCTCCAGTTAAAAGGACCAGGCAGGAGGTGATGGGAAAGACCTCCGCCTGAGACCCTGGAGAGCTGTAAAGAGGGGCTGTGGCTCAGTGGCAGAGTCTCTGCTCGGCACACAGAAGGTCCCAGGTTCAATCCCCAGTGGCATCTCCAGTTAAAAAGGACCAGGCAGGAGGTGATGGGAAAGACGTCCGCCTGAGACCCTAAGTAGGCAATACTGGTCTTGGTGGACCGATGATCTGCTTCAGCTTCATGTGTGACTCTCAGCCATCTTTTTTCCTTTTCCTGAAGTCTGCAGAGCACTTGCCTGTGTCTGTTGTGTGGCGACAAGTCATTTCCGACTCACAGAGACCCAGTGAAGGAATGGCCTCCGAAACGGCCCATCATGAACAGTCTTGCGCAAGTCTTGCAACGCCTGCAGAACTGAATCAAAAAGCAACGTAGCCCATTGCCCCCCTCTCTTCCGTTCCTGGGTGCAAACGATCCCACACAGGGAGGGTGAGTGAATCAGTGGGTGAAATTGTCGGAAGCCTCTGCCTGCTCACAGTTTTTGTTTACTTAGAAACATAGAAACAGCTGGAAAGGGATAAGCCTATGGAGCAGAGGTCCATCGGTGGCTATTAGCCACAAGGTATAGATAGGGGCTCTGGGGCCTCTAGTGTCCTGGCCCCACTGCTGGACCTCCTGATGGCACCTGGTATTTCTGGCCACTGTGTGACCCAGGGTGTTGGACTGGGTGGGCAACTAGCCTGATCCAGCATTGGCTTCTCTTATGTTCTTAGGAGGGGATTGGATGGACATCTGGAGCAGAGGTCCATCAGTGGCTATTAGCCACAAGGCATAGGTAGGAGCTCCCAGTCTGGGGCAAGGGATCCTTTGTCTTCTTGGCGCTTGGGGGGGGGGCAACAGTGGGAGGGCTTCTGGTGTCCCAGCCCCACTGCTGGACCTCCTGATGGCACCTGGTATTTCTGGCCACTGTGTGACCCAGAGTGTTGGACTGGATGGGCCATTGGCCTAATCCAACATTGGCTTCTTTTATATTCTTATGTCTGGGGCAAGGGATGCTCTGTATTCTTGGGCCTTCAGGGGTGGGGGCAAAAGTGGGAGGGGCTTCTAGTGTTCTGGCCCCACTGCTGGACCTCCTGATGGCACCTGGTATTTCTGGCCACTGTGTGACCCAGAGTGTTGGACTGGATGGGCCACTGGCCTGATCCAGCATTGGCTTCTCTTATGTTCTTAGGAGGGGATTGGATGGACATCTGGAGCAGAGGTCCATCAGTGGCCATTAGCCACAAGGCATAGACAGGAACTCTCAGGCTGGGGCAAGGGATGCTCTGTCTTCTTGGTGCTTGCGGGGGGGGTCAACAGTGGGAGGCCTCCTTGTGTCCTGGGCCCACTGCTGGACCTCCTGATGGCCCCTGGTACTTCTGGCCACTGTGTGACCCAGAGTGTTGGACTGGATGGGCCATTGGCCTGATCCAACATTGGCGTCTCTGATGTTCTTATAGGAACTCTCAGTCTGGGGCAGGTGATGCACTGTGTTTTTGGTCCTTGGGGGGGGCACAGTGGGAGGGCTTCTAGTGTCCTGGCCCCACTGGT
The DNA here is from genome assembly GCF_001447785.1 of Gekko japonicus. NCBI lineage: Eukaryota > Metazoa > Chordata > Lepidosauria > Squamata > Gekkonidae > Gekko > Gekko japonicus. The sequence continues at coordinate 638,773 of NW_015165247.1, read as the reverse complement.
GGACCTCCTTATGCCACCTGGTACTTTTGGCCACTGTGTGACCCAGAGTGTTGGACTGGATGGGCCACTGGCCTGATCCAGCATTGGCTTCTCTTCTTATGTTATGACCGTAAGGGCCATCTAGTCCAGCCCCCCGAACAATGCAGGAAATTCTCAACTTCTCCCCCGCAGTGACACCCGCTCTGTGCCCAGATGAAGGCAAAAAACCTTCAGGATCCCTGGGCCAATCTTTTATACTGCACCTTTGTCGCCAGTGGGTACTTAAACTGGTTACCCTGTTCTGTTCTTCATTTTTTTCTCACACCAACCCTGTCGGTGGGGTGTGACGCTTGGGGCTCTTTAGCTTGGAGAAACGACGGCTGAGGGGTGACCTGATCGAGGTTTATAAGATTATGCATGGGATAGAGCAGGTAGAGAAAGAGGTACTTTTCTCCCTTTCTCACAATACAAGAACTCGTGGGCACCCCCTGAAATTGCTGAGCGGTCGGGTTAGAACGGATAAAAGGAAGTCTTCTTCACCCAAAGAGTGATTAACATGTGGAATGCATAAGAATATAAGAGACGCCAATGTTGGATCAGGCCAAAGGCCCATCCAGTCCAACACTCTGTGTCACACAGTGGCCAGAAATACCAGTGCCATCAGGAGGTCCACCAGTGGGGCCAGGACATTAGAAGCCCTCCCACTGTTCACCTCCCCAAGCACCAAGAAGACAGAGCATCACTTGCCCCAGAGCCCCTATCTATACCTTGTGGCTAATATCCACTGACGGACCTCTGCTCCATATGCTTATCTAATGCACTGCCACAGGAGGTGATGGGTGGCTACAAGCACGGACAGCTTCAAGAGGGAATTGGATAAGCATATGGAGCAGAGGTCCATCAGTGGCTATTAGCCACAAGGTATAGATAGGGACTCTCGGTCTGGGGCAAGAGATGCTCTGTCATCTTGATGCTTGGAGGGGGGGGCAACAGTGGGAGGGCTTCTGGTGTCCTGGCCCCACTACTGGACCTCCTGAGGGCACCTGGTATTTCCAGCCACTGTGTGACACAGAGTGTAGGACTGGATGGGCCATTGGCCTGATCCAACACTGGCTTCTCTCTTAGGTTCTTATGTTCTTAAGTGTGTTTTGCGCACGGAAGCCTACACTTTGAATAAAACCCTGTTGCTGCCGCCACCTTCTGTGGCAGCCTTTTGTAGCTGGTTCCACCTTGCACCCGCCAATCTTTGTGAGGATTTCCAAAGGTGCACGCAGGCTCTAAAAGGCTGGGGACTTCTGCCTTATGGCATCGTGGCTAGTAGCCATCGATGGATCTCTTCTCCATAAACGGGGTTGGATCTGTTTCGCTGGTGGCAGCGCCATCCCCTGGAGCAGGAACCTTCCCTGGTGCGAGAGGTCTATTCATCAGAGGAAGGTGCCGCCGGCAAGTGTGATGTTCCTACAGGAACCAGGTCACACAGTGGCGCCTTGCTTACCTGGTACGGAGACGGCCCCGCAGTCCTGCCAAGTGTTAACTCCTTTGTTAGTGATCCGTTATTTCTCTCCTTGCCCTATATCTGTCTTGCAGACAAGGATTCTAACTGCCAAAAGGTTAGCCTGCTCTCATCAGATCTCGAAAGCTAAGCAGGCTTAGCCCTGGTCAGTATTTGGAAGGGAGGCCATCAAGGAATACCAGGGTCATGGTGCAGGGGCAGGCAGGGGCCGACCACCTCTAAACGTCTCGTGCCTTGAAAACCCCGCGGAGCTGCCACAAGTCAGCTGCGACTTGATGGCAGACAATTCTAAAAAAAACCCAGATACTTTCCTGTTGTGTGTCCGGCACCTTAGTTAGGTCACACCACACAGGACTTCATAAGAAGATAACTGTTTATTAGTGGCCCCAGTACTAAAGAACACGTGTACAGCTTGTGTCAGGAATGGCCGTCAGTACTAGGGCCTCTGACTTACAGTGAAATCAAACATTCCCCCTGTAAGCATAAGCCAATGGATATAACTCGCGCGCGCGGCAAAGCAAGCGGACATAGCAGAGAAGCCATTAACTTTCCCAGCCGTGTAAACTGCAGCTGGAACATCTACAAGGTCAAGTGTAAGATAGTCTAAATATAAAGTCTAAAGTTAAATAGCACACAGTAGCTGAGCAGGAGAGAGCTGAGAACGAGGAGGGTACCCCTCCACATTCCAGATCTATGGCAGGGCTACCTGACATTGTGAGGAGGATCCCTCGTGGGCGGCGTGCAGTCCGTGAGAAATCCTAGTTGGGAAAAAAGTCGGGAGCCAGCGTGTGGGGGAGAAGAGTGGTGAGAGGATCAGGCTAGGGTCTGGGAGGCACGGGGTGAAGCCACCCCCTCTCCTGTGTGGGTCTGCCGGGTGACCTCGGGCCGGTCGCTCACTCTCAGCCTGACCTACCTCACAGGGTTGGGGTAAAGATAAAATGGGGGTGAGGAGAAAGGGTGTAAGGCCCTTTGGGTCCCAGTGGGTTGAGAGGTGGGGCGTAAATGAGTGAATACATAAAATGTCCCTGCTGGGAAATGAAGATAGATTCGGGGGGGGGGGGAGCCGCCGTGTTGGTCTGCAGCAGCCAATCAAAGTCTTGAGTCCAGTCGGGCACCTTGAAGACCAGCAAAGCTCTGTTCCTGGTATGAGCTTTCCCCCTTCAGAAGCTGGGAAATGAGTTTCTCCTTGAAATCAACAGACGTTTTAAAAACATTAAAAGCTAAAAGTAAGAGCTTTTTTACCCTGACCTGAATAGCCCAGGCGATATACTCGATCTCATCAGATCTCCTAAAGCTAAGCAGGGTCGGCTCTGCTTAGTCCCCAGGTGGGACTGAGGAAGTCCAGGGTTGCTATGCAGGGGCAGGCAGTGGCAAACCTTTCCCTTTCTTTCTCTTTCTCCTCTCTCTTTCTCTCTCTCTCTCTCTCTCCTCTTCTCTCTTTCTCTCTCCTCTCTCCTTTCTTTCTTTCTCCTCTCTCTTTTCTTTCATTCTTTCTTTCTCCCTTTTCTTTCTTTCTCTCTCTCTCTCCTCTCTCTTTCATTCTTTCTTTCTCTCTCCTCTCTTTTTTCTTTCTTTCCTTCTCTATCTTTCTCTCCTCTCTTTTTCTTTCTCTCTCTCCTCTTTCTCTCTCTCTTTTCTTTCTTTCTTTCTTTCTTTCTTTCTTTCTTTCTTTCTTTCTTTCTTTCTTTCTTTCTTGCACAAACATGACAGGTTCAGTCCCCAGCCTCCCCAAGTTTAAAAGGATCTCAGGGAGCTAATGTGTCTGGAAATGTCTGCCAGAGCTCCTGGAGTGTGGGTGGGCCTCAGTCAATCAGCAGAGATCTGACTTGGCAGAGGGATTAAAACAGGTTAATGTGTAGTTGTTGCCAAAGGTCAAAGCAACTTAACCAGGTGATTTCCTATGCGATTCAGCACGCTAATGCCTTTCTTCTTCTTAAAGCCCTTCTTAATGCCGGGCATAAATGAAGCAATAGCTCAGGGTCCTTCAAAGGGTAACCAGAATGTTTCTCCCTTGCTGCTGAGTAATCATTGCCAGATCCTCTAGTTCTGGAAGCAGATGGTAATGATTCCAGATCAGGAAGGGTCATTTGCATCCCTGGATAGGACGTGGCTCAGGTGCCTGGTGTGCCAAAGGTCCCAGGTTCAGTCCCTGGCATCTCCAGTTAAAGGGATCTGATAGAGAGTGACAATACTGGCATGATAGACTAAGGGTCTGGGTCTAAGGTAGCTTCAGGGAGTTCAAGGAGGTTAGATGGATTCATGGAGGGCAAGTCTATCAGTGGCTACTGGCCATGGTGACTAAAGGCAACCTTCCACATTCAAAGGCCCCAGCCACTGAATCCCAGAGCCAGGAGGCAACATCAGGGGAAGGCCTATGTGCCCACTTGCTGGACCTCCACGTTGGCTGCTGTGTGAGACGGGATGCTGGACTAGATAGACCCTCACTGGTCTGATCCAGCAGGACTCTTCTGGTGTTCTTCTCAGGGGAAGGCCTCGGGCCTCCCTGCCCTTTGTTGGCCCTCCAGAGGAACTGGTTGGCCACTGTGTGAGACAGGAGGCTGGACTAGATAGACCCTCACTGGTCTGATCCAGCAGGACTCTTCTGGTGTTCTTCTCAGGGGAAGGCCTCGGCCTCTCTGCCCTGTTGTTGGCCCTCCAGAGGAACTGGTCAGCCACTGTGTGGGACAGGAGGCTGGACTAGAGGGACCCTCCCTGGTCTGATCCAGCAGGGCTCTTCTGAGGTTCTTCTCAGGGGAAGGCCTCAGCCTCCCTGCCCTGTTGTTGGCCCTCCAGAGGAACTGGCTGGCCACTGTGTGAGACGGGAGGCTGGACTGGATGGACCCTCCCTGGTCTGACCCAGCAGGGCTCTTCTGAGGTTCTTCTCAGGGGAAGGCCTCGGCCTCTCTGCCCTGTTTCTGGCCCTCCAGAGGAACTGGTTGGCCCCTGTGTGAGACAGGAGGCTGAAGTAGATGGACCCTCACTGGTCTGACCCAGCAGGGCTCTTCTTAGGTTGTTGTGTGACATTCCTTCCTAGGACAGAGAATCTGCCTTGTCTGACAGGAGATGACGCGGTGGTGGGGCATTTATGGGCTCCAGTAAATATATCTGTTACAGTTTTCCGGGTTGTCAGAAGAGGGAAAGGGGCTCCTGACTTGTTAAACCCAAATGGGAATGTGCATTTCCGCTGAACTCTGAAAAACCGGTTTGGATGGATAGATCACCTAAGTATGAATGACTAAGTGCCGTTTCTGTGTCACCTGGTTCTGCCACCAACGGCTCCAGTCAGAGCCGGAACCGGCCTGTTCGTCACCAGGCATTCAGAGGGTGGTTTCTAACAGGAGGGGTGTAGGGGCTTTCGGCTGTGTTTGAAACCCACTCTCATCAACCCCAAAGGCCTGGTTTCTAAAAGCAAAAGAACTGGGAGATCGGTGGAGAGGCTGACTGAAGGACAAGGGGAATACACTTTGTCCATGCTCAGAAGCACTCCGTTGCTGCTTCACGCATTTCAGACCTGGCGTTTCCAAACAGGTTCCAGCACTGATCCCAACTTTAAATGGGAATGAACCAGTCTGTGCTGGCCAACTGAGGTTTTGGTCTGGTTTCCCTAGTTGTTACCCTTTTTGAGTGGTAAACCCCCCCCTCCTGAATCTAGCCCAAGACCTGTATGCTGGTGACCAGGAGTGACACAACTTTGCAGTCTCTTCTTCTTCTTCTTCTTCTTCTTCTTCTTCTTCTTCTTCTTCTTCTTCTTCTTCTTCTTCTTCTTCTTCTTCTTCTTCTTCTTCGTCTTCGTCTTCGTCTTCGTCTTCGTCTTCTTCTTCTTCGAAGTAGGGACTGTTCTTTGAAGTAGGGACTATCCTCAGTGTTGAAAAGATGAATTTTGGGGGGACCATAAGTCAAGTGTACCTGCAGTGGAAAACTCTGATCTCAGCTGCACATGGGTAGGTTGTGGGTTTGTGGGAGGCGCTTGGTGCCAACTGATCTGCTGTCTGCCCATGGCTGGTGGTTCTTGAGTACAAAAACAAATATGGTCACAGTCCATAGACATGCAAAAATAGAACCACAAGAACTGTACACAGTGCACTCAATCTTTCTTTAATGAAAACCGTAAAGTTATAAATATGAAATGTACAAAAGTGATAATAATACATTCAAATGTGTAAGTTCAGATACATAAAGATAGAAGATGACAACGACGGGACGGTGGTCTCCGGAATGCGATGCCGTTTCGACAAACGTCTTCTTTGGGTGTGGTCTATTATGCTAATGAGTTCCTGCTGGACTTTTTCTACAAAAAAAGCCCTGCAAAGAGTGATGAACACATGGAATGACCTCTTGCGTGTGAGAGGTGGAATTTGCCCCTTGGACTCCAAGGCCACCATCCCCGGGGCCATCACACGCGAGACGTGGAATTTGTCCCTAGGATTTCAAGGCCACCACCCCGGGTGTGCCCCGCTACGAACAAAACGCCCCTCTTTCACAATCCCCTCTCTTCCAAGGAGTGGGGAATACTCAAGTGAGTAAGGGCCGACCCGGGGCCCTTGTGCAATTCTCCTCTTCTCTCGTACAGGAGTCGCGGAAACAAAAAGGCTCTTTTGCGGTAGGCAAACGTTGCACAATCTGGACTCTGCCTCTTCGATGTCTGCACATCTACCTACTCCTTTCAGGTAAAAAATCCCAAGCAACCACAAGCGGGATGGACTCTATTCTGTGCTTTCGTTGGGGAAAGGAGTCCGCGCCACAGCATGCTAAATTCTGCAGCCAGTAGAAATCTAACACTTGTGTGCATATCTTTGGCTTTTTGCTGCTTTGCTAGACACAGCGCCAGGTAGCCAGACAGGTGGTGGTGGTGGTGGTGGTTCAGTCACACAGTCGAGTCCGACTGTGGAGAGCCCTTCATTGGAGAGCCCCAAGCGCTTTAACCTTTCTTCATAGGGAAAGTGTTCCATCCCTTTAATCGTTTTAGTTGCCCTTTTCTGCACCTTTTCCAATGCTATAATATCCTTTTTGAGGTGCGGTGACCAGAACTGCACACAGTATTCCAAAAGAGGCCGCACCATAAAGAGAGAGAGAGAGAGAGATTGGATTTATACCCCGCCCTTCACTTGGAGTCTCAGAGCGGCTTACAAACTCCTTTCCCTTCCCCTCCCCACAACAGACACCCTGTGAGGCAGGTGGGGCTGAGAGAGCTCTTGACAGAAACTGTTCTTTTTGCAAGAAGAGTTCTTATCAGAACTACGGCTTGCTCAAGGTCATCCAGCCAGGTGCAAGTGGAGGAGTGGGGAATCAAACCCGGCTCTCCCAGATTAGAGTCCGGACACTTAACCACTACACCAAAATGGCTCTCCAGATTAATACAAATTTATATAGTATAAATATTTATATATACAGATGTATATAGATTTATACAGGGTCATTATGACCCTGGCTGATTTGTTTTCAGTTCCCTTCCTAATAATTCCCAGCATAGCATTTGCTTTTTTTTACTGCCGCCACACACAGAGTCAACACTGCTTACTCCCAACACCAAATCATTAACGAACAAGTTAAAAAGCGCCGGACCGAGTACCAAGCCCTGCAGTACCCCACTGCTTACTACCTTCCACTGTGAGAACTGCCCATTTATACTCACTGTCTGTTTCCTGTTAATTAACCGGGGGG
>NW_015165247.1:620409-630913 GCF_001447785.1 Gekko japonicus | reverse complement strand
GGGCCACTACCATCTGAGGGAAAACCATAGAGTTTTCCCTTGGATGACCGTGGCCCCGCCCCCAGCGTGCCCGGCGTGGTCGCGTCACTTTCAGGTGACGTGGATGCGGTGTGTGCGTCTGTGTGCCATCTGGGAGCTCATTCCACCAGTGTGGAGCCGCCACTGAGAAGGCCCTGGTTCTAGTAATGGCCAACTTAGCATCTTTCAGGCCAGGGAGAGTCAGGCAATGTTGCAACGCTGACCTCAGTGCTCTCTGGGGTAAATGTGGGGAAAGGCGGTCCCTCAGGTAGACAGGCCCATAGGTCATTCCTATGGTGACACCTGAACACATGAGGCTGCCTTCTACTGAATCAGGCCCTGGGTCCATCAAGGTCAGTATTGCCTACTCAGACTGGCAGCTGCTCTCCAGGGTCTCAGGCAGAGGTCTTTCCCATCACCTCCTGCCTGGTCCTTTTTAACTGGAGATGCCAGGGACTGAACCTGGGACCTCCTGCCTGCCAAGCAGAGGCTCTGCCACTGAGCCACAGCCCCTCTTGACAGCTCTCCAGGGTCTCAGGTAGAGGTCTTTCCCATCACCTCCTGCCTGGTCCTTTTTAAAACTGGAGATGTTGGGGATTGAACCTGGGGCCTTCTGCATACCAAGCAGAGGCTCTGCCACTGAGCCACGGCCCCTCTTTACAGCTCTCCAGGGTCTCAGGCGGAGGTCTTTCCCATCACCTCCTGCCTGGTCCTTTTAACTGGAGGTGCCGGGGATTGAACCTGGGACCTCCTGCATGCCATGTGGCAGGGGAGGAGCTTTTGTGAGTTTCTGCTCACTTCTTCAGCAACAGCTAGAACGTGAGTCCATCTTATGTTCTTGGGAAGTGGAGTGATTTCAGACACTGAATGTTATTGTCATTTGTCTGCTATTGTCATTGCGCACTGACAGTCACCCCACTCTCCAAGACAGAAGGACAGATGGACTGTTGATGCTCTGTCTTGAAGCTCTGGCTTTGATATTTCTTGATTTTTCCAGCTTGATTTCTCAATCCTTTGGAACAAACCCAATGAACCTGACTTAGATGTTCTTACGTTCTCGGATCGTTATGTTCTTGAGAATCGAGGTCACAAATGTTCTAGTTCTGGGTGTCGCTGAGCGTCCAGATTAAGCGTCTGTTTCCGCTTGGTGACCGCTGAATCAGTAGGTACCAAGAACCCTTTTTTGTGTTTTTTTGCATGTGTTCTTGACATTTCTTTGGACCAGAGAACCAAACCATCAGGCTGTTTCCTTGTACCCAAACAATGATGCCTCAGTGACTGTTTTGGGTGTGTGGTTGTATGTGTGTGTGTGTGTGAGAGAGATCACTCTTAAGGACGCAACGCTCACCCCTGCCTTCAAGTTAACTGTCAGCGCTTTTGTTCCACGGCGATTGTTCATCTCTGCACATACATCCCTTTATGAAAAAGCTTCACAAACATTACAACACAATTGCTTGGGAAAATGACACAATCCTTCAGAAAAATAAAAGTTTCCCCTGGCAACCGCCTTCCACCCGTTTGCACCTTCCTGGAAAGGTTCGGTTTACCTTCTCTGAAATAAAAGGCCACTCTGTTTTAAACATCAGATAATCTTCTGACTAATTTTCTCAGGGGCAGGCCTGACCTTACGGCAGCCTTGTGTGGCAACCCTTTTGATCCCGGTGGTCTCCACAGAACTTTTCCCAGATGTGAACTGTGAGGTGTGTCGCAGGAGACAGTTCCTGGCAATTACTCTGGTACAGCTTGTGCCGCTTAATCCCGGGCTTGGCACCTGGGTTCCGGCAGTTCCCTTCCTAGGTATGGGAAACGGGACATGCCAAGGAGCAAACCCAACAGACAGGATGGGGGGGGGGGGGGCCTTTTTGGGCAGGGGGCAAAAAAAAATAAAAAAACCCAATTCACTTGCCCCAGACCGAGAGTTCCTATCCATACCTTGTGGCTAATAGCCACTGATGGACCTCTGCTCTTAACATAAGAACATAAGAGAAGCCAATGTTGGATCAGGCCAAAGGCCCACCCAGTCCAACACTCTGTGTCACACAGTGGCCAAAAATACCAGGTGCCCTCAGGAGGTCCAGCAGTGGGGCCAGGACGCTAGGAGCCCTCCCACTGTTGCCCCCCCAAGCACCAAGAAGACAAGGCATCACTTGCCCCAGACCGAGAGTTCCTATCCATACCTTGTGGCTAATAGCCACTGATGGACCTCTGCTCTTAACATAAGAACATAAGAGAAGCCAATGTTGGATCAGACCAAAGGCCCACCCAGTCCAACACTCTGTGTCACATAGTGGCCAATAATACCAGGTGCCCTCAGGAGGTCCAGCAGTGGGGCCAGGACACTAGGTGCCCTCCCACTGTGGCCCCCTCCCAAGCACCAAGAAGACAGAGCATCACTTGCCCCAGACTGAGAGTTCCTATCCATACCTTGTGGCTAATAGCCACTGATGGACCTCTGCTCCTTACATAAGAACATAAGAGAAGCCAATGTTGGATCAGGCCAGTGGCCCATCCAGTCCAACACTCTGTGTCACACAGTGGCCAAAATTCCCAGGTGCCCTTAGGAGGTCCAGCAGTGGGGCCAGGACACTAGAAGCCCTCCCACTGTTGCCCCCCCCCCAAGCAACAAGAATACAGAGCATCACTTGCCCCAGACTGAGAGTTCCTATGTATAGCTTGTGGCTAATAGCCATTGATGAACCTCTGCTCTTAACATAAGAGAAGCCGATGTTGGATCAGGCCAAAGGCCCATCCATTCCAACACTGTCACACAGTGGTCAGAAATACCAGGTGCCCTCAGGAGGTCCAGCAGTGGGGCCGGGACACTACAAGCCCTCCCACTGTTGCCCCCACAAGCACCAAGAATACAGAGCCTCACTTGCCCCAACCTGAGAGTCCCTATCTATACCTTGTGGCTAATAGCCACTGATAGACTTCTGCTTCATATACTTATCTAATTCCCTCTTGAATCTATTGGCACTACCCCATCAGGTACTGTAGAGTAATGGTATGGTTCAGGGGAATGATTTCCACAAAATGCACTCTATTCCAATGTTTATTGTCTGTATTATGCTTCTCTTACTGCATGACAGCCAGTTTGGTGTAGTGGTTAAGAGTGCGGACTCTATTCTGGGAAACCCGGGTTTGATTCCCCACTCCTCCACTTGCAGCTGCTGGCGTGACCGTGGTTCAGTCACAAGTTCTCTGACAGCTGTTCTCTCAGGGGCAGTCCTCGAAAGGGCTCTCTCAGCCCCGCCTACCTCACAGGGTGTCTGTTGTGGGGAAGGGAAGGGATTGAGACTCCTTTGGGTAGTGAAGGGCAGGGTATAAATCCAGTCTCCTCCTCCTCATCCTCCTGAGAGCCAGTTTGCTGTCGTGGTAAAGTGGGCGGACTCTAATCTGGGAGAACCGGGCTTAATTCCCCACTCCTCCACTTGCACCTGGCTGGGCGACCTTGGGCAAGCCGTAGTTCTGATAAGAGCTGTCCTTGAAAAAAGAGCCATTTCTGTCAAGAGCTCTCTCAGCCCCGCCTACCTCCCAGGGTGTCTGTTGTGGGGAGGGGAAGGGAAAGGAGATTGTAAGCTGCTCTGAGACTCCTTTGGGTAGTGAAGGGCAGGGTATAAATCCAATCTCTTCGTCTTATCTTCTTCTTTAGTAATTCCTTCCCTCCCTCCCTTCCTTCTGCATTATGATATATACACCCAGACCTGGACAGCCCAGGCTAGTCCTATCTCATCAGATCTCAGAAACTAAATAGGGTTGGTCTGGGTTAGGGTTCCTACACAGAGGGAGGCAATGACAAAACACTTCTGCCCGTCTCTTGCTTTGAGACATCACCGTATGTTGGCTGTGACTTGATGATACTTCCTAACACAGTGATACGTATATCTTGTCCCTCTGAAACAGAGAAGCTTCAAGGGGAGATTACAATGTGAGACTGCTGAATCTGAGATCATTCACAAGTTCAAAACACTTGGACCCCAGGGCTGAATAGGTTTCTTATCTGACTACAGATGCTAATTTTCTACCCCAAGCATTTCTCCCGTGTTCTAATCAAGCTGATTTCGCTTTGCGTCGTATCTTTGCCTCCTGACTCCTTTCTTTGCAACGCCCCTCCCACCTTCAGACTGGGATCAAAGGGAACTTTGACTGTGGAAAGCTTATGCCCCCTGGGAACAGCCCCGTAGCGAGGGATTTTGGGGGGAGGGGGCTCAGGGGGCCCCACCAGCCAATTAAATCAGTTAATTAAATTAACTTTGATTTAATTGGTAGAACGCCTTAGTACTCCTAAGGTGGCCCAGCAAAAACAAAACAAACCCAGGCTCCAGGGCAAGGGGTGGAAATGCCCAGCGGTCGCAGCTACCTTCCTCCCCCCTGGCAAGGGCAGGCCAGTTTGGTGTCGTGTTTAAGTGCGCGGATTCTAATCCAGGAGAACCGGGTTTGATTCCCCACTCCTCCACTTGCACTTGCTGGATGACCTTGGGCAAGCCACAGTTCAGTCAGAGCTGTTCTTGAAAAAGAGTGGTTTCTGTCAAGAGCTCTCTCAGCCCCACCTGCCTCACAGGGTGTCTGTTGTGGGGAGGGAAAGGGAAAGGAGTTTGTCAGCCACTCTGAGACTCCTTTGGGTAGTCTTCTTCTTCCTGGCAGAGTGAGGAGGCAGCTGTCAGCTACGCCACCATGGGGGTTGGGGAGCTTGGTCTGTGTCTGGTTAATTGCTGCTGCATTCTTTTCTGTGCTTGTTCTGCTTTGCGCCAAAATGCTTATCTATACAGATGTGCAGGAGGGAGTTGTATTGTCTGGGTTTCTCCTAGGTGCCATGGGAGAGAGTTGGTTCTCAGCTTTAGCTACCTAACGGTCTCCAGGTTTTATCCTGCGCGCGGGAGGGTGCCTAATTGGCCAATGCTCTGGGGGGGGTGTGCATACGAATACCCTATATCCTATTATGCCCAAGGGGCAGCCGCCATTCTTAACAGTGCTTATGTTATGTTACAGTGCTTATGAGAGCCAGTTTGGTGTAGTGGTTAAGTGCACGGACTCTGATCTGGGAGAACCGGGTTTGAATCCCCACTCCTCCACTTGCACCTGGCTGGATGACCTTGGGCAAGCCACAGTTCTCTCAGAGCTGTCCTTGAAAAAGAGCAGTTTGTGTCAGAGTTCTCTCAGCCCCACCCACCGCACAGGGTGCCTGCTGTGGGGAGGGGAAGGGAAAGGAGTTTGTCAGCCGCTCTGAGACTCCAAGTGAAGGGCGGGGTATAAATCCAATCTCTTCTGCTGCTGCTGCTGCTTCTTCTTCTTCTTCTTCTTCTTCTTCTTCTTCTTCTTCTTCTTCTTCTTCTTCTTCTTCTTCTTCTTCTTCTTCTTCTTCTTCTTCTTCCTGCATCCTATAGCTCTGCAATAAAAGTATTACCGCTTAATGCGTGTACTTCGTTGTTGGCTGTGGGTTCTGACAGCAGCCGCCAGCCTCCTTGCCTTGCTTGTCAGGGCTTACCTGCTGCTGGCATCTGGTGGAAGCCCAAGATGGCTTCTGCCCACGCCATCCATGCTCGCTGCCTGCCCAGGTTGCTCTCTCAGCCCAGCCTCATCCTCCCTGCCAACAGATCAACAGGCAATCGGGGTGCAGTGGCTCATGGGGGAGGGGAGCCATGGATCGGGGAGAGGCCGATAAAACTCATTAGGGGGCCAGGCCCCGTGGGCCCCGTGGTAGCTACGAGCCTGCCTGGGGATTTGGTTGGTCTTTAAAGGGCTACTGGACTCAAATATTGACAGGTACTCGCCTGAAAACCTTTTGTACTTACAGTCCACTTTCTGTACACTTTGCTTTCGATAGTTCTCTAACTCTAATCCCATTGCCTTGTTTAGTAGCTGTTTTTTGCCGTCTGAATGCACCGTTCTGTATCCTGTAATCTGCCTTGTGTCTCAACAAGAAAAGCGGACTATAAATAAATACAGTACCTGATTTCTTGTACCTGTCAGGAAGCCCTGTCATGGGTCTGGAATGTGGAGGGGTGCCCTCCCGTTTTCTGTCTCGGCTCTCCCTGGCTCCTCACCAACTGTTTGCTATCTTATACTTGACCTTGTAGATGCTCCAGCTGCAGTTTTACTCGGCTGGGAAAGTTAACTGCTTTTGCAGGAAAAGTTAACAGCTTTTGCAGGCTTTGAGGATGCATTTAAAGTCGCTTTCTTTCTCTGCTCCCCCTACCTCAAGCCTACCCAGGGAGGAGAATACTAGCTGGGAAAGATGCTTAAAACATGAGCACTCTTGCAATATTTTGTTTATTTCACAGTGTCTGATAACTGACACCTCTTGCTCTGAATTATTGCATCAAAATATCTGTGCCGTTGCAATCTTGAGTAGGCTGTTAAGGTGTGTATCGATAAGCTGCAAAACTACAATGACGCAGCAGCAGAACTGGAAGAAGCAGTAGAAGACAGCCAGTTCCAGTGCTGGCCTGATAGAAGCCCTCCGGGGGCCTAAACTGGCCCCCAGGCCTCATGTTTGACACTCCTGGTCTAAAGTATGCAAATTATAATAATACAAGAACAGATGTAAATACAATGGAGAAAACAAGAAAGTAGATACAATATATCCAGGGGTCATTTCCTGCAGGAGTGCACAGGAGCAGAGCTCCGGCAGTAAAGAGCCCAGGGGGCGGGCACATGCAACAAGCCCTGCACCCAGCAGCCCTCAGTCAGAGCAAGAAGCAGCCAGGTAAGTTGCAGAGCCCTCCTGGCCCACCGGTCCAAAACAGTCCAGTGGCACCTTTAAGACCAAGTTTTATTTAGGTACAAGCTCTCCCTCCTCTGCGAGGACAGATCTGCACGCTCCCCCCCCCCCATAGCTAGCAATCCAATCCAAAACAGTCCAGTGGAGCCTGAGCGGTGGGTGTTGCCTTCTGACACACTTCCGGTGATGTCAGGGGGTGTGGCATATGCAAATGAGTTATGCTGATGAGCTATGCTAATGAGCTCCTGCACCTCTTTTTCTACGAAATGACCCCTGAATATATCTTGAAACGAAGATATTCATGAAGAGACGATGAATCTGGATATTCACTTCATTTCGTCGATCTTCCTCAGTACTAATTAAAGCGATAGCTGGACAGAAAAAAATGATTAAGAACAATCATGTCAAATAACACCTATACACAATGCAGTGCAAAAACAATAACGAAGCAAAGTTCATATCCGGATCCTTCGTCTCTTCATGCATATCTCCAGGAGAATAAATATATTGTATTTACTTTCTTGTTTTCTACATTGTATTTACATCGGTTTTTGTATTATTATCATTTGCATACTTTAGACACTTCGTAGTCTCTAGCGCCACGTAGAATTAAATGTCAGATGTTTGAGAGTCGCAAGACAGGAACAAATATCACACACACGCGTTTTTAATTTTTAAAACTGCAAATGTGCATTTTATTAACATCAAATGAGGCTGCCCAAAATAAAAACCAAAGGGGTCAAAACAGATATTGATAATGATACTTATTTGTCCAATGATATCTATTTGTTTGCTAATTACATTTATTTGTCTAAGAGGGAGAGAAAAAGAGAGAGGTGGAAAGAAAGGATGAAAGAGGTGGAAAGAAAGAGAGAGAGAAACAAAGGAAGCAAATAAAATTGTAGAATCATAGAATGTGAGAGTTGGAAGGGACCTTGCAGGTCATCTAGTCCAACCCCCTGCGCTCTGCAGGAGCACAGCCGAAAGATAGCCCAACGACATACCCAAAAGAGGGTCGTCCGGCCTCCGCTTGAAAACGTCCAGCGAAGGAGCACCCACCACCTCCTGAGGCAGACTGTTCCACTGCTCAGCCACTCTTACAGTTAGGAAGTTTCTCCTGATCTTCAGCCGGTAACGACTCCCTTGTAATTTCCACCCATTAGATCTGGTCTTGCAATCCGGAGCAAGAGAGAATAGATCCGCTCCATCTTCTACATGACAGCTCTTCAGATACTTGAAGACTGCAATCGTGTCCCCTCTAAGCCTTCTCTTTCCCAGGCAAAACAGACCCAACTCCTTCAGCCTTTCCTCATAAGACCTGGACTCCAACCCACTCACCATCCTGGTTGCCCTCTTCTGGACACGCTCGAGCTTGTTTGGTGTAGCGGTTAGGAGCATGGACTGTAATCTTGGAGACCTGGGTTTGATTCCCCTCTCCTCCACATGCAGCCAACTGGGTGACCTTGGGTCAGTTGCCAGTTCTCTTAGAGTCGTTCTCTCACAAGCAGTCCTCGAAGGAGCTCTCTCAGCCCCACCTACCTCACAGAGGTGTCTGTTGTGGGGAGGGGGAGGGGAAGGAGACTGGAAGCCACTCTGAGACTCCGTCGGGTAGTGAAGGGCAGGGAAGCGACCCACTCTCTTCTCTTCTTCTTCCACCATCTCAGCAAGAAAGACCTTTTGAACAATTTTCCTTTAAAAGAGATGGTGTGATCAACGCTCCCTCTAAGCTATGGAGACCTGTGAGCAAAAATTCTACTTTGTGAGCTACCGGCATTAAAGTCGTGAGCGAGCGATTTGGCTGCTGCATAAATTAGTCTGCTCTGGAGCCCTCCTTCCCGAGCCGAGACAAAAATCTGTGAGCCGGAGGCTAAAAAACTGTGAGCTAGCCCACACTAACTCAGCTTAGAGGGAACACTGGCTGTGATACTGGGAGAGGAGATGCTTCGGTGTTTATACAGCATTGTTCAGTGGGCCGTGGTTCTTTATAGAGGGGGGAAACACCAGGTTTGCCCTAAGGAGCTCACAACCCTTTGGCAGGAAGAAAGGAAGAGATAAGAACATTGAGTGATAAATGTGAGCCAGTTGCTTAGTCACCTGGGAGGGAAGGGGAGGGTTAATCACAGGACAATTAACGGCTATTAAGTATGCTGGTATGAATGATTCTTTGTGTTTCTCATGTGAAACGCCATGCAGAAGTTGGTAGGCTCTCTAGACAACGTGTTTTTCTTTCTTTCTTTCTTTCTTTCTTTCTTTCTTTCTTTCTTTCTTTCTTTCTTTCTTTCGTAATATTTGTTCAGGTTCTGGTGCTGCCGTTGTGTTGGCGTCTGAACGGGCACTGCCCCGTTGGCTCTGCGGGAGAGCACCAGCTTTGCACGTAGTTGGTCCCAGCTTCAAATCTCCAGCATCCAGTTAAAGGGTCTTCAAGAGCGAGGTCAGCAAGGACCTTGCTCTGTTTGAGACCCTGGAGACCAGACAGAGAAAACCATGCTGGCACCTTAGTCCAGTGGCACCTTTAAGACCAAGTTTTATTCAGGCACAAGCTCTCCTTCCTCTGCGAGGGCAGATCTGCGCGTTTCCCCCCATAGCTAGCAATCCAAAACAGTCCAGTGGAGCCTGAGCGGTGGGTGTTGCCTTCTGACACACTTCCGGTGATGTCAGGGGGTGTGGCCTATGCTTATAAGTTATGCTAATGAGCTCCAGCACCTCTTTTTCTACAAAAGGACCCCTGAGTAGATCCAGTTCATATTCAGGTTGCAGTTGAAAGAAGAGAAAGCAGCCTAATTTGAGGAGTACTCTATTACAAATAGCTAGCTTCTCCAGCATCATGTCTATGGGACCGCAGTGTTCCCTCTAAGCTGAGTTAGTGTGAGCTGCTTCACAGTTTTTTAGCCTCCGGCTCATGAATTTGTGCCTTAGCTCAGGAGGGGTGGCTCCAGCGGAAACTAATTTATGTGGAAGCCAAATCACCTGTCTACAACTTTAATGCTGGTAGCTTGCAAAGTAGAATATTTGCTCACAGGACTCCACAGCTTAGAGGGAGCATCTATGAGGGCGTTGTCTCTAGAGGAGAGAGCTGCAGAGACTTAGCTCTGCCGGAGGCCATGTGAGAGCAGCTTTCAGGTTAAGACAAAGTGAGGCATCGTATTAAAGGGGATAACACCACCTATACACCCTTAGAATGAGGTATCCATTCCCAATGTCATAAGAACTTCTGAAGAGCCCTACTGGATCAGATTGGTGGCCCATCCAGTCCAGCCTCCTGTCTCACACAGTGGCCAGCCAGTTCCTGTGGAGGGCCAGCAACAGGGCAGAGAGGCTGAGGCCTTCCCCTGAGAAGAACCTCAGAAGAGCCCTGCTGGGTCAGACCAGTGAGGGTCCCTCTAGTCCAGCATCCTGTCTCTCACAGGGGACAACTGGTTCCTCTGGAGGGCCAACAACAGGACAGAGAGGCCGAGGCCTTCCCCTGAGGAGAGCATCAGAAGAGCCCTGCTGGGTCAGACCAGGGAGGGTCCATCCAGTCCAGCCTCCCGTCTCACACAGGGGCCAACCAGTTCCTCTGGAGGACCAACAACAGGGCAGAGAGGCCGAGGCCTTCCCCTGAGAAGAACCTCAGAAGAACCCTCCTGGGTCAGACCAGTGAGGGTCCCTCTAGTCCAGCCTCCCATCTCACACAGGGGCCAGCCAGTTCCTCTGGAGGGCCAACAACAGGGCAGAGAGGCCGAGGCCTTCCCCTGAGAAGAACCTCAGAAGAACCCTCCTGGGTCA
>NW_015165247.1:577047-619747 GCF_001447785.1 Gekko japonicus | reverse complement strand
CGGATTGGGCCCCGGGGGGAACTCCACCCCGACGTGCACGTCACCCGGAAGTGATGCGACCACACCGGGCACGCTGGCGGCGGGGCCATGGTCATCCAAGGGAAAACTCTATGGTTTTCCCTCGGATGGTCCTGGCCCCGCCCCCAGCTTGCCCGGCGTACCCGCGTCCCTTTTGGGTGACGTGGATGCGGCGCGCGCTTCGAGCACGCACACGCGCTCCAGACAACGGCCGGGAGTCCCCCGCTCCAGTAAGTTTCTGACTTGGCAACCCTAGCCTCAAACTGGGAAGTATCCCAAACATCTGGACAAGTCAGCTTCCTGGCCCCATCTGACTGTCACTGATAACCTCGAGTCCAAGCTGATATGGATGCAAGAAGCCTTATCTGCAAAGTGTTGAGCCAAACGGTCACGGTGGTCCGCTGAGCAATCCAAGTTAGGACTACCAGCTTCCGGTTGGGAAACCCCTGGATATTTCAGGCCGGGGGCTGGGGAATACAGGGCCAAGAAGGGGGACTGAATATACTGGGAGAAGAAATATAGAACCATCTATATAGCTCAGGGGCAGTGGAGAGAGAAGACTAAGACGCAGGGAACTCCTCAGGAAGGTGCTAAATTGAGATACGGCTGCAAGAACACCCCCTTCCTGGTAGGAATAGCATTATTGCTCTCTTAGGCACGGAGCCCAAACTCTGGGGACTGTGTGTCGGAGAGATCTGTAGCCCTTAGGATTCTTTATGGATATTTGCAGGTCTTGTGGAGAAGCCAGCCGTCATGGAAGGGAGCCCTTGGAATTTTGGTATCTTAGCTGACTTAGATTCAGGTGGGGTTGCCATCAATGCTCCCTCTAAACTGTGGAGTCTTGTGAGCAAGAATTCTACTTTGTGAGCTCCTAGCATTCAAGTTGTGAGTAAGAGATTTGGCTCCTGCATAAATCAGTTTGCTCTGGAGCCCTCCTTCCTGAGCTAAGACAAAAATGTGTGAGCCAGAGGCTAAAAAAACTGTGAGCTAGCTCATACTAACTCACCTCACAGGGAACACTGGTTGCCATTTTGACACAAAACTAGCAAAACAACTGTGTGCTGTATTTCCCGCAACATATACATAAAGGAGACTTCATTCGAAGCGTAATGTTCGCTGGACGTTTTCAAGCGGAGGCTGGACGACCACCTTTCGGGTATGTTGTAGGGCTACCTTTTGGCTATGCTCCTGCAGAGTGCAGCGGGTCGGACTAGATGACCTGCAAGGTCCCCAATGTTCCCTCTTAGCTGTGGGGTCTTGTGAGCAAAAATTCTACTTTGCGAGGTACTGGCTTTAAAGTTGTGAGCGAGCGATTTGGCTGCTGCTTAAGTTAGTTTGCTCCTTCTTGAGCCAAGACAAAAATCCGTGAGCCGGAGGCTAAAAAACTGTGAGCTAGCTCACATTAACTCAGGTTAGAGGGAACGCTGCATTCCAACTCTAACATTCGATCAGTCTGTGATATTTATTATATGAAGTCAATATGCCCATACAATCCATTGTAGGAAAATACAGAGGCCAAAGAGTAAATATACAGAATTATATATAGAAAGTCCAGCACTTTTCCCAGGTAATTTCTCAGTGTTTCAGACCTCTGGTCCTTCCTCAGGAACAAAGAATCCTTTTTCAGTTCCTTACAAGGTAATGTTTTCCTATTATTTCAGTGTGGGGCAAGGTATCCCTAGCTCTAAACAGCAGAACTAATTTTGAGTCCAGCGGCACCTTTAAGACCAACAAAGTCTTATTCTGCATATATAAGCTTTCACGTGCATGCCCACTTCTTGCGCGTGCCTATGAAAACTTATACCCAGGGGTCATTTTGTAGAAAAAGAGGTGCAGGAGCTCATTAGCATAACTCATTAGCATAACTCGTTTGCATATGCCACACCCCCTGACCTCACTGGAAGTGTGTCAGAAGGCAACACCCACCGCTCAGGCTCCACTGGACTGTTTTGGATTGCTAGCGATTGGGGGGGGGAGGACTGTGCAGATCTGTCCTCGCAGAGGAGGGAGAGCTTGTACATGAATAAAACTTGGTCTTAAAGGTGCCACTGGACTGTTTTGGATTGCTAGCGATTGGGGGGGGGAGGACTGTGCAGATCTGTCCTCGCAGAGGAGGGAGAGCTTGTACATGAATAAAACTTGGTCTTAAAGGTGCCACTGGACTGTTTTGGATTGCTAGCGATTGGGGGGGGGAGGACTGTGCAGATCTGTCCTCGCAGAGGAGGGAGAGCTTGTACATGAATAAAACTTGGTCTTAAAGGTGCCACTGGACTGTTTTGGATTGCTAGCGATTGGGGGGGGGAGGACTGTGCAGATCTGTCCTCGCAGAGGAGGGAGAGCTTGTACATGAATAAAACTTGGTCTTAAAGGTGCCACTGGACTCAAATTTAGCTGACTTAGGTTTCTACTTGTACTTCACCCTGCTTGTTGGTCTGTCTCTCTTGAACTGTCAGGGCGGAAATAGATGCCGTTTCTGAAGAAGAGAAGAAGAAGAGATTGTATTCATACCCTGCTCCTCACTACCCAAAGGAGTCTTAGAGTGGCTTACAAAGTCCTTTCCCTTCCCTTCCCCACAACAGACACCCTTTGAGGTAGGCGGGGCTGAGAGAGCTCTCAAGGAAACTGCTCTTCTTTCAAGAACTGCCCGAGGTCATCCAGCAGCTGCAAGTGGAGGCATGGGGAATCAAACCTGGTTCTCCCATTTTAGAGTCCATGCACCTAACCACTACACCAAACTGGCTCTACAGCACAAAGCTGCCGCTTTGGGAAAGCTTCCCCTGTTGAATTTCTGTCTGCCGTGTAGTACGGTACAGAAATGCTGTCTAAAAGCCATACATTGTTCATGACCCTCAGTCCCCATACCCAGAGGGATATTTTTTTAAAACAAGACTTGAAAATATGCTGTCCTTCGAGGACATATGAATTCTCTCAGCAAATGCCCGTCTTATCTCTGACATGCAAGAAAACTCCAGGCTGTCCGCAGACTTCCATTTTGTCAACTATTTTGTTTAGAGAGAAATTTGGTATTTGGCTTCTCGGCCTTCTTGCATTTCGATGTCCTTTCTTCGCTGAGTCACCCTTGATTTTTTGCCTCCCAGAAGTGGCTCTGAACAACTTTGTTTTTGTGGAACCTCCCCCAC
The DNA here is from genome assembly GCF_001447785.1 of Gekko japonicus. Classification (NCBI taxonomy): domain Eukaryota; kingdom Metazoa; phylum Chordata; class Lepidosauria; order Squamata; family Gekkonidae; genus Gekko; species Gekko japonicus. The sequence continues at coordinate 616,589 of NW_015165247.1, read as the reverse complement.
CCCCCAGCTGCTGTTTATTTCAGAATTGTTTTCCTGCTTGCTGGATGAGAAGGAACTTAATCAGATAGGCATGGAGGGCAATTGTCGCTTGGGACAGATGCCGCAAGAGTTTATTTTCGTCAGTCTGGAGCGGCAGAAACCGCAAGAGTATCGTGTGGCATCCGTTTGGAAGACGTGTCTCAATACCTAGGTCTGCAGGAAGGGAGTCTGAGAGAACTGAGGCAAATTGAGGTGACCAGAGATCGAGTTCTAGACCTACTGGGGAAATGAAAAAGTGATATGTTTCCAGGTTCTGAGGCCATACACCCAAGAGTTCTTAAGGAACTCACAGGGGTCATTTCCTGCAGAAACGCACAGGAGCGGAGCTCCGGCAGTAAAGAGCCCAGGGGGCAGGCACATGCAATAAGCCCCACCCCCTGCTCTCAACAGCCCTCAGTCAGAGCAAGAAGCAGCCAGGTAGGTTGCAGAGTCCAGTGGCACCTTTAAGACCAAGTTGTATCCCGGTACAAGCTCTCCCTCCTCTGCGAGGACAGATCTGCACCCCCCCCAATAGCTAGCAATCCAAAACAGTGTTGCCTTCTGACACACTTCCGGTGATGTTAGGGGGTGTGGCATATGCAAATAAGTTATTCTAATTAGTTATGCTAATGAGCTCCTGCACCACTTTTTCTACAAAATGACCCCTGAACTCAGATATGAGATTGTTGATCTATTTTGCTTTCACACATGCTAAATAATGCAGTTTCAATCCACTTTAGCGACCGTTTGCAAGTGGATTTTGCTATTTCACGCAGTAAACTCCAGTTGCAAAGTATATTGAAACTGAATTCAAGGTGTGCTATTTCATGTGTGTGAAAGGCCCATATGTAACCTATCACTAAATTCAGCTGCTGCTGAACCAGAAGACTGGAGAGTAGCAAATGTGACACCAGTTTTTAAAAAGGGATCCAGATGTGAATTAGAAAACTACGGGCCAGTCAGCCTAACATCTGTCCCAGGCAAATTAGTAGAAACTCTGATCAAAGATAGAATTGTTAGGCCCGTAGAGGATAAAGCTACAGTTGGAATACTGTGTGCAGTTCAGGACACCATATCTCCAAAAGAACTCTGCAGAGCTGGAAAAAGTGCAGAGGAGGGCAACCAGGATGATTAGGGGGTTGGAGCACCTAGGAGGAAAGGCTGAAGGGTCCGGGACTTACCAGCTGAGAAAAGAGACGACTAAGTCTTATTTCAAATGGGATATCTTTCAGGATCCTGATACCACTGTCCCCAATTTTCAGGGGTGTCCCCGCCGTCGCTCTCAGGATACAATCCTGCACCATGATTATTGCACCATGAAATGAACCTAATTCTAACACAGGAAATTGCAAAAAATATAGAATATATGAAATTTTACTATTTTGATAATGCAAATAAGCCGTCGAGGTGGCTAGCCTACAGATTAAGAAAGGAAAGAGAAAAGCGTAGCATTTTAGCCCTAACAAATGAGAAAAAATGAGAAAGGAGAAATTCAATATGATATAAAGGAAATGAAGATAATTATAGAAAATTTTTATAGAAAACTGTATAAACAGAAGCCACAGGATACTAACCATATGAAGGAATATATAAAGGAAAAAGAAAGATATAAATTTGAAGAAAAATTTAAAGACATATTAAATGATACTTTTACGATGTGTGAAATAGTGGAAGCCATTAAAAAGCAAAAAAAGAAAAAACACCGGGAACTGACGGGATTCCGGTAGAATTATATCAAATCTTCAAGGATCAAATATGCTTGCCTTATAAAGAGCTTTTACAAAATATTAGGCTAGGAGGGAGGATACCGGACTCCTGTTGCCAAGCAGTAATCACATTAATTAACAAAGCAGATTCTGATAATAAGGATATTAAAAATTATAGGCCGGTTTCACTTTTGAATGCAGATTATAAGATATTTGCCAATATATTGGCGACAAGACTAAAAAGGGTATTAGCCCAAGTCATACATCAGGATCGGGCGGGATTCCTACCCAAAAGACAGATAAAAAATAATGTACGAACAATAATAAACGTGATAGAATATTACGAATGCCACCCGGAGAAAAACTTGGCGCTAATGTTCATGGACGCCGAAAAGGCTTTTGATAATATCTCATGGGAATTTATACTCCAGAAGTTAAAGTCTTGGGATTGTGGAGTATTCTTTGAAATGATGATAAAAGCCATATACAGTAAACAGTCAGCCAAGGTTATTATAAATGGAGAACTGACCGCGGACATTGAAATTCAGAAAGGAACGAGACAAGGGTGTCCGCTGTCTTCTTTATTATTTATCTTTGCCTTAGAAACACTAAACGACATAGTAAGAAAGGATCCGCTAATACAGGACCTTAAAGTGAAAGGTGAAGTATTTAAATTATTAGCTTATGCAGACAACATCGTGTTTATAATGGAAGATCCGGTCAACACAGTTGGACCCTTACTGGAAAGAATTAAACAATTTGGAGAGGTAGCCGGACTAAAAATTAATAGGGGGAAAACAAAAATAATAGCTAAAAATTGTACAGCTAATATGTTAAAAGAAATTCAACAATTAACGGAGATAGAAATAGTCAAAAAAATTAAATATTTAGGAATAACGATTTTGGATAAATATATCACCTTGATTAATGATAACTATCATAAGTTATTGGAAGAAATTAATAGAGACAGAATTGGAAAAATCTCCAAATATCACTAATGGGGAGAATAGCATCAATTAAAATGAATATACTACCCAAATTTTTATTTTTAGTACAAAACATACCAGTTTTAAGAAATTCACATTTCTTTTTCGAGTTAGATAAAATTATAAAAAAAATTATATGGTATCCAAAAAGGGCGAGAATTAAATTGAGAACATTATAGGAGAATAAAGAAAAAGGAGGTATGGGGTTACCGTATTGGAAATTATATTACCAGGCAACAGCCCTGAGTTGGATTAAGGACTGGATTGGCTTTAACAACATTAGAAATCTGAAACTAGAACGCCATGACCTAAAAATGGGATGGCACGCCTACCTATGGTATGGCAAATATAAAATACATTATAATTTTAAACATCATATCCTAAGAGGAGCACTGATGTGGGTATGGAATGAAATTAGAGAAAAACATTACGTAAAGACCCCAAGATGGGTATCACCCCTGGAAGCCTTTATTAAGCCATCTCTTATTAAAAGTTGCGACAGAGAAAGTTATGACACATTGCTGGACAGAAATAATAATTTAAAATCAAAAGAGAGGTTGTTATCTCAACATAAGATCGATTTGTCTTGGTGGGAAATAACTCAACTCCAATCTAGGTACTCTAAGGACGTAAGAATAGGGTTTGAAGGTGGCAAATCCCAACTGGACCAAATATGGGCATCAAGTAGTGATAAGACGATCCAGAAACTTTATAAAATATTGCTAAACTAACGGTCACCGATTGATATTCCTAATAAGACAATGGAAGCATGGGCAAAAGACATAGGTCATAACATAACGGCAGAGAATTGGAAAAAGACCTGGAAGTCGATGAGATTATAAGTACGAACTATATGGAAAATATATATATATAATATATCACAGATGGTACTGGTCACCCGATAGGTTAGCTAAGTGTAATTCGTCTCTTTCTAAGAATTGTTGGAAATGCGGTAATAATGTAGGCATTTTTATTCACATGTGGTGGAGGTGCACAAAAATACAGGCTTATTGGAAAATGATTCAAAAATTAATTTTAGGAATAACAAATGTTAAAATCGATCTGATCCCGGAAGTGGTCTTATTAAATATATTGCCGGAAAGCTATAAGTTAAAGGACAAATATATGATAGTATATATACTCACTACAGCAAGAATACTATTAGCCAGGTATTGGAAGCAAGAATATATTCCAAAGAAAGACGAGGTTATAGTTAAATTGCGTGATTTGGCAGAGATGGACAAGCTCAGTCTTACCCTTCAAGGGGAGGACGATAAAGTTTTTGGGCAAAGATGGAAGTGTCTATATGACTGGATTAGTTTAAACGGATAATAGAAAACTCCGAGATATTTAAGATGTTGTTTTAACTGATGATATACTGTACCTCCTCCTCCTCCTCCTCTTCCTCCTCCTCTTCTTCTTCTTCTTCTTCTTCTTCTTCTTCTTCTTCTTCTTCTTCTTCTTCTTCTTCTTCTTCTTCTTCTTCTTCTTCTTCTTCTTCTTCTTCTTCTGTGGTTTTCTTAGGTTTGCCAGGTCATTTCTGGCCACCAGTGGGGTATAGGCGAGTAGAGTTGTCAGATCCAGGTTGGGGAACTCCTGGAGATTTGGGGATGGAGCATGCAGACAACAGGGGCCTCAATGGGGTACGGTGCCACCCTCCAAAGCTGCCATTCTCCAACTAATCTCTGTCGTCTGGACATGGGCTGTGATTCCCGGAGATCTCCAGGTCCCACCTGGAGGCTGGCATCCCCAAGTGTTCCTAGGGCTGCAAACCTCCAAGTGGGGTCTGGAGGTCTCCCAGAATTACAACTGATCTCCAGAGAGGAGGAGGAGGAGGAAGAGATTGGATTTATGCCCTGCCCTTCACTACCTGAGGGAGTTTCAGCGCGGCTTAAGCCTTACAATCTCCTTTCCCCTCCCCACAACAGACACCCTGTGAGGTAGGTGGGGCTGAAAGAGCTCTGACAGAAACTGCTGTTGAGAGAACAGCTCTGAGAGAACTTGTGACTGACCCAAGGCCACACCAGCAGCTGCATGTGGAGGAGTGGGGGAATCAAACCCGGTTCTCCCAGATTAGAGTCCGTGCTCCTAACCCCGACACTAAACCGGCTATCAATTCCCCTGGAGAAAATGGCTGCTTCAGAGGGTGGGTTTGATGGCACCACATCCCTGCTGAATCTTCTCCTCTTTCTGGCCCCCAACCCGGGAATTTACGAACTCAGAATGGGACACCGTAACCCCCACTGAAAATGCTATTCCGATGTGTGGACGTCTGGGGAGCTCTGCAGCAGGACAGGTAGGTCCAGTGGGCAGGACATGGGGTTGCCAACCTCCAGGTAAGGCCCAGGGTTCCCCTGGAATTAAACCTGATCTACGAACTACAGAGATCAGGTCCCCTAGAGAAAAATGGCTGCTTTTTAAAAAAAAATACTTTATTTATTATTTTCTATACAAAACAGAAATAAACTGTTGCATAAAATGGTAAAGGTATTCAGATCTTAGGTATTCAGATCTTAGGTATTCAGATCTTAGGTATTTAGATCTTAGGATGCATTAACAGAAGCATTGTGTCCAGATCACGGGAGGCCATGGCCCCTCTTTACAGCTCTCCAGGGTCTCAGGTGGAGGTCTCTCACATCACGTCCTGCCTGGTCCTTTTAACTGGAGATGCTGGGGATTGAACCTGGGACCTTCTGCATGCCAGGCAGATGCTCTGGTACCACTGAGCCACAGCCCCTCTTTACAGCTCTTCGGGGTCTCAGGTTGGGGTCTTTCCCATCACCTCCTGCCTGGTCCTTTTTAACTAGAGATGCTGGGGACTGAACCTGGGACCTTCTGCATGCCAAGCAGAGGCTCTGCCACTGAGCCACAGCCTCTCTTTACAGCTCTCCAGGGTTTCAGGCGAAGGTCTTTCCCATCACCTCCTGCCTGGTCCTTTCTAACTGGAGATGCCGGGGACTGAACCTGGGACCTTCTGCATGCCAAGTAGAGGCTCTGCCACTGAGCCACAGCCGCTCTTTACAGCTCTCCAGGATCTCAGGCCGAGGTCCTTCATGTCACCTGCTGCCTGGCCCTTTTAACTGGAGATGCCAGGGATTTAACCTGGGACCTTCTGCATGCCAAGCATGGTGAGAAGCGTTGTGTCCAGGTCACGGGAGGTGGTAGTTTCACTCTATTCTGCTATGGTCAGGCCTCACCTGGAGTCCTGTGTCCAGTTTTGGGCACCACATTTGAGGAAGGATGTTGACAAGCTTGAGCGTGTCCAGAAGAGGGCAACCAGGATGGTGAGAGGGTTGGAATCCAAGTCTTAGGAGGAAAGGCTGAAAGAGTTGGGTCTGTTTAGCCTGGGAAAGAGAAGGCTTAGAGGGGACATGATTGCAGTCTTCAAGTATCTGAAGGGCTGTCATGTAGAAGATGGAGCAGATCTGTTCTCTCTTGCTCCGGATTGCAAGACCAGATCTAATGGGTGGAAATGACAAGGGAGTTGATACTGGCTAAATATCAGGAGAAACTTCCTAACTGTAAGAGTGGTTGAGCAGTGGAACAGTCTACCTCGGGAGGTGGCGGAGGCTCCTTCGCTGGACGTTTTCAAGCGGAGGCTGGACAACCATCTTCTGGGTATGTCGTAGGGCTATCTTTCGGCAGGGGGTTGACCTGCAAGGTCCCTTCCAACTCTAACATTCTATGATTCTATGAGTCAATATCAAACTGACCAAGAGTCAAGACACATTGAACGGCATGTAGGAAACCAAAAGGAGTTTAAAAAATACAAAAGGTCTTGATAATAGCGGTTATTGGGGAGAAAATCCCCATCAGACAAGTAAGCGACCATCGGGAACCAAGTGGCTTGAAATGGGCATAGAAAGCTACCCGTGGTGATAACAGCATTCTGCGAGGCAATTTTCTCCAGGAGAAAATGTCCGCATAATTTGTTTTTCCAGTTGTTCAGAGAGGGAGCTGATTCATCTTTCTATTTTTGAGCGATCACCAGTCTCGCAGCAGCAAGTAGCGTAGCAATCAACAAGGTTTTTGTTTTGTTTTCTGCAGGGTCAAACCAGAAATCGAGTAAGAGGACTTCTGAAAGGTCAGGTAAGAGAACTCCGGTGATGAGATCGATTTGGGTAATAATTTGTAACCAAAAATTGTGTATCTTTGGACACTGCCACCAGCCGTGCAAGAAATCTCCTATAGAGCCACAGTTCTTCCAATAGTATTTGTTGCGTTGTGGTTTTATTCTCTGCAGTCTGGCCGGTGTCAGGACAGGCACCGGTGATGTAGCACTTTGAACGAGAAAAACGGCTGCTTTGGAAGGTAGACTTTATGGCGTTGTACCCTCCTGAGGTTCCTCTCGCCCCAGACACCACCTTCCACAGGCCTTGCCCCCGAATCTCCAGAAATTCCCCAGCTCGGAGCTGGCAACCCTAACTGCATGGTAAGGCTGCGGTGGATGACTGGCTGTAAACTGAGGGCGCGTTTGTTTAATACTCTGTGGCCTGGTGGCTGCCGTAACAGAGATAATTTTTTTAAAGTAGAGGTACAGAGATAGCTTTCCTTTGTCACAAATTAGTGAAAGGTTGGGTTCTCAGGCGTCCGGATATGGGAGCCGCTTCAACTCTAAAGAGTTGGGTATGTTTAGCCTGGGAAAGAGAAGGCTTAGAGGGGACACGATTGCCATCTTCAAATACTTGAAGGGCTGTCATGTAGGAAGAGAAGAAGAAGAAGAGATTGGGTTTATACCCCGCCCTTCACTACCCAAAAGTGTCTCAGAGCGGCTTACAAACTCCTTTCCCTTCCCCTCCCCACAAAAGACACCCTGGGAGGTAGGTAGGGCTGAGAGAGCTCTTGATAGAAGCTGCTCTTTTTCAAGAACAGCTCTTGTCGGAACTACGGCTTGCCCAAGGCCATCCAGCCAGGTGCAAGTGGAAGAGTGGGGAATCAAACCTGGTTCTCCCAGATTAGAAGAAGAAGAAGAGATTGGATTTATACCCCGCCCTTCACTACCCAAAGGTGTCTCAGAGCAGCTCACAAACTCCTTTCCCTTCCCCTCCCCACCACAGACACCCTGTGAGGCAGGTGGGGCTGAGAGAGCTCTGACACAAACGGCTCTTTTTCAAAAACAGCTCTTATCAGAACTACGGCTTGCCCAAGGTCATCCAGCCAGGTGCAAGTGGAGGAGTGGGGAATCAAACCCGGTTCTCCCAGATTAGAGTCCGCGCACTTAACCACTACACCAAACTGGTGTAGGAGATGGAGCGGATCTGTTCTCTCTTGCTCTGGATTGCAAGACTAGATCGAATGGGTGGAAATCACAAGGGGGTCGATACTGGCTAAATATCAGGAGAAAGTCCCTAACTGTAGGAGTGGTTGAGCAGTGAGACAGACTGCCTCGGGAGGTGGTGGAGGCTCCTTCACTGGACATTTTCAAGCGGAGGCTGGACGACCATCTTCTGGGTATGTTGTAGGGCTCTCTTTCGGCTGTGCTCCTGCAGAGTGCAGGGGGTTGGACTAGATGACCTGCAAGGTCCCTTCCAACTCTAACTTTCTATGATTCTATGTGCTCTCCTTTTTTGGGATCCACCCCCCAAAAAGACCTTCTACAGTGCTCTCCTTCTCCTCAAAAGAATCTCACATCAGTTAACAAAGAACACATTCGTGTTTTACTTGCAAGGTTTATTATTTTTTAAAATATGCAGCAATATTGAGGCGATTTGATGGCCGTTGTGCATATTATCTCCCTCATGGATCACTGCCTTGTCGTGGCGAGGGGACTTGCGTGGTTCGATGAGGCTGTGGGCTATGCCGTGGAGGGCCACCCAGGACGGACAGGCCACAGCAGAGAACTCAGACCAAGAGTGATCCCCCTGGAGAAGGAAATGGCAACCCACTCCAGTATCTTTGCCAAGAAAACCCCATGGACAGTATCAAAAGGCTAAAAGACATGACGCCGGAAGATGAGCCCCTCAGGTCGGAAGGTGTCCAATATGCTACTGGGGAAGAGCAGAGGGCAAGTACAAGTAACCCCAGAAAGAGTGAAGCGGCTGGGCCAAAGCCGAAAGGACGCTCAGCTGTGGATGTGTCTGATGGTGAAAGGAAAGTCCGATGCTGCAAAGAACAATACTGCACAGGAACCTGGAATGTAAGATCTATGAATCAAGGTAAGCTTGACGTGGTAAAAAATGAGATGGCAAGACTGAACATCGACATCTTAGGAATCAGTGAACTAAAGTGGACAGGAAGGGGCGAATTTAACGCAGAAGACCATTATATATGCAACGAGCATGACATTAAGCAAACTCCGGAGCGCGACAGAAGACAGGAGGGCCTGGCGTGATGTAGTCCATAGGGTTGCGAAGAGTCGGACTCTACTGTGCGACTGAACAACAAAGTGCATATTTTCCCACCGCGATTCCCAGAGACACCTCTCTAAGTTTAGAGTCAAGGCCAGGAGCAACTTAGAGGAGGAGGAGAAGGAGGAGGAGACTGGATTTATACCCTGCCCTTCACTACCCAAAGGAGTCTCAATCCCTTCCCCTTCCCCTCCCCACAACAGACACCCTGTGAGGTAGGTGGGGCTGAGAGAGCCCTTTCGAGGACTGCTCTTGAGAGAACAGCTCTGAAAGAACTTGTGACTGACCCAAGGTCACACCAGCAGCTGCAAGCGGAGGAGGAGTGGGGAATCGAACCCGGTTCTCCCAGATTAGAGTCCGCGCTCCTAACCACGACACCAAACTGGCTCTCAACCAGATTTTCAGGGTATGAGGTTTCGGGAATCAAAGTTCTTTAAGGTGACTAATGCTGGGTTGGGAATTTCCTGGAGATTTTGGGGTGGTGGCTGGGGAAAGGTGGGGGTGTGAGAACCTCAGACAAGCCCTGCTGGATCAGGCCATTGGTCCGTCTAGTCCAGCATCCTGTCTCACACCCGTTCGCCCTGAAAGTCCATCAACAGAGCATGGAGGACAAGGCCTTTTCCTGATGTTGCCTCCTGACACTGGGATTCAGAGGTTTAGTGCCTCTGAATGTGGAGGTTCCCTTTAGTTACCATGGCTGGTAGCCGCTGACAGACCTCTCCTCCAAGCATCTGCCTGTTCCCCTTGGACAGGGGTGTCGAACTCATTTGTTACGAGGGCCGGATCTGACGTAAACGAGACCTTGATGGGCCGAGCCATGTGTGTCATAAAAGGTAATGCCAGAGAGCGGAGAGATAAACTTTATAAAAGACACAAACACAACTATTTTTTAACTTAAAATAACATGCTTAAAACATGTGTTGTGGTTCAGTCGCACAGTCGAGTCCGACCCATGGACCAGATCACGCCAGGCCTTCCTGTCTTCTGCTGTCCTCTGAAGTTGGCTCAGCTTCATGTTCGTTGCATCGATGACACTGTCTGACCATCTCATCCTTTGCCGTCCCCGTCTTCTTTGACCTCCAATCTTTCCCAGCATCAGGGTCTTCTCCTCCAGTGAGTGCTCCCTTCTCATTGGGTGGCCAAAGTATTTGAGCTTCAGTTTCATTATCTGGTCTTCCAGGGAACAGTCAGGGTTGATTTCTTTTAGGATTGACTGATCTGATCTTCTTGCAGTCCAAGGGACTCTCAAGAGTCTTCTCCAGCTTAAAACATTAGCACTCTTGCAATATTTTATTTCACAGTGTCTGATAATGGACACCTCTTGCTCTGAATGACGGCATCAAAATGTCTGTGCCGTTGCAATACTGAGCATGCTGTTCAGGTGTGTATCTGTAAGCTGCAAACCTACTTTTGATTTGTTGACCTTCAACACCACAGAAATCTCATGCTCAGAGTTCTGAGTCTAAAACCTAGGTTAAAACGTGAAATGGCTGAGCGATTGAGAGAGTCTGGCGAAGCAGACTACGACGCAGCAGCAGCAGAACTGGAAGCAGGAGACGTCTAGTTCCACCGCAGACCTGATGGAAGCCCCTCCGGGAGGGGCCTGATCCGGCCCCCGGGCCGCATGTTTGACACGCCTGCCTTATGCTGTCTCTGCCTGTGATCATCACTACATCCTCTGGCAGCAAATTCCCGTTTTAATCACTCGTCGTGTTTGGGGTGGGTAGGGACCTCAGTGGGGTGTAATGCCACTGCCACAGTGCCCACCAGTGTTCCCTCTAAGCTGAGCTAGTGTGAGCTAGCTCACAGTTTTTTAGCCTCCGGCTCACACATTTTTGTCTTAGCTCAGGAAGGAGGGCTCCAGAGCAAACTAATTTATGCAGCAGCCAAATCGCTCGCTCACAACTTTAAAGCCAGTTGCTCACAGAGTAGAATTTTTGCTCACAGGACTCCACCGCTTAGAGGGAACATTGGTGCCCACCCTCCAAAGCACCCACTTTCTCCAGGGGTACCGATCTGTGTAGTCTTGAGGATTGTGATTCTGGGAGGTTGGCAACCCAATCCCCGTTCCAGGTTTCCCTCTCCCTCTTCCTGGTCTCACAACATGCTTTTGGTCCCTGACCCACAATTGCAGTCTAAGAAGTCCATTGACTCTGGCTACAATCCTGTGGACATATTACAGAAGAGTAAGTTCCATGGAACGCGGTGAGGTTTCCTCCCAAATAAACATGCCCAGGTTTGGCCGGTGAATCAACACTCCGTCCTCTCTGTGCCAACAAGAATCACCTCGGGATTTTGTGCCTTCCAAACCTCTTGGCCGAAAGCCTAGCCTGGTGGAGCCGCTAGCCACGAATTCTACGTGGGACGGCTTTTCCCAGCTGGAAGGGAGCCCTATGTGAGTGGGCATTCTGACATTTGGGATGAGTCCGGAGCACTTTGGTAACTTCCTCACGTACAAGGGCCCCTAAAATGGCTCATCCGTGAGATCACCTTGCATTTTGTTTTTCTGTTCCACACGCAACTGCGTTGTTTCCTCTTACCTCAGGGAGGAAGTGGTCAGGGTGCGAGTATCTCCCTTAAAAATGGACAGAAACTGAGGCACGTAGCACCGAAGGTTCGCTGCAGGTCCCTAGCATTTTCACGCCTCCTGACCAATGCTCCCTCTAAGCTGTGGAGTCTTGTGAGCAAAAATTCTACTTTGTGAGCTACAGGCATTAGAGTTGTGAGGGAGCCGCGTAAATTGGTCTGCTCTGGAGCCATCTGTCCTGAGCCAAGGCAGAAATGTGTGAGCCGGAGGCTAAAAAACCGTGAGCTAGCTCACACTCACTCAGCTTAGAGGGAACACTGCTCCTGACCAGTGTTCCCTCTAAGCTGAGTTAGTGTGAGCTAGCTCACAGTTTTTTAGCCTCCAGCTCACAGATTTTTGTCTTAGCTCAGGAAGGGTGGCTCCAAAGCAAACTAATTTATGCATTTGCCAAATTGCTCGCTCACAACTTTAATGCCAGTAGCTCACAAAGTAGAATTTTTGCTCATAAGACTCCACAGCTTAGAGGGAGCATTGCTCCTGACCCATTTTGTAGTCTGGAAAATGCCTCGTAATCTGTCGCAGTTCGACCACATGGGTTGTGAAAAGCTCCAGAGGGGTGTTTATCTGTACAAAGGAGAAAGCATGACATTTACTAAAAGCAGCTGTTTTCCTGTGATTCACCCAAGAACACATTATAGGTCAGCTACCGCAGGGTCAGCCGGCCATTACAACCAACCCATAGCATCATGTGTTTTAGTGTTGCTCCCTCTAAACTGTGGAGTCTTGTGAGCAAAAATTCTACTTTGTGAGCTACTGGGATTGAACTTGTGAGCAAGCGAGTTGCCTGCTGCATAAATCAGTTTGCTCTGAAGCCATCTTTCCTGAACTAGGACGAAAATCTGTGAGCTGGAGGCCATAACCATGAGCTAGCTCACACTAACTCAGCTTAGAGGGAACACTGGTGGTAACAAAGCGTTGCTAACTTGGGGGGGGGGTGTCTTCTTCAGATAGACAGAGTAATGTCGGTCGGAGGAAAGGAACAAGTTTTATTATTATTTATATGTACGGGCGGCACACAAACAGGTAGCCACTTTCAAAATGGCCGCACTACCGGTATCTGTGAATTACTTTTGTTCGGTCCTCATGTATATTTAAGGGCAAAACAACAAAACAAAAGTGGAAGAAGAGGAAACAAAATTAAAAAGGAAGAGGAATAAGAAGGGAATTGCCTCACAAAGCAACATGGGGTATCAAATGATCTTTTGTTGCCCTCTTATGAGGAAAACCACTACTGAAGACAGCTACGGCAACAGGCAGGAAAAGCGTCTTTTGTTTGTACCTCGTGGAGACACATGTTACCTCAGTTCAAAAGTCCCCGCGGGCCTATTATCTAGTCAAAACGGCACACTGTGCTTCCCTTTTCCCCCACGGCTCTGAGCACTGCTCACCTCACATACCGAGAGAAATTTCCAGCAGAAGGATAAGGATTGCCTCATTGGGGTAATTTTGCGTACTTATTTTATGCCGCTGCCACGTAGTGCTTCTTTTTGGTTGATCGAGAAAGGCTGAGGTGATCGTGACAGAAGTTCTGCAAAGATGAGGTGACATTTTGCTGGCCTTTCATGGTGTCCAAAGTCTGCTGCCTCACCCCCCCCCCCATGGATTCACCGATTTTCTCCATCAAGTTCCTTTCCTCATGCGCCTGCCCAAAAGATGAGGCAAAATGGTGGCCTCCTCAGGTGGCAGAACCTGGATGCCATTCTAGGGCCACGGTCACACAGGCTAGATAACGTGGGGGGGGAGGCGTGGCTGTTCGCCCTGGAGCAACATGAAGCACGGTAGCCCGATCACACGGTTCCCCGAGTCTCCGTGATTCGGCTGTTAGCTGGCGATCACACGGTTATGCTGCAGCGTGGCAAACAAGCGGTGTGGTGCAGTCACACAAGTGTTTTGCGTTTGTGCGCAGGCACAGTTCTGCAGAGCAGCACTGCTTTCAGTTTCGTGTTTGTACGCATGCGCTTATTAAAAACATCTGGTTTGCGACGGGATGTGGACGGGTGCCGGATGCCACGGGATACTAGCGCTCCCGTGATTAGACGCCCACCCATGCCACGCGTTTTCCGGATACTAGTGCACTTTCCTTTGTACTTTTTAACTCCGCATCTATGGCGGGACGCCACGGGTTGGCCACAGGTGCGCTACGCTTCCCAGATGTTGCGGTGTGATCGCGCCCCGAAAATCCACCCGACATTCGTGCCTTTCATGTGGCAAATTCTCCATGTGACCGGGGCCTAGAACAGCAAATTGCCAGCGGTTGTATTTTACCACTGGGAGTAGGGTAAAAATGGGCATCATTTGGGACTTTTCACCACCAGCAATGACATTTTGGGGGGACTGGCACCGAGCAGGACTGCTGCTCTTTTGTCTCTCTCACTGAAATGATGGAAATGGAAAACAAAACAAAATGACCGACAACGTGCTGTGAACTAGCATTTCTTCACCATATATACCATTTCCTAGCACTCGTGGCTCTCCGCCTTTCCCTCCTGCTTGGTCGCCATTACCTTGAGGCCATTCACTTCCTAAGATGTAGGTGCTCCAGAATGTGTGAAGTAACACTAAAGAAGTGAGTGTTTGGGGGCATGTGCTGAGTGCCATTGTCTTTATTGATAGATTCAGGGGTCATTTCCTGCCGGGAGCACACAGGAGTGGAGCTCCGGCAGTAAAGAGCCCAGGGGGTGGGCACATGCAACAAGACCCACCCCCCTGCTCCCAGCAGCCCTCAGTCAGAGCAAGAAGCAGCCAGGTAAGTTGCAGAGCTCCCCCCACCTCATCCCCAGTCCAAAACAGTCCAGTGGCACCTTTAAGACCAAGTTTTATTCAGGCACAAGCTCTCCCTCCTCTGTGAGGGCAGATCTGCACGTCCCATCCCCCCCCCAATAGCTGGCAATCCAAAACAGTCCAGTGGCCCCTTTAAGACCAAGTTTTATTCAGGGACAAGCTCTCCCTCCTCTGTGAGGACAGATCTGCACGTTCCCCCCCCCCAATAGCTAGGAATCCAAAACAGTCCAGTGGCACCTTTAAGACCAGGTTTTATTCAGGTACAAGCTCTCCCTCCTCCGTGAGGGCAGATCTGCACGTCCCCCCCCCCAATAGCTAGCAATCCAAAACAGTCCAGTGGAGCCTGAGCGATGGGTGTTGCCTTCTGATACACTTCCGGTGATGTCATATGCAAATGAGTTATGCTAATGAGCTATGCTAAAGAGCTCCTGCACCTCTTTTTCTACGAAATGACCCCTGGATTCACTGGTATCGTAAGCCAGTAATCTGCATTAAAGGCTGTACGCAGCCGAGATTCTTTTTGTTCTGCATGTGCTAGCAAAGTTACCGAGTTACACAGAGCCACTGATCAGTTTCAGACCAGTAAAAAGTTCTGCATTTAGGGAACTCCGTTCTAGATAGTAAAGGTGAGAGATAGGGATAGAACCTAACTAAACTACCTATGACAGATGCAGAGATGCATGTCCATCATCCGTGGTGCCAAAGATGGAGGGCGATGTGCTCCTTAGGGTGGCCATCCCTCCGATGGGAGCGCGGTTCCCCCCACTTTTGGGGGCCCCAATCCGACAATGGCCAGCTGGCTGGTGGGGGCAGCTCTGCCCTCGAAGAGCCCCATCGGGTCCGACGTTCCTGGTGCAATGATATCACCCCATTGTGCCAGGCATATCGCTTGGGGGACACTCTAGCATTTGGGTTAAAACTCTATGGTGACCATAGAGTTTTTAGCCCAAAAGCTAGAGCATCCCCTGCACGACATGCCTGGAACAATTAAGTCACTTCATAATTTCCTTCCTTTTCTCTTCCCCCCCCCTCTTTTTGCACAGACGTGATTCTAGAATAGCCATGCCAAATCAGACGTTGGTTCCATCTTGCTTCACATACTGTCTAGCAGGGGTCATTTCCTGCAGGAGCGCACAGGAGCGGAGCCCCGGCACTAAAGAGTCCAGGGGGCGAGCACATGCAACAAGCCCCACCCCCTGCTCCCAGCAGCCCTCAGTCAGAGCAAGAAGCAGCCAGGTAAGTTGCAGAGCCCCCCCCCCCCAGCCCAAAACAGTCCAGTGGCACCTTTAAGACCAAGTTTTATTCAGGTACAAGCTCTCCCTCCTCTGCGAGGACAGATCTGCACGTTTCCCCCCCCCCCAAGCTAGCAATTCAAAACAGTTCAGTGGAGCCTGAGCGGTAGGTGTTGCCTTCTGACACACTTCCGGTGATGTCAGGGGGTGTGGCACATGCAAATAAGGTATGCTAATGAGTTATGCTAATAAGCTCCTGCACCTCTTTTTCTACGAAATGACCCCTGCTGGCTAGTGACAGTGACCAGAAAGCCCCAGCATTCCACTGGGGACATTAACAGCATAGCATGGCTGCAGTATCCATCTTCAGGGGTCCTGGAAATGCATGTGTGGACAGACAGGGAAAAACCCCGAGCCAATGATCTGATTTCAGTTTTATTGTTTTCATTTGAGTCTTTCTCAATAGTTAGCATTATGCATATTTGTTGGCTTTTCAAGAGGCAGAGCCCTGAGGAACTGAAACCTTAAGGAGTCACTGCCAGCCTGGGTAGACAATACCAAAGAGGAGATGGCCCTCTCTAGTTGCAAGGCAGCTGTGTATTAACTGAAGAAAGCAATTGTCCGTCTGTCCCCCTTTCCTTGATCACAGTCTGAGAGCTAGTTTGGTGTAGTGGTTAAGAGCGCGGACTCTAATCTGGGAGAACTGGGTTTGATTCCCCACGCCTCCACATGCAGCTGCTGGTGTGACCTTGGGCCAGTCCCAAGTTCTCTCAGAGCTGTTCTCTCAAGGGCAGTTCTTGAAAGAGCTCTCTCAGCCCCAACTGCCTCACAGGGTGTCTGTTGTGGGAAGGGGAAGGGAAATGAGTTTGTAAGCTGCTCTGAGATTCCTTCGGGTAGTGAAAAGTGGAGTATAAATCCAATCTCCCCCTCTCCTCTCTTCTTCTTCCCCTCTCTTCTTCTCAAGCCCCCTGCATCCACCATTCCTCCTCCCCCAGGCCAAAAAAGCTTGGGGGGGGGGCTTTTTTAAAAGGTCACGATAACATTGCACTGATCTATCCACTAGGACCTCTGAATTCTCAGCTTTCAGTTTTTAAAAATGTAACTCTCTAGCCCAGGGGTGTCGAACTCATTTGTTATGAGGGCCGGATCTGACATAAATGTGACCTTGCTGGGCCGGGCCATGTGTGTCATAAAATGTAATGCCAGGTAGCAGAGATATAAACTTTATAAAGGACACAAACACAAAGGGTTTCTTTTTTACTTAAAATAAAAAACATGCTTAAAACATTAGCACTCTTGCAATATTTTGTTTATATAACAGTGTCTGAGAACTGACACCTCTTGCTCTGAATTGTTGCATCAAAATTTCTGTGCTGTTGCAATCTTGACTATGCTGTTCAGGTGTGTTATCTGTAAGCTGCAAACTCATGATGACGCAGCAGCAGCAGAACTGGAAGAAGAAGCAGAAGACAGCCAGTCCCACTGCGGGCCTGAGAGAAGCCCTCCGGGGGCCTGATCCGGCCCCTGGGCCGCATGTTTGACACCCCTGCTCTAGCCCCTTTTATTGCAGATCTATCATTGCAGCTCTATAAAGGAAGAGGCATGGATTTTTTTCAATTAAAACTCCCCCCCCCCCCAATGAAAGCCAGGTATTCGGAAAAGTTAGGAGACAGATCATTATAACTCTATGGGGATGCGTATATTGCCAATTTTTATTTAAAGATTTAAAATGTTCTCTGATGGGGGTGAAGGGGGGGGCAAGGAAAGGAAAGTGGTGCCAATGTACCTGGGACGTACAAAAATTTGCACCTCCCAGGGTTGCCAGTCTCCAGGTGGGGCTTGGAAATCTCCCGGAATTCCAACTGATCTCTAGACAACAGAAAATGACTGCTTTGGAGGGTGGAATCTATGGCATTAGGAGGAGGAGGAGATTGGGTTTATACCCTGCCCTTCACTACCCTAAGGAGTCTCAGAGCGGCTCACAAACTCCTTTCCCTTCCCCTCCCCACAACAGACACACCCTGTGAAGTAGGTGGGGCTGAGAGAGCTCTTGACAGAAACTGCCCTTTCAAGGACAGCTCTGACCGAACTATGGCTTGCCCAAGGTCATCCAGCATCTGCGAGTGGAGGAATGGGGCAATCAAACCCGGTTCTCCCAGATTAGACAACAGACACCCTGTGAGGTAGGTGGGGCTGAGAGAGCTCTGACAGGAACTGTCCTTGCAAGGACAGCTCTGACCGAACTATGGCTTGCCCAAGGTCATCCAGCAGCTGCGAGTGGAGGAGTGGGGGAATCAAACCTGGTTCTCCCAGATTAGACAACAGACACCCTGTGAGGTAGGCGGGGCTGAGAGAGCTCTGACAGGAACTGCCCTTTCAAGGACAGCTCTCAGAGAACTGTGGCTTGCCCAAGGTCATCCAGCAGCTGCGAGTGGCGGAGTCGGGGAATCAAACCCGGTTCTCCCAGATTAGAGCCCGCACACTTCACCACGACACCAAACTGCACATTAGACCCCCCCCTTCCCAAGCTCCACCCCCAAGCTTCGGGAATTTCCCAACCCGGAGCCGACAACCTTAGCGCCGACCCATCGACATTATTTGACTGTGATCTTTCCAAAAAGACTGTACCACGTCAGGTTTTGGAATAGTGGAAAACATGGATAGTGAACAGTAGTAGGGTTGCCAGCTCTGGGTTGGGAAATTCCTGGAGATTTGGGGGTGGAGCCTGAGGAGGGAGGGGTTGGGAGGGGGAGGGGCCTCGATATGGCACAATGCCACGGAGTCCACCTTCCAAAGCGGCCGTCTTCCCCAGGGAAACAGATCTCTGTCAACTGGAGAGCAGTCGTAATCCCAGAAGATCAACAGGCACCAGCAGTGTTCCCTCTAAGCTGAGTGAGTGTGAGCCATCTCACCGTTTTCCTTCCTCCGGCTCACACATTTTTTTGTCTCGACTCAGGAAGGAGGGCTCCGGAGCAAACTAACTGATGCAGGAGCCAAATTGCTCGCTCACAACTTTCCTGCCAGTAGCTCACAAAGTAGAATTTTTGCTCACAGGACTCCACAGCTTAGAGGGAGCATTGGCCACCACCTGGAGTTTGGCAACCTGGAGTTTGGCTTCAAGAGGGAACCAGATAAACGTATGGAACAGAAGTGCATCAGTGGCCATTAGCCACAAGGTATAGATAGGGACTCTGGGGCAAGGGATGCTCTTTATTCTTGGTGCTTGGGGGGGGGGGTCAACAGTGGGAGGGCTTCTGGTATCCTGGCCCCACTGCTGGACCTCCTGATGGCACCTGGTATTTTTGGCCACTGTGTGACACAGAGTGTTGGACTGGATGGGCCACTGGCCAGATCCAACATTGGCTTCTCTTTTGTTCTTATGTTAAGAGCAGAGGTCCATCAGTGGCTATTAGACACAAGGTATAGATAGGGCTTCTAGTGTCCCGGCCCCACTGCTGAGCCTCCTGATGGCACCTGGTATTTTTGGCCACTGTGTGACACAGAGTGTTGGACTGGATGGGCCATTGGCCTGATCCAACATTGGCTCCTCTCTTATGTTAAGAGCAGAGGTCCATCAGTGGCTATTAGCCACAAGGTATAGATAGGGACTCTGGGGCAAGGGATGCTCTGTGTTCTTGGAGCTTGGGGGGGGTGTCAACAGTGGGAGGGCTTCTAGTGTCCCGGCCCCACTGCTGGACCTCCTGATGGTACCCGTTGGACTGGATCAGCCATTGCCCTGATCCAACAGTGGCTTCTCTCTTATGTTCTTACGTTAACTGCAACAATCAGGGAGTAACATTGTGCAGATGCTCAAAAACAAACACCCCCACCCCCATCCACTCCAATTTGGATGCCATGCCAGATATAAATCTCTGTATATGGAAGCTAGTGAAAACTACAGCCACCGAGAGAACCGGTCTTAAGAACATAAGAACATAAGAGAAGCCAGTGTTGGATCAGGCCAATGGCCAACCCAGTCCAACACTCTGTGTCACACAGGGGCCAAAAATAGCAGGTGCCCTCAGGAGGTCCAGCAGTGGGGCCAAGACACTAGAAGCCACTAGAAGCCCTCCTTCTGTTGCCCCCCCCAGGCACCAAGAAGACAGAGCATCCCTTGCCCCAGAGTCCCTAACTATACCTTGTGGCTAATAGCCACTGATGGACCTCTGCTCTTAAGAACATAAGAAAGAAGCCAATGTTGGATCAGGCCAATGGCCCATCCAGTCCAACACTCTGTCACACAGTGGCCAAAAATTCCCTCTTGAAGCTGTCCAAGCTTGTAGCCTCCTGTGAATTCCATGTGTTAATCACTCTTTGGGTGAAGAAGTACTTTTTTTATGTGTTCTAACCCAACCGCTCAGCAATTTCATTGAGTGCTCATGAGTTCTTGTATTGTGAGAAAGGGAGAAAAGTACCTCTTTCTCTACCTGCTCTGTCCCATGCATAATCTTATAAACCTCGATCATGTCGCCCCTCAGCCATTGTTTCTCCAAGCTAAAGAGCCCCAAGCGCTTTAACCTTTCTTCATAGGGAAAGTGTTCCAACCCTTTTATAATTCTAAGTCCCGGTCACACGGAGAATCAGGTACGCGGAGGGGACGGATTAAGGGCGGATCAAACCGGCGCGATCAGACGCCAACATCTGGCAAGCGTCACGCACCTGCCCCTAACCCGTGGTATCCGGCTGAAAATGCGGATTGAAAAGGTACTAGGGAAGATGGAGTCCCTACCGGAAGATCCGCAGCAACAGCGGGCATGGGGTCGCAGACGCGCTGGCAGCCTGTAGCATCCAGCAGCCATCCGCGATCCACGCATGCACACTAACGCAGGACCGCCGTGTTGCCTCGCTGGGACTACGCCGTTTCCTCCCCCAGTGTGATCGGGTGCCGACGGAGGGAGAACGGAGCCGCGGGGGAGCGTAAGATCACGCTCCCGTGCTTTTTTTAGCTCCGCATCTAATATGCCTCTCTTCCCCGATGGATTTTCCTGCTCGTGTGACTGGGACCCTAGTTGCCCTTTTCTGCACTTTTTCCAAGGCTATGGCCCCGGTTACACGGGCCGGATATCGCGGGGGGGGAGGCGTGGCTGTTTGCCCCGCAGCGAAATAACGCGCGACTGCGTGATCAGGCGTCCCCTCGCAGTCCCGTCGAGGTCCCGTGGTTAGGGGGGAGGTGCCGATCACATGACGCGCCAAAGAAGCAGCGCGGCACGGCAAACGGGGTTGTGTTGGGTTTTTTTAACCTGAAGTATGCGCATGCCCCGTTGGGTCCTTGTGTGCATCCCTGGAGACCTCAGGGGGGGAAAACCTTTTTGCAATGGGGCATGGGCAGGCGCCGGATGCCACCGGAAACGCGATCAGACGCCCGCCCTTGCCCTGCGGTTTCCAGAAACTAGTACCTTCGAGGTACTAGTTTTTTGCCGCGCATCTTCGGCGGGAAGCCTCGGTTGAGCCACAGGAGCTCTACGCTTCCCAGATGTGGCGGTGAGATCGCGCCCGGAAAATCCGCCTATCTTCCGTCTCTCTAGCGTGGCTAATGTTCCGTGTGACCGGGGCCTTAAATATCCTTTTTAAAGTGTGGTGACCAGAACTGTACACAGTCCTCCAAATGAGGTCGCACCATTGATTTATACAGGGGCGTTATGATATCGGCTGATCTGTTTTCAGTTCCCTTCCTAATAATCCCCGGCATAGCGTTGGCCTTTTTGATTGCAGTCGCCCACTGTCTCGACATTTTCAGTGAGTTATCTACTACTATTTATCAAAAAAAAAGAATCAGGTTTGTAGCCCTCAATGTTAAATAATTAGCTTGATGCCACCCAACGCTCGTGACCATAACGACGAGATATGTTTGGTGCCTCAGACAAAACACCCGGACGGGTGCTTCCTCTGTGTTGCAAATATTCTAATAGATCTGATGACAAATGGTTTTCTGCTCTTCAAAGGCGCTCGCCCTCTGCTTCCTGAAGCGTCTGCTTCCTTCTTCCTGATGCCCTACGACCCAGATCCACAGATCCATGATGTGCACCGCTGCACGTGGAAATCTCCAAACTCTCACCTGCTCAGCAGGTGAGCCGTGTCAGCAACTCTAGCAGTGGGGATACAGTTTGGTCTCAGGAATGTTTTAGTGAGGAAGATTGGCACAGGCACAGACCTGCAGTCTGCCTTCTTAGTGGGCAAAGCTGCATACGAGGAATTCGGCACTGGCAATAACCCCAATGCTGTCAGCGGATGGAAATGTTGTAGGTGTGGCACACCTTGACTCTCCCCCCAGCTAAGGTTGCCAGCCTCCAGGTGAGGCCTGGAAATCTAGAATGACAACTGATCTCCGGCCTACAGAGATCAATTTCCCTTGAGAAAATGGCTGCTTTGGAGGGTGGAGTCAGTGACATCACACCCTGCTAATGCCCCTCCCCTCTCCAAACTCCACCTTCCCCAGGCTCCACCCTAGGAATATCCCGACACAGCGTTGCCAAACCTACGGCCGTGGCCCCAGTCCTTTTGCTACAGTGCATTCTGGGAGCTTTCAAAAGCTTCATAGGCCCCGGTCACATGGGCCAGATAACGCGGGGGGGTGGGAGGCGTGGCTCTTTGCGCCGGCGCAATTAGACCCACCAGAATGCGATTAGACGCGACGGCGGCACACCACTGTTTCGTCTGTCAGGGCATGCGCGTCAAGGAGGACAGCCGGGGGAAAGCCGCGCGCCGGCGCAATCACGCGGAACGATTCTGTTGGCAGCCCGTGGCAAACCATTTGCTAGTACATTTGTTGAGATACTTTTTAACTGCGCAGCTTCGGCGGCCTGCCACGGGCTGGCCACGGGTGCGCTACGCTTGCCAGACGTTGCGGTGTGACCGCGCCCTGAAAATCCACCCAGCATTTGTGGCTCTCCCGCGGCAAATTCGGCGTGTGACTGGGGCCATACATCTGTTAGTCTCGAAGGTGCCCTGAAACAGCTGTTGTGATTTCAGCTGCAGTCGATGAACACGGCAACCCCTCCGGGCACTGCCGAATCACTGTGTGTTAAGCGGCAGGCTGCGCTGTAAGAAGAAATCAGAATGTTTGATCCAAGATGCTGCCGGCTACCTCAGTGAGGCACATGGCCAAATATTTTGTTTAATGTAATTATTTGCTCTGCTTCCCATGAGTCCTGGGGTTATCATGAGTCATGCAGGGCACGGACGCCCTGAAGTCTCATATAACTCCCTCTACTGGTGTGAGAGATTTCAGCACACCTTGCCCACGTCTTTTCAAGGCTATCTTAAGAACACAGAACAGAAGAGAAGCCATGTTAGATCAGGCCAGAGCCCCATCCAGGCCAACACTCTGCGTCACACAGTGGCCAAAAATACCAGGGGCCACCAGGAGGTCCACTGATGGGGCCTGAACCCCAGAATCCCTCCTACTCTTGCCCCCCCCCAAGCAGCAAGAGCATCGCCCAGACAGAGTGTTTCATCTCTACCTTCTGGCTAAGAGCCGCTGGGTGCGTTCAGACAGACAGCTAATCCCACCATTATGCTGGCTCAAATTTGATCTTGATCTTTTAAATCCATCCTCGCATGACCAGACATCCCCTGGGGGCAGGGGTCATTTCCTGCAGGAGTACACAGGAGCAGAGCTCTGGCAGTAAAGAGCCCAGGGGGCGGGCACATGCAACAAGCCCCACCCCCTGCTCCCAGCAGCCCTCAGTCAGAGCAAGAAGCAGCCAGGTAAGTTGCAGAGCCCCCTCAGCCCCCCGGTCCAAAACAGTCCAGTGACACCTTTAAGGCCAAGTTTTATTCAGGTACAAGCTCTCCCTCCTCTGTGAGGACAGATATACACGGTGGGTGTTGCCTCCTGACACACTTTCAGTGATGTCAGGGGGTGTGGCATATGCAAATGAGTTGTGCTAATGAGTTATGCTAATGAGCTCCTGCACCTCTTTTTCTACGAAATGACCCCTGCCCGGGCTTCCGCTGTGGATTGTCTTGATGGTGTCCACTGAATGAGGCGTGCGCAGGGTGGCTTTTTTAAAAAAACAAAGGTTTGCGCATGTGCATAGGCATGATATTGCGTCCTCGGTTATTCGCGCATGCACAGAATCAAGATTTTTTTTAAATGGCACCCGTTCCAGATAGTCTGACGTCCTGTTTTTTGTTTTTGTTTTAAATTGCGCACTGGAACAATCAGATAGGGGAAAGTCCACGAGTGGTCCGTCGGAACCAAAAACTCTAGATTTAAAGTAGTATCATAGAATCATAGAATCATAGAATGTTAGAGTTGGAAGGGACCTTGCAGGTCATCTAGTCCAACCTCCTGCACTCTGCAGGAAACCCCCTGCACTCTGCACTCTGTATCTTTTTAGCACGGCTCCTAAGCGTGGCAAAATGGGATGCTCATAGAAGACGGACGTTTCCCAGATGTTGATGTCTAGACGTTACATTTAAATCCATGAGGCCCCCATGCCTCGCGCGGATCTAAAGAGCCGTCTGAACGCACCCACTGCGTTCCCTATGTTCATCCAATCCCCTCTTGAAGCGGTCTTGTGCCTGTAGCTGCCACCGCTTCTTGTGGCTAGAAACTTAGCTGCTGCCTTTTGGGTAACTGAATACTGTGATTTTCAAGATGAACACATGAAGCTGCCTTATACTGAACCAGGCCATTGGTCGATCTAAGTCTGCTCAGACTGGGAGTGGCTCTCCAGGGTCACAGGCAGAGAAAGATCATTCACACCACCAGTTACCATGTCCTTTGAACTGGAGATGCGGGGATTGAACCTGAGACCTTATGCGTGCCAAGCAGAGGCTCTACCACTGTGAGTCACAGGCCCTCCTCTGAGTACTGGATTCTGCTGCTGTTTCCAGTCTCTGCACTGATGTGGCACAGTTTCCAGAGGCACAGGAGGCACCAAGCCCTGTTTCTAAGAGCACATTTGGAGACCCAGATTTATCAGTCATTCCCCCAGAAGCTCTGGGGAAAACATCATTTGGGAGAAGTCTCTAACGGAGAATTCTCAGCACCGTCACTAAAGTCCAATTCGCAGGATTATTTGTAGGGAGTGAAAACTGGCAATAAAACTAGATTCAGGAGGGTAGCCCTGTTGGTCTGAAGGAGCAGAAAAAAATTCAGGTCCAGTAGCACCTTTGTTGTTGTTGTTCAGTCGCACAGTCGAGTCCGACTCTTCACGACCCCATGGACAAGATCATGCCAGGCCTTCCGGTCTTCCGCCGTCCTCCGGAGTCTTCTCAACTTCATGTTCGTTGCATCTATGACACTGTCCAGCCATCTCATCCTTTGCCGTCCCCGTCTTCTTTGACCTTCAATCCTTCCCAGCATCAGGGTCTTCTCCAGTGAGCGCTCCCTTCTCATTGGGTGGCCAAAGTATTTGAGCTCCAGCTTCAGTCTCTGGCCTTCCAGGGAACAGTCAGGGTTGATATTTTTTAGGATTGACTGATTTGGTCTCCTTGCAGTCCAAGGGACTCTCAAGAGTCGTCTCCAGCACCATAATTCAAAAGAATCTATTCTTCAGTGCCTGGCCTTCCTTAGGGTCCAACTCTCGCAGCCGTATATTACTAAGCACAGAGGTCATTTCGGGGGGGAACGCGGGGGAACGCAGTTCCCTGGGTGAGGTGCAGGGGGCGGGGCACACGATGAAGCCCCGCCCCCTGCTTCCGGCCGCCCCGCTTCCAGCCCTCATTCAGCCAGGAGGAGGCAGGAAAAGAGGGAGGGTAAGTTCCTTCCTCCCCGCCTCTCCCCACCCCTGCCTGCCTGGGGCCAGGGAGAGCCTTGGCGGGGCTTCCTCGCACTCCCGCCGGCCTTGCAGGTCCACCACCGGGCCCCTGATGTCAGGGGGTGTGGCATATGCTAATGAGTTATGCTAATGAGTTTCCCTAGCTCTTTTTCTACGAAATGACCCCTGACTAAGCACCTTTAAGACCATGCAAAGTGCACGCACACGAACGCTTACACACCCAGAATAAAACTTGGTTGGTCTTAAAGGTGCCACCGGACTCAAAGTTTGTTCTGGCAGTAAAACTGGTATTCTCAGTCAGAAAATGCAAGATGAAGTACACTTGTCTGTTTTATTGCTGAGACGACACCCATACACTGAGAACAGAACTGCTGGGTTTATGCGTCGTCCCCTCGCCAGGTCTAATTCTCCAAATCCTCAAGGCGGGGGGGGGGAATTCCCAGTGGTTTTTTGGTGGGGGAGGGGGTTGTGTTTGGTGCCTTTGTACCTGCGACCAGCAAGCCTCCACAGGCCTTATCATCTCCTTCAGAATTCAGCCCTTCACCATCTCCTCTGATTCCCTCTTGAAGGGATTGTTTCTCCTTTGTGAACGGCTGCCCCAGTTCTTGTGGGAACAGATTGCAAACCTAATCTGTCTGGGACACAGCGATTAGCAGTTAACTCCCTAGACCACACAGTTTTGCTGAGTCTGTCGGTGTTGACACTTGTCGAGGCATTTATTTTAAAGCGTTTGGGTGCAAAGAGAGTTACAGCTTTTAAAGACCTCGGCTTGCAAATTCGACAAATAAAAGAAGCAGCATGAGAAAGTGTGCAGCATGGGTGCTGGAGCCAGGTGGCAGGTGGAGTGCACACAAGAAGAAGAAGAAGAGATTGGATTTATACCCCACCCTTCACTAACCAGAGGAGACCTCTTTCTCTACCTGCTCTTTCCCATGCATCATCTTATAAACCTCGATCAGGTCACCCCTCAGCCTTCGTTTCTCCAAGCTAAAGAGCCCCAAGCGCTTTAACCTTTCTTCACAGGGAAAGTGTTCCAACCCTTTTATCAGTCTAGTTGCCCTTTTCTGCACTTTTCCCAATGATATAATATCCTGAAATCTCATCAGATTTCAGAAGCTAAGCAGGGTCGGCCTTAGCTAGCACTTGGAAGGACGACCTCCAAGGAATACCAGGGTTGTGATGCAGAGGCGGGCAATGGCAAACCACCTCTGAAACGTCTCTCGCCTTAAAAACAAGTCTAGCTCTCCACCTGGTGGTGCATAACACTAAAGGAGCTAGAACCTCTGGCTGCCAGACAATCTGAAGATCTCCCGGCTATTCTACACACAACGTCCTACCGTAATTAATTAATTAGATCTTGGAAGCTAAGCAGAGTTGGCCCTGGTCAGTATTTGGACAGGAGACCACCAAGGAACCCCAGGGTTGCTACGCAGAGGCAGGCAACGGCAAACTGCCTCTGTATGTCTTTTGTCCTGACCTGGATGGCCCAGGCTAACCCAATCTCAAACAAATCTCAGAGGCTAAGCAGGGTCTGCCCTGGTTAGTACTTGGAGGGAAGACCTCCAAGGAATTCCAGGGTTGCTACGCAGAGGCAGGCAACGGCAAACTGCCTCTGTATGTCTTTTGTCCTGACCTGGATGGCCCAGGCTACCCAATCTCAAACAGATCTCAGAGGCTAAGCAGGGTCTGCCCTGGTTAGTACTTGGAGGGGAGGCCACCAAGGAACCCCAGGGTTGCTACGCAGAGGCAGACAACGGCAAACTGCCTCTGTATGTCTTTTGTTCTGACTTGGATGGCCCAGGCTAGGCCGATCTCAAACAGATCTCAGAGGCTAAGCAGGGTCAGCCCTGGTTAGTACTTGGATGTGGGACCACCAAGGAATCCCAGGGTTGCTATGCAGAGGCAGGCAACGGCGAACCTCCTCTGCTCATCTCTTGCCTTGACCTGGATGGCCCGAGCTAGCCTGATCTCAAACAGATCTTGGAAGCTAAGCAGGGTCAGCCCCGGTTAGTATTAGGATGGGAGACCACCAAGAAAGACTTTGGTTGCTACGCAGAGGCAGGCAACAGCAAACCTCCTCTGCTTGTCTCTTGCCTTGACATGGATGGCCCAGGCCAGTCCGATCGCAAACAGATCACAGAAGCTAAGCAGGTTCAGCCCTGGTTTGGACTTGGAGGGGAGACCACTAAGGAAGTCTAGGGTTGCTACGCAGAGGCAGGCAACGGCGACCCTCCTCTGTTTGTCTCTTGCCTTGACATGGCTAGCCTGATCTCAGCAGACCTTGTAAGCTAAGTCAGGGTCAGCCCTGGTTAGTACTTGGATGGGAGACCACCAAGAAAGACTTTGGTTGGTATGCAGAGGTAGGCAACGTGGCAAACCACCTCTGTTCCTCTCTTGCCTTGAAAAGCCTACAGGGCCCCCGGTCACACGGGCCGGATATCGCGGGGGGGGGGGAGGCGTGGCTAATTGCCCCGGAGGAAACTAATGCGCTGCCGCCCGAGCACACGTCCCGGTCGAGGTCCCGTGGTTCGGGGGAAATGCCGATCAGACGGGTATCCTGCAGCGTGGCACAGAAGCTACGCCGCGCGATCGCACTAGCAATCGCTCTTTGTGCGCATGCGCTGTTGGGCGCTGTTGCACAACCTGCGGAGACGAACAGCGGCGGGCGGCGGATGCCACGTAAGTCCACGGGAATGCGATCAGACGCCCGCCCTTGGCCCGCGGTTTCAGGAAACTAGTACCTCGTAGGTACTAGTTTTTAACTCCGCACCTTCGGCGGGGAGCCACAGGTTTGCCATGGGAGCACTGCGCTTCCCAGATGTTGGGGTGAGATCGCGCCCGGAAAATCCGCTTGACTTGACGGGCACTTTCCACCACCACCGTACGACATTTATTTAAATAAGCTTACTGGAAATCTTTCGGGGATAAAATGCAAGAGGAAAGTAAGCCCTGAACACACGTTCGTCATGCCTTTACCGACGCCTCCTGGCAGTTCTTAATTCCACGCTCTGCCTCAAGAGCGTTGCGACACACGGCCTCGCAGCAGTTTCATAACCAGCAGTGGATTTTTTGTGTGTTTGTTTGTTTGTCTTAGTCGCCCTGTAAACCAACCCCAAACTCACTAAATGTCTGTTTTGGGGGAAGAAGCCGATGAGTGTGTCTTTGGAAGGGGGGAAAGGGCTCCTAGGGAAAATGACGAGTCCTTTTTCTTGCGGTTTTGGTGATGGTGGTGGTGGAGGAGGGTGGCTTTGGAGCAGGGCGGGGCCCCAACGTCAAGGCGGGTGACTCAGTTTTTTGTTGCAAGCTCTCAGCTAACCAGAGTGTCGAGCGGGTTATAAAAGGGCTGTCGACGGGGCGGAGGCAGCACTCCAGAAGCAGCCCAGAAGCCCGAGGAGGAAGAAGGAGAACCGTCTAGGCAGGAACTGAAGGCGAGAGGGGAGACTCCAGCCAACGCAGGATGAAGATGCTCGCGATCCTTCTGGCCTCCTGGCTGGCGCTGGCGGGATCAGCCACGGTGGGGCCCAAAGGTGAGTCTACGGGAGACAGAAGTAAACTCTCCCAGGCTGTATCTCTGTTCTTTCCAGTTTGGTGTAGTGATCCAGTTTGGTGTCGTGGTTAAGTGCGCGGACTAAAATCTGGGAGAACCGGGTTTGGTTCCCCACTCCTCCACTTGCACCTGGCTGGATGGCCATGGGTCAGTCACAAGTTCTCTCAGAGCTGTTCTCTCAAGGACAGTCCTTGAAAGAGCTCTTTCAGCCCCACCTACCTCACAGGGTGTCTGTTGTGGGGAGGGGAAGGGAAGGGAAAGGAGATTCGTAAGCCGCTCTGAGACTCCTTTGGGTAGTGAAGTGTGGGGTATAAATCCCTCCTCCTCCAGTAAGGTGTAGTGGTTAAGTGCGCGGACTCTAATCTGGGAGAACTGGGTTTGATTCCCCCACTCCTCCACTTGCAGCTGCTGGATGACCTTGGTCAAGCCACAGTTCTGTCAGAGCTGTCCTTGAAAGGGTAGTTTCTCTCAGAGCTCTCTCAGCCCCACCTACCTCACAGGGTGGGAAAGGGGAGGGAAAGGAGTTTGTGAGCCGCTCTGGGACTCCTTTGGGTAGTGAAGGGCGGGGTATAAAGCCAATCTCCTTCTTCTTGATCAAAGGCAATCCATGCGTTGGGCTGCCGGTGAGAAGGGCAGAGCTGTTAGGCGAGATCCGCAAGAATAGTCAGGATGATGCGCTAGAGAATGTCCTCTCACAGTGCGATCTGTGCTCCTGATTGCAGCTAACGACATGTCAGGACCAGCGCTCCCACTAAGCTGTGGCGAGTCTTGTGAGCAAAAATCCTGCTTCGTGAGCTACTTGCCTTAAAATTGTGAGCAAACGATTTGGCTGCTGCATAAATTAGTTTGCTCCGGAGTCCTCCTTCCTGAGTGAAGACAAAAAAAATGTGTGAGCCGGAGGCTAAAAAAACTGTGAGCTAGCTCACACTCACTCGGCTTAGAGGGAACCCATGCTCCCTCTAAGCTGTGGAGTCGTGAGCAAAAATTCTGCTTTGTGAGCTGCCGGCATTAAAGTTGTGAGCGAGGGATTTGGCTACTGCATAAATTAGTTTGCTCTGGAGCCCTCCTCCCTGAACGAAGACAAAAAACTGTGAGCCGTAGGCTAAAAAACTGTGAGCTAGCTCACACTCACTCAGCTTAGAAGGAGCATTGGTCAGGACCGGCATTGGCCATGCCACTGCGAATTCGGGCCGGTGACAAATTCTTGCAAAGTGCGGTACCGGGCGGCGAACAGAGTCCTGGCTTGGTGGGAGAGCACTAGGCTTGCCTGCCAACGGCCCCGGGTTCGGTCCAAGCCTTGTCCACAGAAAGGACCTTCTCATGAAGCTAGGTCCAGAGGGCAGCCGTGTCGGTCTTCAGTTGAAGAGCACGATTCGAGTCCAACGACACCTTAGAGCCCAACAAGATTTGGCGGGACGTAACCTTTCAAGAGCCAACGCTCCTTTGGGATCTGAGGAAGGGAGCTCTTGACTCTCAAAACCTTCTGCCCCCCCCCCAAATCTGGCTGGTCTCTATGGCCCCGCTGGACTCGAATCTAGGACCTCCTCAGGCACCAAGAGCTGGGAGAGGCGCTTCTCTGCCCGAGACCCTAGAGATGATGGAAATAATGAAAGAACCACAGCTGCCAACTTGAAGAGCAGAAAGGAAACAACACTGTGTGTGACACTATAATGATACGGCATTTCATAGAATCATAGAATGTTAGAGTTGGAAGGGACCTTGCAGGTCATCTAGTCCAACCCCCTGCACTCTGCAGGAACGTAGCCGAATGATAGCCCGAAACATACCCGAAAGATAGTTGTCCAGCCTCCGCTTGAAAACGTCCAGCGAAGGAGCATCCGCCACCACCCTTTACACGAACATACCTGTAAATACTTTAACAGCATACAACATGTCATAACGTTATTAAATTAAAGTACAGAATACAAAAACTGAAGAAGGTCCAAGAATAATCTTATTCTTATTCTAACGAAGTTTCCAGATAATGCTTCCGTTTCCAAGGTCTTCCTCAGAGAAGAACCAGTTATAACTGTGTAAAACATTAAATTCAGTGGTTACCGAAAGGTTACAAAAATAGTTATTTATGCCATTTTAAAATATTAAAAGTATTGTAAATATTATGGGATTATTCTCACACCTTCAGTTTTTGTATTCTGCACTTAGATAGCTTTATTAAATCTTGCATGCTGTTAAAGTATTGACAGATATGTTCGTGTAAATGCTGTGAGTATCATTATAGCGTCACACACAGCCTTGAGACCCTGGAGAGCCACTGAAAGTCTGGCTTGGCACTTTGCGGGCAGCTTCATACCCACACCTGTGGCCTGGCCTGCCCCTTACTTTTTGCCCCCCCACACCACCCCAAACCCCATTGCAGGAATCTGATGGCCAGGGCTTTATTTCTTGGGGGGAACGTGCCACAATAGAGTTCCAGAACCTCTTCGGCAAAACCCTTTTGAAAAATGTTTATGAGTTTGTGAGTTTTCATTACACAGTTTGGAAACTTCATTCCCCTCTTGAGAGTTCCGGCGCCTCTTTTCCCGAAAACAACAACAATAGAAAGGCCTGCTGATGGCCACTGAGACCCAGCATGGTCAGAGTGTCAAACTAGGATCTGGGAGAACCGGGTTCGAATCCCGACTCTGCCACGGGCGTTTGCAGGGTGACCTTGGGGCAGTCACGCACTCTCAGCCTCACCCACCTCAGAGGGTTATTGTAAGGATAAAATGGAGGAGGAGAAAATTATGTAAGCCTCCTTGGGTCCCCATTGGGCAGAAAGGTTGGGTACAAATAAAATAAATACATTAAAAAAACACCCCACTCCGAATGGATGCAGGGCTTAGCCACTTCATTGCAAGAATCCCGTGGTTTTCAAAACCCAGATCGTCCCTGTCATTTAACAGTCTCTAGAATGACAAAGACCTCTGATTAATCCCTGGGTGTAGAACTGTGCACACCTGGGCAGTTACTCAGAGCTCTTCACAGGCTAGGACAGAATCCAGTTAATTCCCAACCTCCGTATCCTGCCTTTGTTTTTGTGGTTGGATATTCCTGTCTTTTGGCCAGCGTAATACTGGTCTCTCTGTCTCCTTAACAGTCGGTAGAGGTTGTTTTGCCTGAATGGCACGGGCAAAATGGGGTTTCAAAGCAAGAGGTTTGTGGCTGGTTGCATCTTGGAACCCAGAACTTATTTACATGTTTAACTACTGCTGAACTGCAGGCTGTGGAAGGTCGGTAGTTCAGCAGTTCGAGACCCGGGTTGCCGCATGACGGAGTGAGCTCCCGTCTCTAGTTCCAGCTCCTGCCAACCCAGCAGTTCGAAAGCAAGAAATTGCAAGTAGATAAATAGGTACCACTTCAGTGGGAAGGTAACAGCGTTCCGTGCGCTTTGGTGTTTAGTCATGCCGGCCACATGACCACGGAAATGTCTTCGGACAGCGCTGGCTCTTCGGCTTTGAAACGGAGATGAGCACCGCAACCCTAGAGTCGGATTCGACTGGCTTTCGAGCAAGGGAACCTTTACCTTTACTATACGGGGCTGATAATTTTGACAACTCAAGTTTTGCAAGGCCGAAAACAAATTCCGAGCATTGCTGAATTTCGAACAGCTGGCCCAAGTTTCAGATTTGTTCCTATTTGTGTGCTGCGCTTAGCTTTAATTGAAAAAAGATGTAATTGCTTTTTAGGCCTACAGGCTCCTAACCTCTCTCTCTCTCTCTCTCCCTCTCTCCCCCATATCCTTCTCACTATGTGTGTGTGAGTGGAGAGAGACTCTGACTTCGGCTTCTAAAAGCCGGATTGTGTTGCAGTCTTTTGAAGAGCCCTGGAAATAATTCCATCCTTTTCATCCTTAGAGCTGCTCCCTCTAAGCTGTGGAGTCTTGTGAGCAAAAATTCAACTTTGTGAGCCCCTGGCATTAAAGTTGTGAGCGAACCATTTTGGCTGCTGCATAATTCGGTTTGCTCTGGAGCCCTCCTTCCTGAGCTAAGACAGAAATGTGTGAGCCGGAGGCTAAAGAACGGTGAGCTAGCTCGCACTAACTCATCTTAGAGGGAACACTGGCTTGGACTACAGCTGGTCATTACAGGGTGTATTCTGGAGGTTTGCCACGTGGATTATTGGACAGAGAGCATAAAGAAAAATGTTGTCGCAGTGCTCCCTCTAAGCTATGGCGCCTTGTGAGCAAAAATCCTACTTTGTGAGCTACTGGCGCTAAAGCTGTGAGTGAGCGATTTGGCTACTGCACAAAGTAGTTGGCTTTGGAGCCCTCCTTCCTGAGCAAAGACAAGGATGTGTGAGCCGGGGGTTAAAAAACCGTGAGCTATCTCACACTGACTCAGCTTAGAGGGAACACTGGCTGACTGTTTGCTAGCTAGCATGAAGTAAGTGTCTGAGGAAGTTGCAGCTGCGTACATCTGTTTGGGTTGAAAAGGGGAAATGCTCCTGCCAAAAGACGCATTCCCAGGTGGTGGCCTTCAGTCTCTCTGACAGCAGCCCCTTGCGACAGGTCACTAATGTCCCCTTTTTACAGACGGGGAGGACCAAGGGGCACATAATTTTGCCTTGACTTCACAGGGAGGCCACGGCAAAAGGTACTGCTTGGTCTCCTCTGGGTCACTCACGACGCCTGTTTCTCTGTCCACTGAACCACAGTGGCTCTGGTTACCCAGAAAGTGTTGGGTGTTCCCCCAAATCTTAAGGAAAACTGGGACACAGAGATAGGAACCCATTTTGGAAGGCCAGTCCCTTTCTCAATGGTGAGGCCCTGAAAAAGCAAAGCATGGTTTCTTGCATAAGAACATTCTAGATCAGACCAGGGAGGGTCCCTCTAGTCCAGCCTCCTGTCCCACACAGTGGCCTCAACCAGTTCCTCTGGAAGGCCAACAACAGGGCAGGGATGCCGAGGCCTTCCCCCTGAGAAGAACATCAGGAGAGCCCTGCTGGATCAGACCAGTGAGGGTCCATCCAGTCCAGCATCCTGTCTCACACAGTGGCCAACCAGTTCTTCTGAATGGCTAACAACAGGGCACGTAGCCTGAGGCTTTCCCCGGAGAAGAACTTAAGGAGAGCCCTGCTGGATCAGACCAGTGAGGGTCCATCCAGTCCAGCATCCTGTCTCATACAGTGGCCAACCAGTTCCTCTGGAGGGCCAACTCCAGGGCAGAGAGGCCGAGGCCTTCCCCTGAGAAGAACACCAGAAAAGCCCTGCTGGGTCAGACCAGGGAGGGTCATAAGAACATAAGAGATGCCAATGTTGGATCAGGCCAAAGGCCCATCCAGTCCAACACTCTCTGTCACACAGTGGCCAGAAATACCAGTGCCATCAGGAGGTCCACCAGTGGGGCCAGGACATTAGAAGCCATCCCACTGTTGACCCCCCCAAGCACCAAGATGACAGAGCATCACTTGCCCCAGAGTCCCTATCTATACCTTGTGGCTAATAGCCACTGATGGACCTCTGCTCCATATGCTTATCTAATTCCCTTTTGAAGCCGTCCATGCTTGTAGCTGCCACCACTTCCTGTGGCAGTGAATTCCAAGTGTTAATCACTCTTTGGGTGAAGAAGTACTTCCTCTTCTCCGTTCTAACCCGACCATCCGTTCTAACCCGACCATCCAGTCCAGCTTCCTGTCTCACACAGCAGCCAACCAGTTCCTCTGGAGGGCCAACTACAGACCAGTGAGAGTCCCTCTAGTCCAGCCTCCTGTCCCACACAGTGGCCTCAACCAGTTCCTCTGGAGGGCCAACAACAGGGCAGGGAGGCCAAGGCCTTCCCCCTGAGACTGGGTCAGACCAGGGAGGGTCCATCTAGTCCAGCCTCTTGTCTCACACAGGGGCCAGCCAGTTCCTCTGGAGGGCCAACACCAGGGCAGAGAGGCCGAGGCCTTCCCCTGAGAAGAACACCAGAAGAGCCCTGCTGGGTCAGACCAGGGAGGGTCCATCTAGTCCAGCCTCTTGTCTCACACAGGGGCCAGCCAGTTCCTCTGGAGGGCCAACAACAGGGCAGAGAGGCCAAGGCCTTCCCCTGAGAAGAACACCAGAAAAGTCCTGCTGGGTCAGACCAGGGAGGATCCACCTAGTCCATCTTCCTGTCCCACAGAGTGGCCAGCCAGTTCCTCTGGAGGGCCAACAACAGGGCAGAGAGGCCGAGGCCTTCACCTGATGTTGCCTCCTGGCTCTGGGATTCAGAAGTTGACTTTCTCTGAATGTGGAGGTTCCCTTTATTCACTGTGGTCAGCAGCCACTGATAGATATCCTATCCTTCATTAATCTGCCCAATCCCCTTTCAAAACTGTCTCTGTCTGCGGCCATCACCACACCCTCTGGCAGCAAACTCCACATTTTAACCACTTGCTGTGTAAAGAAGTATTTCCTTTTGTCCGTCCCGGATCCCCTGCCCATCAGCTTCCATCGGATGCCCTTGATTACTAGTAATTTGGGAGATTAGTAAAATAGTTTTGAGACACACATTTCACCAGCAATAGAAGGAAACTAAATGAAATAATAGAGTTGGAAGGGACCTCCAGGGTCATCTAGTCCAACCCCCTGCACAGTGCAGGGAATTCACAAATAACCCGCCCCTGAAATCAGTGGGACACTTTTTCAAGATCCAGCACTAGAACACAGTCACGTAAATCACAATTTTACAGCTGTTGTCCACTTAGCACCTAAAAGCCCCTTTGGTGTCGTGGTGAAGTGCGCGGACTCTAATGTGAGAGAACCGGGTTTGATTCCCCTCTCCTCCTCCACTTGCAGCTGCTGGATGGCCTTGGGCAAGCCGTAGTTCTGACAAGAGCTGTTCTTGAAAAAAAGAGCAGTTTCTGTCAGAGCTCTCTCAGCCCCGCCTACCTCACAGGGTGTCTGTTGTGGGGAGGGGAAGGGAGAGGAGTTTGTCAGCCGCTCTGAGACACCTTTGGGTAGTGAAGGGCAGGGTATAAATGCAAACTCTTCTCTTCTTCTTCTTCCTCAAGGTGTTAATCTGTTGGCTTGAGTAGTGAGCTAGAGACGTGTGAGGGGAGGGGGGGGAGAGATGCCGTCAAGTTGCCAAGCCTTAAAACAAACCCTCAACAGCTTAAGGGACTGTCTGCCCCCGAACAGCTATGCTGCAATAACTGCTACTGTAAAGGACGTCCAGAGGTCGTCTGAATTGCTTCCAAAAACCTCAGCCAGAGTTCTCTGTTGATTTGGGGGGGGGCTCCTTTGTGCGACCTCGGTGATGTTTGTCAGCAGCCCCTCACTCAATCCCGGGGAATCTTGGATCGCCTCATTTCTTCTCAGCATGGAAGGAAGGCGAAGCCAAAGAACCCAGCAGGTCTTGGCCTCCACCCCAGTGTTTGTGCAAACTGTACGAACCCGTCCGCCTTTCCTGCTCAGCATAGTTTGGAACCAAAGCGGCTGCTTTTTGCTGGAAGAAGGGTCTCCGGGTACGCGTGTCTTATGAGGAAAGGCTGAAAGACTGGGACAATGGGCTGAGACAAATAAAAGGCATTTCAATAGAGAGGAGTGCAAAGTCCTACACTTAGGTACAAAGAATCAAAGGCACAGATATAGAATGGGAGGGACTTGGCTAGACAGCGGCACCTGTGAAAGGGATCTGGGTGTTCAGGCTGACCACAAGGTAACCATGAGCCCGCAGTGCGATGTGGCTGTGAAGAAAGCGAATGCAGTCTTAGGATGCATTAACAGAAGCCTTGTGTCCAGATCGAGGGAGGTGGTCGTTCCGCTCTGTTCTGCTATGGTCAGGCCTCACCTGGAGTCCTGTGTCCAGTTTGGGGCACCGCATTTTAGGAAGGAGGTTGACAAGCTCAAACGTGTCCAGAAGAAGGCAACCAGGGTGGTGAGAGGGTTGGAATCCAAGTCTTAGGAGGAAAGGCTGAAAGAGTTGGGTATGTTTAGCCTGGGAAAAAGAAGGCTTAGAGGGGACACGATTGCAGTCTTCAAGTATCTGAAGGGCTCTCATGTAGAAGATGGAGCGGATCTATGCTCTCTTGCTCCGGATTGCAAGACTAGATCTAATGGGTGGAAATTACAAGGGAGTCGTTACCGGCTAAATAGCAGGAGAAACTTCCTAACTGTCAGAGTGGTTCAGCAGCGGAACAGTCTGCCTCGGGAGGTGGTGGATGCT
The DNA here is from genome assembly GCF_001447785.1 of Gekko japonicus. Lineage (NCBI taxonomy): Eukaryota > Metazoa > Chordata > Lepidosauria > Squamata > Gekkonidae > Gekko > Gekko japonicus. Next base: position 579,531 of record NW_015165247.1, on the reverse strand, counting down.
CCTCCGCTGGACGTTTTCAAGCGGAGGCTGGACGACCACCTTTCGGGTATGTTGTAGGGCTCTCTTTCGGCTGTGCTCCTGCAGAGTGCAGGGGGTTGGACTAGATGACCTGCAAGGTCCCAGTTCCAATTCTTACATTCTATGATTCTATGTTTAGTGGAATCCTGGCCCCCTCGGTGAGTGGCTTCCTTCCAACTGCTTTGCCTCGGCATGCCGGACTGTGCATGACAAGCTGTTTACCTTCCTCACAGCAGAACTGGGAGGGGATTCTCGGCTGATGTTTGCCAAGAACTTAAAGCGGCTTTGTATGCTGCGGCAGCTGCCGGCCTCGGCTGGCGAGGCGGACGCCCCGGGCTTTTCTTGTCCCTGCTTTGTATCTCAGTCCGGACTTGTTTCACTGGGCTACGGTTTGTTTCCAAAGGCAGCCCTGTCAGTCTGCAGTCGAACCAGGGGTCATTTCCTGCAGGAGCGCACAGGAGCAGAGCTCCGGCAGTAAAGAGCCCAGGGGGCGGGCACATGCACCAAGCCCCGCCCCCTGCTCCCAGCAGCCCTCAGTCAGAGCAAGAAGCAGCCAGGTGAGTTGCAGAGCTCCCCCCGGTCCAAAACAGTCCAGTGGCACCTTGAAGCTCAAGTTTTATTCAGGTACAAGCTCTCCCTCCTCTGCGAGGACAGATCTGCACGTTCTCCCCCCCAATAGCTAGCAATCCAAAACAGTCCAGTGGAGCCTGATTGATGGGTGTTGCCTTCTGGCACACTTCCGGTGAGGTCAGGGGGTGTGGCATATGCAAATGAGTTATGCTAATGAGTTATGCTAATGAGCTCCTGCACCTCTTTTTCTACGAAATGACCCCTGAGTAGAACAGTTAGCTTCGAGTCCAGACCAGTGAGATTTTTAGGGCTCTCTGGCTCTCAGAAGCTCATACCCTGAAAACCTCGTTTGGTGAGGGTAATTAACTGAGACCCTGCCGTTACTCTCAGCATTCCACAATGATGGCAACATCTGCCCTTCGATCTCCAAGTTTGGTATATTTATCTCCTTCACTATGTTTCCCCCCAGGAGTTAAATCCAAACTAACGGTGACCATGTAAACTATGCCAGTTAGTCCAGTTTGGTCCTTGCATCTGTTATGCATCTCCATTATGCTGTAATCTACTGCTCTCAAGGGGCCGCGGTGGCTCAGAGGTTAAGACGCCGAGCTGCAGGCCGGAAGGTCGGTAGTTCAGCAGTTCGAGACCCGAGTGCCGCGTGATGGAGTGAGCTCCCGTCTCTGGCCCCAGCTCCTGCCAACCTAGAAGTTCGAAAGCAAGAAATTGCAAGTAGATAAATAGGTACCACTTCAGTGGGAAGGTAACAGCGTTCTGTGTGCCTTGGCATTTAGTCATGCCGGCCACATGACCACAGAAGCGTCTTCGGACAGCGCTGGCTCTTCGGTTTGGAAACAGATATGAGTACCGCCCCCTAGAGTCAGATTCGACTGGCTTTCGAGCAAGGGGAACCTTTACCTTTAATTTACTGCTCGCACCCTCTACCTATGGCTGCGATCACACACACACACACTTAATAATCCACTTTCAATCCACTTTCAGTGCACTTTTGAATTGGATTTTGCCAGTTCGCATGGTAAAAATCCAGTTGGAAAGCGCGTTGAAAGTGGGTTGAAAGTAGATGATTTAGTGTGTGTGTGTGATCGCGGCCTATATGCATGGATTGGTAACTTCCATTTCGATGTATCTGAAGAAGTGTGCATGCACGCCAAAGCTTATACCCAGAATAAAACTTTATAGGTCTCAAAGGTGCCACTGGACTAAAATGTTGTTCTGATGCTTCAGGCCAATACGGCTGCCAACCTGAAAGGACCAGGCAGGAGGTGATGTGAAAAACTTCAGCGTGAGACCCTGGAGAGCGGCTGCCAGTTTGAGCAGACAAGACTGACCATGGTGGACCAAGAGGGTCAGATTCAGTAGAAGGCAGATTCATGTGCATCCAGGCTCTTGTTTCCAAATCTGCCTTTCCTTGCTGGACTCTCCCGCTCGAAAAGTGAACCCTCCTTAGTAAACAAGGGTGAGCAAATTCCGGAGCCTGAGGAACCAGTCCTGTTTCCTTCTCACGCCGGTTCCCCGAGTCGGAGGCGGTTTTGGACAGCCTCCTAAATCAGCCCTTTGCCCGTCCCGAGTTCTTGATAGACCAGTATATCTTGAGAGCCAGTTTGGTGTCGTGGTGAAGTGCGCGGACTCTAATCTGGGAGAACCGGGTTTGATTCCCCACTCCTCCACTTGCACCTGCTGGATGGCCTTGGGCAAGCCGTAGTTCTGATAAGGGCTGTTCTTGAAAAAGAGCCGTTTCTGTCAAGAGCTCTCTCAGCCCCACCTACCGCACAGGGTGTCTGTTGTGGGGAGGGGAAGGGAAAGGAGCTTGTAAGCCGCTCTGAGACTCCAAGTGAAGGGCAGGGTATAAATCCAATCTCCTCTTCTTCTTCTTCTTCT
>NW_015165247.1:571020-577021 GCF_001447785.1 Gekko japonicus | reverse complement strand
TCTTCTTCTTCTTCTTCTTCTTCTTCTTCTTCTTCTTCTTCTTCTTCTTCTTCTTCTTCTTCTTCTTCTTCTTCTTCTTCTTCTTCTTCTTCTTCTTCTTCTGTAAGCTAAGCCAAAGGAGAGGGGGAACTCTGCCCCACAGGACTTACAGTCTGGGCTGCTACCGTGGGGAAGGAGGCAGGAAAGGGTTACAAGGTTTACTGACACTGGGTGTCTAAGGGGTTAAAAGGTAAATGGAAGGGTGGATTCGGATGCTCAAAAAGGGCTGAGCCAAGAGGCCCCATACACTGAAGAGGGGGGGGGCATGATCTCGCCCATGAGCACGCCACGCTGCCTCCTACAGAACCTTGATCTGAGTCTAGCCACACCTTAGGGACCTGCACAAATTTGCAGGGAAGGAGCTTTCAAGAGTCAAAACTCCCTTGGTCAGACTTGCCAGAGAGCTTTGACTCTTGACTGCTCAGATCTAGCTGTTTTACTGCCTTCCAAGATGGCTTCCCTCCGGATCTAGGTTAGTCTTGTCTACTTTGACTGGCGGTAGCTCTCCAGGGTCTCAGACAGAGGCCTTTCACGTCACCCGCTACCTCACTCTTTTAGCTGGAGATGATGGGGATCGAACCTGGGACCTTCTGCACACACAGCAGGGGTTCCGCCACAGCCCCCCATTGCTGCCACTACCAAGTCCTGGGTGCGAGGCAAGCAGGCCCATGCACTGCCAGCTTGCTTCTGGACATCAGCAGGGCTGGCTCGCTCACTAAGCGAACTAGGCGCTCGCCTAGAGCGCGCCGGTCCTTAGGGGCACCAAACTGGCATACACACACCCCGTCCTGGTTCAGCTGCAAACACTACTGAGTTTTAAACATGTTATGATCTTTCTGATGATATGAACACCAATTGCACCAAAGAACTTAGCCCTCTGGGCACAGAAGGGTCACTCAGCTGAGTCATAGAAGAACCTAAGTAGGGGGGCTATTACATAAGGACACTCAAGTTGCAACTGACTTATGGCAACCCCAGCAAGGAACTGTCAAGGCAAGTGAGAAGCAGAGGTTGTCTGTGACTGCGAGTGCCTTTCTTTGCAGAGTCTTCCTTGAGAAGACATCTGTGAATTTGTATTTGTGAATTTCCCCCATTGTGCAGGGGGTTGGACTAGAAGACTCTGGAGGTCCCTTCCAGTTCTAAGACACACGAGTTCGGGATCTCTCTCCTGCTTCTTGGTGCTTCGGGTCCAAGCTCAGACAAAGCTGTGCCTCCTACAGTTGTGCTCCATCACTTCCAGATCTGGGCAGAGGAGAGATGAGCCGAAGGTTAGGAAGGCCCCGATCTGTTTCCTGGTCCTTTGGGTTGCTTGGTGCCCCGCGGGGAAGTGATGAAGAGATGAGTCTCCTCCCAGCGTAGGATGCAATGGCCTTGGTGTTGTTTCCTGGTGAGCGCCTCTGGCATGAGTTATTTCCGGATCCCGGGCTTCCAGACAAGAGTTCCCGTCGTGTGCATGCAAGCAGTTGTGCCTTGGGGCAAGAGATGTGAAACGTATAGATAGAATCATAGAATGTGAGAGTTGGAAGGGACCTTGTAGGTCATCTAGTCCAACCCCCTGCACTCTGCAGGAGCACAGCCGAAAGATAGCCCTGCAACATACCCGGAAGATGGTCGTCCAGCCTCCGCTTGGAAACGTCCAGCGAAGGAGCATCCACCACCTCCCGAGGCAGACTGTTCCACTGCTCAACCACTCTTACAGTCGGGAAAGTTCCTCCTGATATTTAGCCGGTATCGACTCCCTTGTCATTCCCACCCATTAGACCTAGTCTTGCAATCCGGAGCAAGAGAGAATAGATACGCTCTCATCTTCTTCATGGCGGCCCTTCAAATACTTGAAGACTGCGATCGTGTCCCCTCTAAGCCTTCTCTTTCCCAGGCTAAACAGACCCGACTCTTCCAGCCTTTCCTCCTAAGACTTGGATTCCAACCCTCTCACCACCCTGGGGTATAAATCCAATCTCTTCTTCTTCTTCCCCCCTCAACCTCCTCTTCTCCAGACTAAACATTCCCAAGTCTCAAGTCACATCTGGTTGTCTGCCTTAATGGCTTCCTGAATCAGACTGAGCTCACAGAAGGGCCACCTCTTTTGTTGTTGTTTTTTAAATATATATATGGGTGGCAGGAATGGATTATTTATGGGCCAGGAGTTTCAGGGAAAGAAAACTCTAGGGGGTTAGAGGCAGGCTGGAACGGCATATTTACATCCTGGTTTCAGGCCAAGCATCCTTGTTGTTCCAAACTCCCACCTTCCTTGATTCTTTGTATTGTTAAACTTTCTGCCTGCCTGCCTGCTTGGGGCAAATTCCCAGCAAGTTCCTTCCTCCTCCTCTTCTTCTTCATCCAAGTCTCGCTTTCTGGGTGTAACTCCTCTGTGGGCAGAAATTATATTGTGCTCTATCGATTCGGGGTGGGCAGTCGTGTTGGTCTGAAGCAGCGGAACCGAGTTCGAGTCCAGTGGCCCCTTTAAGTCCAGCAAAGTTTAATTCTGGGTATCAGCTTTTCTGTGCTTTTTCAGAAGTGTGCATGCACACGAAGAAGAAGAGGAGAAGAGATTGGATGTATACCCTGCCCTTCACTACCCAAAGGAGTCTCAGAGCGGCTCACAGACTCCTTTCCCTTCCCCTCCCCACAACAGACACCCCGTGAGGCAGGTGGGGCTGAGAGAGCTCTTGACAGAAACTGCTCTTTTTCAAGGACAGCTCCTATCCTATGGCTTGCCCAAGGCCATCCACCCAGGTGCAAGTGGAGGAGGAGTGGGGAATCAAACCTGGTTCTCCCAGATTAGACAACAGACACCCTGTGAGGCGGGTGGGGCTGAGAGAGCTCTGACTGAAACGGCTCTTTTTCAAGGACAGCTCTTCTCAGAACTACGGCTTGCCCAAGGTCATCCAGCCAGGTGCAAGTGGAGGAGTGGGGAATCAAGCCCGGTTCTCCCAGATTAGAGTCTGCGCACTTAACCAAACTGGCGGTACCCAGAATAAAACTGAGTTGGTTTTAATGGTGCCCACTGGACTGAAACCTTGTTCCATTAGTTTTTGTACCCTGAGCTGGATGGCTGAGGCTGGCCTGATCTCGTCAGGTCTTGGAAGCTAAGCAGGATCGACCCTGGTTAGTACTTGGATGGGAGACCGGCAAGGAAGTTCAGCATCACTACGCAGGGGCAGACAACAGCAGACCACCCCTGTTAGTCTCTTCCCCTGAAAACCCTATAAAGGTAAAGGTTGCCCCTTGCTCGAAAGCCAATCAAATCCGACTCTAGGGATGCAGTGCTCATCTCCGTTTCCAAGCCGAAGAGCCAGCGCTGTCCGAAGACGCTTCTGTGGTCATGTGGCCGGCATGACTAGATGCCAAGGCGCATGGAACGCTGTTCCCTTCCCACCAAAGTGGTACCTACTTATCTACTTGCAATTTCTGGCTTTCGAACTGCTGGGTTGGCAGGAGCTTGGGCCGGAGACGGGAGCTCACTCCGTCATGCGGCACTCGGGTCTCGAACTGCTGAACTACCGACCTTCCAGCCTGCAGTTCAGCGTCTTCACCACTGAGCGGTTGTGACTTGACATCCCTTTACACACATACACGCTAGTTCTTGCAGTGGACCCTGTAGCCTTGAGATGGAACAACTGTTTCCATCCTGCTTATGCGAACAAACATCTCTGAGGGTATCCTCCAGGTGTGACTTTCCGGCACTGGCCTGTCTGTTTCCCTTTTCAGCTTTTATTTTTGTTTTTCCTTCTCCCCTCAGATGACAGAGAAGAGGTGCCACCCGCAGAGGACCTCCTCCAAAAAGAAATCGACCCCATTCCACTCCAAGACATGCTCCAGGAGGAACTGGACCCTTATATGAATCCTGTGTACCAGCGGGAAGGTGAGCCCTAGGGTCTCGGTCTGCCTCTGACCCATGCTGGAAATGAGGTGCATTCTGAGGAAATCGGCTGCGTGGAAGTTCACTCCCCAACTCCCAATCCAAGAGAATAATTTGATCAGGAAAGTTGCTGATTGGCTATCAGCTTCATCAGCTGCTGTGATGTCATGTCATGTTCACGGAAGGTCTTGACTGCTCAGGGCTTGAGGTGGCAGAAAAGGGCAGCAGTGCACACATGGGAGCTGGGAGATGGAGGAACTCGGCTGGCCATGCAGATAGCTGGGAATGCTGTTGGGAAGGCAGCCTCTTTCTGGAAGGGGACAGGGAAGGTAAAGGGGTTGTGTCTCAGTGGTAGAGCATGCAGAGGACCCCAGGTTCAATCCCCAACATCTCCAATTAAAAAGGACCAGGCAGGAGGTGATGGGAAAGACCTCCACCTGAGACCCTGCAGAGCTGTAAAGAGGGGCTGTGGCTCAGTGGAAGAGCCTCTGCTTGGCATGCGGAAGGTCCCAGGTTCAGTCCCCGGCATCTCCAGTTAAAAAGGACCAAGCAGGAGGTGATGGGAAAGACCTCCGCCTGAGACCCTGGAGAGCTGTAAAGAGGGGCTGTGGCTCAGTGGAAGAGCCTCTGTTTGGCATGCAGAAGGTCCCAGGTTCAGTCCCCAGCAGCTCCAGTTAAAAAGGACCGTGCAGGAGGTGATGGGAAAGACCTCCGCCTGAGACCCTGGAGAGCTGTAAAGAGGGGCCGTAGCTCAGTGGTAGAGCCTCTGCTTGGCATGCAGAAGGTCCCAGGTTCAATCCCTGGCATCTCCAGTTAAAAGGACCAGGCAAGAGGTGATGGGAAAGACCTCCGCCTGAGACCCTGGAAAGCTGTAAAGAGGGGCCGTGGCTCAGTGGCAGAGCATCAGCTTGGTTTAAATAATGAATAAAATTCCAGATAATATTTATTTTATTTTTACCTCATTTACACCCGCCTTTGTTCCCAGCGGGGACAGAGGGGGTCTCCCACCATTCTCCTCTCCTCCATTTTATCCTCACAGCAATAACCCTGTGAGGTAGGTGAGGCTGGGATTGTGTGACAGACCCAAGGTCACCCAGCGAGCTCCCGTGACACAAGTCGGAATTCGAACCTGGGTCTCCCAGATTCTAACGCAACAACCACCCTCTTGGAACGGAGACTTTGCCGGAGACGTACTTAAAAAGGGGATTCATTTATTTAGCACACTGAATAGGTTTTTAAAATAACTTTTCTCTCTGTCTGTCCTTTCCCAGTGTTTGATCTGCCGCTGCTGGTCCACGGGGAGCCCCAGACGGATTTCTCTGCCCTCACCCCCAGAGGACGAAGACCACCCGGTGTCGGCCACCCACGTTACCCCAGCAACCTGCCCGACTTCCCGCCAGGCCGCCCCAACCTCAGCAACATCGACGGCATCTGCGCGGAAGGCAGGCAGAAGGCGGCCTACGGGCCCTGGAACCTGCCCCACACCAGCTTCAGCCACCTCAGCCGCCAGGGGGCGGCCCTCAACGACCTGGAGGCCAGCGTGAGCCAGTGTTGCCAACTGCCCGAGGACAGGAAGCTGGAGTGCAGCCAGGCTGCGGTGAGTTGCCCTCGTGGCTGCCAACCGGATTGGGAGGTTCCTGGAGATTGGGAGGTGGATCCTGGGGAGGGGGGGCAGGCCCGTAGCGACAGCGGGGCCTCTCGGGGCACGCCCCCCCAAGTTAAAGCCAAGGGCCCCCCACGACTTCCCGTCTAGCCTAGGCCCCCCGACTTCCAAATTTTTATTTTATTTGTGACCAGGGGTCATTTTGTAGAAAAAGAGGTGCAGGAGCTCATTAGCATGACTCATTAGCATGACTCATTTGCATATGCCACGCCCCCTGACGTCACCGGAAGTGTGTCAGGAGGCAACACCCACCGCTCAGGCTCCACTGGACTCTTCTGGATTGCTAGCTATTGGGGGGGGGGAACGTGCAGATCTGTCCTCGCAGAGGAGGGAGAGCTTGGACCTGAATAAAACTTGGTCTTAAAGGTGTCACTGGACTGTTTTGGATTGCTAGCTATTGGGGGGGGGGGGGGGAATCTCCAGTTCTGTCCTCACTG
>NW_015165247.1:570545-570935 GCF_001447785.1 Gekko japonicus | reverse complement strand
CGTGCAGATCTGTCCTCACAGAGCTTGTACCTGAAGGCGGGCCAGGGGGGGCTCTGCAACTTACCTGGCTGCTTCTTGCTCCTCGTGGCCCAACTGAGGGCTGCTGGGAGCAGGGGGTGGGGCTTGTTGCATGTGCCCGCCCCCTGGGCTCCTTACTGCCGGAGCGCCGCTCCTGTGCGCTCCCGCAGGACATTACCCCTGGTTACAAATAGAACACATTAATGTATACACCTCTTCTGGTGTATATTTATTCATTACCAGGCTTTCCTAACACTGCAGCTCGGGTTGTTTCTACCGCACTTGTAGGTTGGCAACTCCACCACCCACCCATTTGCTTGCGTTTTCTCTGTTGGGTCCCATGTTTAAAAAAGGAGTCTGGGTGAGGCAAGA
>NW_015165247.1:542201-570500 GCF_001447785.1 Gekko japonicus | reverse complement strand
CTCAAGACTCTGTGGTATGCCGTGGAACCCACCCGCACAAAGCAGCCGCTTTCTCCCCAGGGACCGATCCCTGCCGTTTGGCGATCCGTCGTAATTCTGGGAGGTAGAATCAGAGAGTGGAGAAATTCTCGGCCCTGCGTATACACGTACGCCAAGGTGTGTAGCCACTAGCTGTGGTTGTGGCGTGCTCGGGTACTGCGACGGTTGCGCGGCCCACGCAAATGACTGGAGACGCCTTTATATCTGACGCAACCTCCCCTCTCCCGAGCCAGCCAAAGAGGATTCTGGGTAGATGGATCCACGGTCCAGAAGCCGTGACTTCCTGACAGAGCCGGCTGTGAGGGGCCTTTGAGACCTCCCCTTCCAAGAAGTGTCCGAACCGGAGGTCTGAACAGGAAGGCTTCTTCCTTCTCGCCCTAGATCTGTGGGCGTCATGCCGTGTGAGAAGGGGAAAGCATATTTGCACCAAGCCCCGAGACACAGGCGCTTTGGTCCGCCGCTACTTCCCCGGCGTCAGAACCAGCTTCCGGGCTGAGACGTAAACTCTGCGCTGGCCAGTGCTCCCTCTAAGCTGTGGAGTCTCGTGAGCAAACGTTCTACTTCGTGAGCTCCTGGCATTAAAGTTGCGAGCAAGCATGAATCAGTTTGCTCTGGAGCCGTCCCTTCCTGAGCCGAGACAAAAAACGTGTGCGCCGGAGGCTAAAGAACTGTGAGCTGGCTCACACTGACTCAGCTTAGAGGGAACACTGGCCGCTGACCCTTCCTCTCTCCCACCCCTGCCCCAGTGGTCGGATGTCCTGGAGAAGTTCTGCGAGGCCGAATTCTCCGTGAAGACCAAGCCTTACCCCTGCTGCAAGCTGGAAGGCGCCAGCCAGGAGGACTGCTTTGCTCGCATGGCCCCTTCCCCGAATTACGAGCAGCAAGGAGAGGAGCCGAGCGACTGCACCCCGAGTGACCCCTCCCAGTGCAAGCCCAAAGACCTGATCGCCGCTCACAAGCTGCCCAAGATCGCCTTCCCTCCGGGCAGGCCCACCGATGCCAACATCAAGAACATCTGCAAGCTGCGCAAATTCCGGCCTGTCTACCCCGAGAGCACCCTCCCGAAGTCAGGCTTCGGCTGGTTTGTGCGCCAGGCCCGGGCAATAAACCGCCTGGAAAAGGAATTCAAGAACTGTTGTCGGAAGGAGGACGTCGTCGGCTGCGCCTACGGAAGGGTGAGTGAGCGGGGAGAAGCCGCGGCTGGCCCTCGCGAGTCACCCACGGGTTGGCGCTGTTTCCCAGGATCCCTTGCTCCCAGAATCACCAAGCATTCCGCACCTCGTGGGCCCCGTCACAAACGTGGGCCTTGCTCTCAAGCGAAGTACCTTAGCGCCACACGAGTGGGCGAGTGACCTCGTTGGGGGGAAATATCGAGTGTGCGATTTAGACAAGCAGCCAAGACTCCTGGCGTCACCTTTTCCCTGACAGCGGCTTTACTGTACCTTTAGCAGTTAGGGATGCCAAGCCTCCAGGGGGGACCTGGGGACCTGGAATTACAGATCATCTCCAGACCAATGTTCCCTCTGAGCTGAGTCAGGGTGAGCTAGCTCACAGATTTTTAGCCTCCGGCTCACAGATTTTTGTCTCAGCTCAGGATGGAGGGCTCCGGAGCAGACTAATTCATGGAGTAGCCCAATCGCTCGCTCGCAACTTTAATGGCAGGAGCTCACAAAGTAGAATTTTCGCTCACAAGACTCCACAGCTTAGAGGGAACATTGCTCCAGACTGTAGAGAAAATGGCTGCTTTGGAGGGAGGACTTTTTGGCATTGTGTCCTACGGAGGTCCCCGTCCTCCCCGGACTCCACACACACACACCCAATCTCCAGGAGTTTCCCAACCTGGATCTGGCAACTCTACCCCCCCCCCACGGTCCCCCATCAACGACCGGGGGACGACGACGACCTGGCTGTGGAAACCTGAAATCCAACAATAAAAACGTAATGTATATAGTATAAAAAGATACATGTATTTATTAGCAAAGAATTAAGAAGCATAGAAGGGCCCAATCACACCTCTTGTAAAAATGCCAAAATCTAGCACACGAGGGCCAATGGACTTGACCTGACGCGTTTCGGCCTGTGGAGGCCTTCTTCCGAGGTCAAACGCAATGAGGGGCATATTGGCTTATATCATAGTACAATACAATCATACAATTATGCAACACAGATACAAGATGGACCAGAACAGAACTGTTCCAAAGTGAAACCACTAGGCACAGAATAAAAGTACAAATGAGGCCTCCAAAGATGCAGTCACATGGCCAATGATGGAAGGGATCTTGCAGGTCATCTAGTCCAACCCCCTGCACTCTGCAGGAGCATAGCCGAAAGATAGCCCTACAACATACCCGAAAGATGGTCATCCAGCCTCTGCTGGACGATACATGCATTTATTACATGTATTTATTAACAAAAAATTTAAAAACATACGGGGGCCCAATTACACCTCCTGTAAAAATGCCAAAATCTAGCACACCAGGGCCAATGGACTTGACCTGACGCGTTTCGGCCTGTAGAGGTCTTCTTCAGAGGTCAAACGCAATGAGGGGCACATTGGCTTATATCATAGTACAATACAATCATACAGTTATGCAACATAGATACAAGATGGACCAGAAAAAGAACTGTTCCAAAGTGAAACCACCAGGCACAGAATAAAAGTATAAATGGGGCCTCCAAAGATGCAATCACATGGCCAATGATGTTTCACTGATACTAATTTCTTGTCCAGAAAGTGCCTTCCAATGATTGTTTAGCCAAAGCGTCCTCGGTAAAAGTTGTCCTTTAAGCTGCTCCTCATTGTGTTTGACCTCTGAAGAAGGCCTACACAGGCCGAAACGTGTCAGGTCAAGTCCATTGGCCCTGGTGTGCTAGATGTTGGTATTTTTACATGAGGTGTGATTGGGCCCTTATATGCTTTTTTAACTCTTTGTTAATAAATACATGTATCTTTTTATACTATATGCATTAAGTTTTTATTGTTGTCCCTCTATTCTGTTTGACGTCCCTTTTTAGGTTCTGGATCCCAGGTTTCAGGGTTAAATGTGTCCCCCCCCCCCTTTTTTCGAAACCTGAAGTCCAACAGGTGTAGCTTTCTTCAACTTGGAGATCCAATGATGATGAGCTGGAGTTTCTGCCCGTGAAAAGGTGGCAGCATGGCCCAGAATCCTTGTCTGTATGGTTCTGAGGTGGAGAAAGAACACTGATTCCTGGGTGCTGTTACCTCAAGTGGCGGGGAGTTCCAGAGGCGATGCGCCCCCAGGTTTAGCTGGATGAGAGAGGCAAGCGAGCAGGTCCTCTGGCAGGTCTCCTCCCAGGTGAGGTCCTTCCACAAGCCCTGCTAGGCGGCTCCGTCTCTCGCTAGAAGCCCTCTTCTCCCTCTGTCTGCTCGAAAAGACTCTGGGCCATTCCCCACCACCACACACAGCCTTCCTCGCAGATGCCTGCCCTGCGTTCCTGGGTCCCCCTGCCTGCAGTCACGATTTTTGTCAAAGCCCTGGCCACCGACTTCGTCGAGTCACCAGGTTGACCAAATAACCCAAGTCCCTTGATCCCCCTCACCTCCCAAGCAGTTGTTTGGGTATCCTGAAGTCACTACTGATTGGCAAAGGGGTGCATAAAAAGCTCCCTCTTCAGTGATAATCAGGGGTCATTTCGTAGAAAAAGAGGTGCAGGAGCTTATTAGCATAGCTCATTCGCATAGCTCATTTGCATATGCCACCCCCCCTGACATCACCGGAAGTGTGTCAGAAGGCCACCCCCACCACTCAGGCTCCACTGGACTCTTTTGGATTGCTAGCTATTGGGGGGGGGGACGTGCAGATCTGTCCTCGCAGAGGAGGGAGAGCTTGTACCTGAATAAAACTTGGTCTTAAAGGTGCCACTGGACTGTTTTGGACCGGGGGGGCGGGGGGGGGGGGGTGGGGGGCGCTGCAACTTACCTGGCTGCTTCTTGTTCTGACTGAGGGCTGCTGGGAGCAGGGGGCGGGGCTTGTTGCATGTGCCCACCCCCTGTGCTCTTTACTGCCGGAGCTCCGCTCCCGTGCGCTCCTGCAGGAAATGACCCCATAATATTTACAATGCTTTTAATAGTCCTTATCCCTTATTTGATATGCATTGGTGCCCTGTGACACACCTGGGGCTATGGACTTCTCATCTCCTATCCTGCTCCACCAAGCAGTGTTCCCTCTAAGCTGAGTTAGTGTGAGCTAGCGCACAGTTTTTTAGCCTCCAGCCACCAAGGTAAAGTTAAATTTTACAAAGCCAGAGGTTACAGGGTCTCACGAGGTCCAGGAAGTTGAGGGGTTCTGGCCTCCAGTCCAAGATACATGGAGGTGTGTGTGTGTGTGTATTTATTTATGTGTAGGATGTGAGGTTCAATGCTGGCTTCAGTATGGTCAGGGGAGAAACCATGCTCCAGCAGGGCTATTTTTGGGCAGGAACGCACAGGAACAGAGTTCCGGCTGGCTCCCGAGTTGGCCACGCCCATCAGGAACTCATTAGCATAATAGGCCACGCCCAACAGCAGGAACTCATTAGGATTGGCTGCATTAGGGGTGTGTGGCTTAACATGCAAAGGAGTTCCTGCTACAAAAAAGCCCTGGGTTTTGACAACAAACAAGGTAAACAAAATAAGAAGCAAAAGGTGGGTGTGGCTGGATAACTACACTTCTGGTAACATGAGGGTGCGGCCTAATGTGCTAATGAGCTGTGCTGTCAGGGGTGTGGCCTAATATGCTAATGAGTTTCTGGTGTTGGGTGTGGCCTATTATGCTAACGAGTTCCTGCTGGGCTTTTTGTACAAAAACAGCCCTGCCCAGAGGCACTCTTGTTTTCATTCTGGGACTGAAATCTTGCTCTGGCTCTGAGTCCGAGCCCTAATCCGGATTTAATCCTGTTGCCTTTTGAGGCAACAAACCTGCTTCCAGGCCAGGGGAAAGGAAAGCTTCTGGGTTTGCCAACTCCGACGTGGGAATTTCCTGGAGATTTCGGGGGCGGATCCTGGAGAGGGTGGGGCTTGGAAGGGGGAGGGGCCTCAGCAGCAGGGTACAGTGCCGTCGAGTCCACCCTCCCGTCTAGCCCTTTTCTCCGGGGAACCGATCCCTATAGCTCGGAGATGAGTTGCAATCCTGGCCCCGTCTGGAGGTTGGCAACTCAGTCGACCACTCTTTGTGACCCAGACCCTGTCCTCTGGCTCCCCTGCTTTCTGGGGAGGAGCGGGGGGTGCCTCCTGCCACCCGCCACCACCTCTCCTTAGCATGCCTTTTGCTTTCCTCTCCAGTGGGAAACGGTCCTGACTCAGTTCTGCAAGAAGGAGGGCGCCGTGAAGACCAAGCCCCACTTCTGCTGCAAGGAGCCGGAGGGGGAGGACCGCTTCGCTTGCTTCACCAACCAGGCCCCCTTCCCGGCCTACGACAGGGAGATCCGGGTGGTCAACCTGGCCGAGGTCACCCCTGCACTCCTGGACCTGCTCTGTGGCCAGCACACTCTTCTATCCAAGCAGTAAGTCGGTCTTTTCTTTCCTTTCCTCTCCTGGAGTCATCGAATCATACAGCTGGAAGGGACCTTCAGAGTCACAGAATCACAGAATGTTAGAGTTGGAACTGGGACCTTGCAGGTCATCTAGTCCAACCCCCTGCCCTCTGCAGGAGCATTATTCCAGTCTGAGCCACAGCCCCCAGCCCATGCTAACGGAAAATGTTATTCCAGCTGGGGGTGGGGTGGGGGGCTGCAGATTGAGACCGACGTACTCACAAAGGAGACCGCAGCTGGGCATTGCTTCTTCCAACCCACCAAGGTTTCTTTATTTAAAACCTTTATTGGCCACCTTTCTAACCACGCGGAAATCAAGGTGGCCATAGGAAAGCCCAGAGCCATCACAGACGAAATCATCTGAGAGTGCTGCGTGGCAGGGCAGAGTGGCGTCTCTGACCCATGAAACGTTCTGCTGCTTTGAATTTTCTCGCATGGTCTGAGCCAAAGGCATAGAATCCTCGAGTCGGAAGGGACCTCCAGGGTCATCTAGTCCAACCCCCTGCACAAGGCAGGAAATTCACAAATACCTCCCCCCCACACACACACCCAGTGACCCCTCCTCCATGCCCAGAAGATGACCCAAAACCTCCAGGGATCCCTGGCCAAACTAGCCTGGAGAAAAATTGCTTCCTGACCCCAAAGTGGTGATCGGCATTTCCCTGGGTGTGTAAAAAAGGGCCACAAGAACCAAGCACTGAGGCAACCCTTCCTGCCCTCTCTCTCCTGATCTGCCTCAGTTCACAGAATCAACATGGCTGTCAGACGGCCATCTAGCCAGTTTGGTGCAGTGGTTAAGAACACGGACTCTAATCTGGGAGAACCGGGCTTGATTCCCCACTCCTCCACTTGCACCTGGCTGGATGACCTTGGGCAAGCCGTAGTTCCATCAGAGCTGTCTTTGAAAAAGAGCTCTCTCAGCCCCACCTGCCTCACAGGGTGTCTGTTGTGGGGAGGGGAAGGAGTTTGTAAGCCGCTCTGAGACACCTTTGGGTAGTGAAGGGAGGGGTATAAATCCAATCTCTTCTTTTTCTTCTTCCTCCTCCACGTGCACCTGGCTGGATGACCTTGGGCAAGCCGTAGTTCTGACAAGAGCTGTTCTTGAAAAAGAGCCGTTTCTGTCAGAGCTCTCTCAGCCCCGCCTGCCTCACAGGGTGTCTGTTGTGGGGAGGGGAAGGGAAAGGAGTTTGTAAGCCGCTCTGAGACACCTTTGGGTAGAGAAGGGTGGCGTATAAATCCAATCTCTTCTTCTTCTTCTTCTGCTTCTTCTTCCTCCTCCATTCGCACCTGCTGGATGACCTTGGGCAAGCCGTAGTTCTGATAAGAGCTGTTCTTGGAAAAGAGCAGTTTCTGTCAAAAGCTCTCTCAGCCCCACCTGCCTCAAAGGGTGTCTGTTGTGGGGAGAGGAAGGGAAAGGAGTTTGTGAGCCGCTCTGAGACACCTTTGGGTAGTGAAGGGCGGGGTATAAACCCAATCTCTTCTTCTTCTGTTTGGAAACCCCCAAAGAAGGAGAGCCCACCACCTCCCGAGGAAGCCTGTTCCATTGAGGAACCACTCTAACCGCCGGGAAGTTTTTACATAATGTTTAGCCGAAAACTCCTTTGATTTAATTTCAACCCACTGGTTCCGGTCCGACCTACTGGGGCAACAGAAAACAACTCCGCCCCATCCTCTGTAGGACAGCCCTTCAAGTACTTGAAGATGGTGATCCTATCACCTCTCAGTCGTCTCCTCTCCAGGCTAAACATACCCAGCTCCTTCAACCCCTCCTTGGATTTGGGTCTCCAGGCCCCTCACCATCTTCGTTGCCCTCCTCTGGACACCTTCCAGCTTGTCTATAGCCTTCTTAAATGGTGGTGCCTGAAACCGAACAGAATCCTCTAGCTGAGGTCTAACCAAGCCCCCTTCCTTGTTGTTCTGTAACGGGACACCCCTCTGGAATTTTCACGACAAGAGAGGTTTAAAACAGAGGGGGGGGGGCTGCTGGTCTGCGAGCCTGCTCTCCCCCCTCGTGGCCGCAACTCCAAGTGCGCTTTTTGGACCTTTTCCATCTGGCCCTTGGGAGGCCCATTCCCCTCTTCCCTTCTCGGCAGAAGGCCTCCTGTACAGCACCTCGCACCCTGATTGGGGGACGAATGAGGAGGCCCCGAAAGCACCACACTGGCTGCCTATAACATTCCGGATTTGGTTCAAGGTGCTGGTTCTTACCTTTAAAGCCCTTTATGGCCAGGGACCTGCATACCTGAGGGGCCGCCTTTCCCCATATGTCCCCCGGAGAGTGCTGCGATCGGGGATCCAGAATCGGCTGGCCCTCCCGAGTCTCAAGGAGGCCAGGCTAGTGGCAACCAGGGCCAGGGCTTTCTCGGGGGTGGCTCCACTCTGGTGGATTGAGCTCGCGGAGGAGATCAGGGCCCTGCGGGACCTGCTGCAGTTCCGCAGGGCCTGCAAGACGGAGCTCTTCCGCCAGGCCTTTGGAGCTGCCACCACCACGGACATCTGACAGAGCAAGCCCAACCACCCTGGGTCCCCCAATCACAGCCCGACCCGATCTCCCTGGACATCTGAAGACGATTAAGGAGCTGACTGTACACCGAGGAATTAAATACTAGCACTTTAATATGTTGTTCTATTTATGGTTTTAAATATGTGCAGAGGTCCTTTCGTAGAAAAAGAGGTGCAGGAGCTCATTAGCATTACTCATTATCATAACTCATTTGCATATGCCACACCCCCTGACATCACCGAAAGTGTGTCAGGAGGCAACACCCACCGCTCAGACTCCACTGGACTGTTTTGGTTTGATAAAGAGTGTAGATCTTTGAAAAGTGCTCTTAATGCTATGTATATCAAATATAGGTGTGATGAAGATAAGGACACCCTAGAGGACATGAAAATCTTAAAGAAACAATATAAGGCCTTGATACAGCGAAAAAAGAAGGCCGCCATAGCCCTTGCATGGGAGCAATTAAGCTCAGCATGCAGAGATAAAAATCCCTGTTTATTCTGGAATATGGTCTCTAATTGTAATACTAGACCTCCCTCAGTGTGCAGTAATACAATTCTCCCTGAAACTTGGGAAAATTATTTTGAGCAGCTCTACCAAGGTCAGGATGAGGCTGCTTCAGAGGTCCTGGATATAGCTACCTTACCCTCTTGGTCCCCTGTGCATCCTCAAGAAATTAAGAACCTCATACAGACCCTGAGTTCCAACAAAGCCCCAGGTTCTGATCTTATATGTGCAGACCTGATCAAGAGGAACCTCGAGTGGTGGGTTCCAGTTCTTGCTACCTTATTTACAACTATAGATAGAACTGGTAGAATACCTAAAGACTGGGGGGTGGCAATAATAGTGCCTATTTACAAGAAAGGGAACAGAGAGGATCCTGTTAATTATAGGCCGATCAGTCTGCTAAGTATAATAAGTAAGCTTTATTCAAAACACTTACAGTGGAAGCTAAAAGACTGGATGGAGCAGGAAGGTCTTTTGAGACAGGAACAAGCAGGCTTTAGAGAGGGACGGTCATGTTTAGATCAGTGTGTGATATTGAATCACTTGATTTCCAAATACTCTTCGAATTCTTTAACCTCATTGTATGCAGCTTTCGTAGATTTTAAATCCGCATTTGATTCTGTCTCAAGAACAATCCTATGGGAAAAGTTGAAATCTTCTACGATAGATAGGCGCTTACTGTTTTTATTGAGAGCTCTTCACAAAAATACTTTTATTAGGGTACGATGTAATCCTCAAGGTCATCTTACTAGGATGATCAGGTCAGATAGAGGAGTAAAACAAGGATGTATCTTGGCACCTCTTTTATTTAATATTTACATCAATGACATGGTACAGTTTTTGTACAAACCTGAATTTCATCCTCCAAAGCTTGCAGACAGACACATCTCAATCTTGCTTTATGCAGACGATGCCGTCTTGCTTTCTAGGACCCCTAAGGGACTTAAGAGAGCTATGTGTGCTCTTATGCAATACTGTAATCAGAATTGCTTAGAGATAAATTATATGAAGACTAAAATAATGGCTTTTGCCAATAGGCCTAGGATGTTTAAATGGGTTATTGACTCTCGTACCATTGAGCAAGTTCGTTGCTATAGATACCTTGGAGTTGTATTTCAGTCGTCCGGTCATATGAAAGGCCATGTTGATTACCTGTCAGCTAATGCAAAGAAAAGCGCTGGAGCTATTCAAAGGTTCTTCTGGTCCAAAGGAGGTCGTAACTTAGAAGCTGCCATTAAGTTATTCACTGTAAAGGTATTACCCCAATTATTATATGGAGCTCCTTTGTCTCTCCTGACAAACTTGACCTTACTTGAAAGAACACAATCGAAATTTTTAAGAGCTATATTTCAAGTTCCAACAAGCGTTTCAAATGCTGCAATCCGTTTAGAGGCTGGCCTGGTTATGGTCGAGGCAAGATTGTGGATTGCTGCATTTTACTATTGGTTAAAATTGATTTTTTTACCCATTGGCCTTTCCCATACTATGATGCAAGATAACTTTGTTCCTTCATGGCGGAAAAAGATAGAAGATAAACTGGTCTGTTATGGTTTTTCAAAACAGTTTATTCTGTCTTTGGGACACGATCGGGCTAGATCAGTTCTAAAACAAAGAATATTAGATGTCGAACGACAGATGGACGTGAGCAGGATTAGGAGCCCTGTATTTGATGTAAGTTCACTTAACAAGATAGCTGTGAGACCTTACATCAAATATTTAGATATCAGCAATCATAGAAGAATTTTTACCCTATTAAGATACAACGCCTTACCCTCAGCCATAATGGAGGCCAGATTTACTAGATCATTGAGGAAAAGTTGTATTTGTGGGATGGGATCTGATGAAACATTGGAACATGTAATTTTCGATTGTCTTATATATCATAATACCAGGGAAGTTTTGATCAAGCCTATAGTTAATTCCTTTCCAGGTCGTGATAGAAGGATACTTTTGTCAATTATGCTGGCAGGAGATAATCAAAAGTTGACTAGGATGGTTGCCAAATTTGGTTGGTTGGCATACCAAACTAGGAAAGAGATAAAGGACAGATAGGCCTAAACCTAATTTTTAATCAAAATTCTGATTCTATTATTTCTGTATTTTAACGTTTTTAGATCCTATTTATAATTTTAGATGCCGATATATTTTATAATTTTACTGCTCCTGTAACTGTATTTAATTGTCTTCTATTATACTGGTCTATGACCGTAATAATAAACTTGTACTTGTTTCTTAGTTGATACTGATCCAAATGTGACGTTGGCAGTGGCAAGGTTTTTATCTGTAACCTTGGGTGGTATTAAATGAATTGACTCTTTTATGCAGTTAATATATATTTAGTAACCAAATTGCTTAATTTTGTGAAATTGTAACTGTAATTGTAATGTACTGTATGTATATATATGTTGTATTTTGTATTATACCCTATTTGCTTATGACTTGTGGGTCTATGAGCAAAAAAAATGAATGAAATGGAGTCAATCAGGCACCCTACCCTACCTATTAACCCAGAGGTGGCCCATCTGGATTAACGTAAGAGCCACATAGAATAACTGTCAGATGTCTGAGAGCCGCTAGACATGAGCAAATATTGCACACACGATTTTTATTGGAAAATATGCAAATTTGCTCTTTGTTAATATTAGGGGGTGTGGCCTTATGACACACTTCCGGTGATGTCAGGGGGTGTGGCATATGCTAATGAGTTATGCTAATGAGTTCCCCTAGCTCTTTTTCTATGAAATGACCCCTGGATTGTATATTGTATTATTGCACTGCATTGTTTTATAGCGTTTGTGTAAGCTGCCCTGAGCCAGCCTTGCTGGCAGGGCGGGGTGAAAGTCAAATAAATAAATAAATAAATAAGAATATTTGGTGCTCAAGATAGGCCCGAGCGACTTCAAAGCATTCACTCGCCGTTCTCCCTGTATGTGCTGGTATTTTCGGTCCATCTGTTTTACAACTCACATGCATGTGGCCTCATGTCTTTCTCCAGGAAACACATGCCTGCTTTGGTGCAGAACATCACACAGCCCTGTTGTGAGCTGCAGGGGGATGAGAGGACACAGTGTGCCCAGCAAGAGGTGAGAGTCGCTGGGTGAGGGAACAGTCACTGGCCTGTCAGAGCTGAGCCCCAGAGGTTACTACTGTCTCAGTTCAAGTGTGTTGATGAGATTTTTGGCACAGAGGTACTGGGGGCAGGGGTCGTTTCGCAGAAAAAGAGCTAGGGGAACTCATTAGCATAACTCATTAGCATATGCCACACCCCCTGACATAATTGGAAGTGTGTCATAAGGCCACACCCCCTGACATCACCGGAAGTGTGTCATAAGGCCACACACACCGCTCACAACGATCCCGGCCGCCGCCAGCCTTGCAGCTCCACTGCCGAGCCCCATGAGGGGCCCGGTGGTGGACCTGCAAGGCCGGCGGGAGTGCAAGGAAGCCCCGCGAAGGCCCTCCCTGGCCCCAGGCAGGCAGGGGTGGGGAGAGGCAGGGAGGAAGCAACTTACCCTCCCTCTTCTCCTGCCTCCTCCTGGCTGAATGAGGGCCGGAAGCGGGGCGGCCGGAAGCAGGGGGCGTGGCTTCGTCATGTGCCCCGCCCCCCGTACCTCACCCGGGGGAACTGCGATCCCCCCCGATCCCCCCCGAAATGACCTCTGACTGGAGGGGTGAGGTTTCAGGAATCAGGCTCCCGTAGCTAGAAATTTTGGGTTGGTGGGGCATGAGGGGATTTTGTGGGGCAGCAGGGGCGGGCGGGGGCGGGAGGGACCGCCAGTCCCAGTCCTCTCAGAACTCTCTCAGCCCCGCCCACCTCACAGGGGGGTCTGTCGTGGGGAGAGGAATGGAATGTGATCGCAAGTCGCTTTGAGACTCGTGGAGGTAGAGAAGAGCAAAGAGTAAGAACCTCCTCTTCCCCTTCGCCCGCTGACGTGCCTTTTCTCTCCCCAGAAATCTCAGTTCATCACCACCCTCTGCAACTCCCCCAAAGCCTTTTGGAAGGACACAAAGAAATGCTGCTCTCAAGCCAAGGATGCCGCCCGCGTCACCTGCTTCGATGCCGGCTACCTGAGCAACGTCACCCTGGCCAGCACAGAGCAGCCCCTCCAGCCCACCGAGCCCACAGAATAAATCGCAAAAGGACAGCTCGCGTACTTCTGAAAGACACCTTGCCCTCCTTGCTGGCCTGCCCCACTCGGGGAGCGAGTCAGCTGTTTTCTCGGCCTGTAGACTGTCAGATCTGTAAGTCATCCCCCCCACCCAGCATGCGCTGGCCTTCCGTTCAAGGGGGTGTCTCACACACACACACCAGCTTCATGCACTTTATCTCTTGGGCAGTTGTGACAGACGAGTCCCCACTTTTAGGCCCGTGAGCCTTCCTCCCATTCCGTCTGACTTTGCCTTCCATGCCGGAAGTGCTGGAAGGCTTCTGTTTCACCCAGGGAGGAAGCAGGAGAGGCAGTTGCCGTTGGGTACCCTGCCTCTTGGTCTCTTTGTAAAGTTATGTCATTCCCACCAAACTGAGCATCTCCATGTCTTGGTGAGAACTCGGTTTCCCCTTCCCCCCCCCTTTGAGTCCTGCACTCTGTTTTGTTTAAAGCCAGCACCGCAAAAGAGGGCAGGGTTTGCTTTTGGACCTCTGTTCCATTGAAAGGGAGCCGGTTGGCCTCCAGCGAGTTCACCTGGTGCCAATTTCGTGTGGAGGCAGCCGTGCAGGAACGAGGCCTGCACGACTGGAAGAGGGGATTTAGCCGCGAGCCGCTTTTCTGCGGCGCTTCAGAAGCGTAGCATCGCCGGCAGACCAGAAGAACGGTGTGGTCGTGACTGGGAACGACCTGGAGCAGACGTGAGTCCGAAAGGCAGGAGAGCTATTTGGCTGGCATTTCCCTCTGTCAAGCCGCATTTCTGCATCTCGGTGGCTCAGTCATCTCCCCCCTGCTGCTGGCAACGTGTTTTTATATCCTAGTGCAGTGTTTGCAGACAGCTCTGCCAGAGGCACAGGGTTCCAATAAACCCTTTTTATGGAAGAATAATCTCAATTGTCTGACTTGTTTTTTCTGTCCTCCTTCCTACACTCCCCCAAGAGCATCCCCCGTTACGTTGATTGCACGGATGGGCCCATTTGCACGAGCACTCGAATAAGGATCATTTAGTAGGATAACAGCTCCAAGGACACATAACACAAAAGGTTAAGGGGTTCAGAGAAAAAGACAACCAGTGCAGGGTGGGCGCATGTCACGGTTCAGGTGGGGTGTCACCTGACGCTGCCACCACTCTGGTTTTAGGATCCCCTGAGAAGGCCCAGAGCACCCTCCCGATACCTTCAGACCTCCCTTTTGGCTGAATAATGTGCGGAGTAAACAACAAGGAAAAGGTTTATTTTTACAGGAGGTCAATATGGGAAACAAACAAGGTGCAAGAACCAGGGGTCATTTCGTAGAAAAAGAGGTGCAGGAGCTCATTAGTATAACTCATTAGCATAACTCATTTGCATATGCCACATCCCCTGACATCACCGGAAGTGTGTCAGAAGGCAACACCCACTGCTCAGGCTCTACTGGACTGTTTTGGATTGCTAGCTATTGGGGGGGGGGCATGCAGATCTGTCCTCGCAGAGGAGGGAGAGCTTGTACCTGAATAAAACTTGGTCTTAAAGGTGCCACTGGACTGTTTTGGACCCGGGGGGGGGCTCTGCAACTTACGTGGCTGCTTCTTGTTCTGACTGAGGGCTGCTGGGAGCAGGGGGCAGGGCTTGTTGCATGTGCCCACCCCCTGGGCTCTTTACTGCCGGAGCTCCGCTCCTGTGCGCTCCTGCAGGAAATGACCCCTGGCAAGAACAATATCAGTAAGGGGGTGAAAAGAAAAGAAACCGAATGCCCTAACGTGTCTAGACTTACTGTCCCTACCTAGCTCACTGTCTCAAGTGGGCCTCAGTCTGCTCACCCTTCCTCTCGGGATGAGGGTCTCTTCCCCGCAGCAGCCTCAGTCCCTTCTGGCTCTGCCCTCTGGGAAGAAAAGAAGAGCTCCTCTTCTGTACCAGCTCTTTTGTTATAAGTCCCCTTTCTCTGTGATTGGCTAAAATTGGCGCCAAAACCTCTCAGGGGCTTCTGGGAGTTGTAGGCCTGGCCTCCTCCCACTGCTACTCAGGCTCCCTGGGCCTGCTAGGCCTCTAGTTGCACAGCCCAGATCATGACAGCGCATCATAGATTATTATAGCAGTCTGGAGAAAACAGGGACCGAGAAGATTTAACCTCCTTTGCTCATAAAATTCAAGGTATCCTTGGAGCAGGCAGTGCGATCAGGATGTGTGACAGCATTTCCTCCTCATACCATGGTTAACTAGCTTATGGGACTCACTGCCACAAAGTGTGATGTTGGCTACTGGCTTAAATTACGTTTGTTAAAAAAAAAAGTGATGAGCCATAATACCAAATAGAACCTTGGGTGCTATTTGCCATAATACCATAATAGCCATAATACCAAATAGAATTTTCAGAAGAAGAAGAAGAGATTGGATTTATACCCCACCCTTCACTTAGGAGTCTCAAAGCGACTTACAAACTCCTTTCCCTTCCCTTCCCCACAACAGACACCCTGGGAGGTAGGTGGGGCTGAGAGAACACTGACACAAACTGCTCTTTTTCAAGGACAGCTGTGCCAGAGCTTGTGACTGACCCAAGGTCACATCAGCAGGTGCAAGTGGAGGAGTGGGGAATCAAGCCCGGTTCTCCCAGATTAGAGTCTGCACACTTAACCACTACACCAAACTGTATACTTCTAATTCCACATGCTTCCTGGGGGGGGGGGAGAACTCACACTCATACTGAGCATCTCATCTGGAGGGTTTGAAGAGCTCCCACCTCCAGGGAGAAAGTGAGAGACCCGGTCCATTCTGCATTTAGCATTCACTCCGCATTTTCCCAGCACTCGACCTGGTTCCCCCTTGCCTCGGAATATCTATTTTCATTGCATTGCCTCGAATCCCGGCTAGTGTCAGCTTGCCATCTGTTTTGTTTCAGCCCTCAGGCCTGCATCGGTATGCAGACTTTCCTGTGTCAGTACTTGCCTCAGTGGGTCATTAGCCGCCTGAGCCAAGTAAATCACAGCGAGGTGATAAATACAGAGGGGGAAATCAGGGCGGGGGAACTGACAGAGGTCAAGGAAGCCATGTCAACTTGTCTGCTTACCGTTCCCTTCGAATCGGAAGCAGAGGGAGGAAAAGGCGCCGCTCAGAACCACATTCAGATACCCCGGGGCAATGCCGTACTGACTGCGAAGTCACCCCTGAACGGCCATAAATCTATGCAGAAGGTACCACAAAGCCCGATGAACGGCTTTAGAACGGATAAAAGGAAGTCCTTCTTCACCCAAAGAGTGATTAACACCTGGAATTCACTGCCACAGGAAGTGGTGGCGGCTACAAGCATGGACAGCTTCAAGAGGGAATTAGATAAGCATCTGGAGCAGAGGTCCATCAGTGGCTATTAGCCACAAGGTATAGATAGGGGCTCTGGGGCAAGTGATGCTCTGTCTTCTTGGTCTTCAACAGTGGGGGCTTCTCATGTCCTGGCCCCACTGGTGGACCTCCTGATGGCACTGGTATTTCTGGCCACTGTGTGACACAGAGTGTTGGACTGGATGGGCCTTTGGCCTGATCCAACATTGGCTTCTCTTATGTTCTTATGTTAACAAAGAAAGTGAGAGCGACATGCACTGCAGAGGATTAACCTCCAGACGTGGCTGTGGAAAAACTGTGAGGGAACAGATGGGTGCGGAATCGGCCACTGAAAGGCTTCCGGGCACACCTCGTTTTTCAGCACCCCCTCCCAAGCAATGAGGCAGAAGATGTGCTGATGTTTGAGAAACCAGGGGGAAGAAATGCAGCTGTTCACCACCAGGGGGCGCCTCAGACTTTGCACTGTCCAGCTTTGGAAGCCGCCAGTCCCGTCTGTGGTGCCAGATCCTTAGTCCCATTTCCATTTATTCCCTAGCAGGACTGGCGTTTCTTGGCTCCGTCCTGTGTCGACAGACCTCTCAGGCTAGGTGCAGTGCCCTGGGATGGGGAGGAAGTCCTCAGTGCCTCTAGTTCCCCGCTTGGAGGGGCGTGACCATGAGAGAACACCTCTGCCCTGGGCTCTGGTAACATGGGACCTAAAGCAACTCCAGCCTCCAGCTAAAAAGCTCCGGAGAGAGGAGTGAAACTGGAACTATGTGTGCGGACTCAAATCTGGGAGAACCGGGTTTGATCCCCCCACGCCTCCACATGCAGCCAGCTGGGTGACCTTGGGTCAGTCACAAGTTCTCTCAGAGCTGTTCTCTCACGAGCAGTCCTCGAAAGAGCTCTCTCAGCCCCACCGACCTCACAGGGTGTTTGTCTGTTGTGGGGAGGGGAAGGGAAAGGGGTTTGTGAGCCGCTCTGAGACTCCGAGTGAAGGGCGGGGTATAAATCCAATCTCCTCCTCCCCCTCGTGCAGAAGCCTCACACCTCAGATTGTGCAACCCACACAAATAGGCTCCCCTAATTCAGCGGCTTGGGGACCGCAGAAGCTGCTGGTGTGATTTACCTGGTGGTCTTTCGGGCACCGCAAGCTCTGTGTGATCTCTGCTGCCACCAGCCGGCTTTGCTATCCTTTTGGGATTCGCATAAATGAAGAAGTGTTCCTGCACACGAAAGCTTATGCCCACAAATTAAACTTTGTGGGTCTTAAAGATGCCACTGGACTCGAAAGGTGTTCCATTGCTTCAGACCAACAGATGATCCACCTGAACAGGTCAAGCAAATATTTCTGTATCCAGCTGGGTTAATCATGCAGGTTGTTTCCGAGAGCCGCCACATTGGTCTGCAGTCGAACAGCTTGGTTCGAGTCCAGAGGTACCGTAGAGAGAGTCAGTTTGGTGTAGTGGTTAGGAGTGCAGACTCAAATCTGGGAGAAGCGGGTTTGATCCCCCACTCCTCCACATGCAGCTGCTGGTGTGACCTTGGGTCCATCACAAGTTTTTTCAGAGCTGTTCTCTCAAGGGCAGTTCTCGAGAGAGCTCTCTCAGCCCCACCTACCTCACAGGGTGTCTGTTGTGGAGAGGGGAAGGGAAAAGGATTCTCAACCACTCTGAGACTCCTTTGGGTAGTGAAGGGTGGAGTATAAATCCAATCTCCTCCTCCTCCTCCTCCTCCTCCTCCTCCTCCTTCTTCCCAAAGAGATTTTCCAGGTAGAAGTTTTCGGGAGTCAGTGCTGCTGGATCTCTAAGGTGCTTCTGGACCTGGATCTAGCTAATCATGCCAGTGTTTGTCAGCAAACTCCCGAACTGCCTGCTAGCCCTGTAAGGGCCCTCGCAGCAGCTTGCGGTGCAATCCGAAAGCAACAAATAAAAACACAGCCGCAGTCCAAGGTCTTTTTGAGACACTGTGCCTGACAGTCCCTGCGAGTTCTGGAGCCGAACATCAGACACCAGGCCAGGCTCCTACATCTGCACGGCTTCTGGCACAGGGACCCTTGGCCTGTTTTCCATTTTTCGAGGAACAGAAAACAGCTGGGTTCCCCACCGATTGAGCCACGGGTCAGCGGGAACCGTCCACTTCAAATCCAGAGCTCCCTTCTGTGTGTAAGCAGAACCGATCCGGATCCGTCCCGGAAACAAGTTAGAGCTAATTCTTGGCCCGTTTCTAGTTGACTCCTTTTTTCCAGTGACCGAAAAAATCCCGGCCCAGTTCTTTGGGTTTGGGAACTGGCAATAGATGGGGGGGGGGGTGCCTGGGGGAGGCTGGAATACCGCACTGTGGAGAGAGAAACCTGGCGCTGGCTATATTGAAAGCAAACAATCCCAGGCCCCTTGGGCACTGTAGCAAGGGTGGTGTATGGGGCAGCGCCGCCAACGGGTGGGCAGGCCTCCCAACCAAACAGGCCTTTAACAACATGTCCCCACCCCACCCCGCTCCACTTTCCAAACTCCAGAGTTCACAGGGGAAAAAGAGACCGTTGCGTGTGTCTTGCAGGGCGCAACCGGAGGTCACCCGCACGAGGACCGAGACCAGTCCGAACAATGACAACGGGGTTTGGGTCTGCTGATGCCCCCCTGGACGACACGCCGGTTTTAGCTAAATGGAGGCTGGTTTCGTTGGAAGCCAGGCTTAATTGTATAGAAAAGCGAATCCTGTCTTCAAGGCCACAGGTCTCTTCTCTCTTCGCTTCTCTGGGCTGTGGAAAGTTGCAGGGGCGGCACCTACAACGAGATGCTGGCAAGCGGCCCGGCAGACTGGGCTGGACTGTAAAACGGCACGACCCCTCTGGGGTCCCCCCAGATCCGGCACCCCTTTCCTTGTCTTGCCAGTTTGGTGTAGTGGTTAGGAGCGCGGACTCTAACCTGGGAAAACCGGGTTTGATCCCCCCTCTTCTCCACGTGCAGCTGGTGGTGTGACCTTGGGTCAATCACAAGTTCTCTCAGAGCTGTTCTGTCTAGAGCAGTCCTCAAAAGAGCTCCCTCAGCCCCACCTACCTCACAGGGTGTCTGTTGTGGGGAGGGGAAGGGAAAGGAGATTGTAAGCCACTCTGAGACACCTTCAGGTAGTGAATGGCGGGGTATAAATCCAGTCCCCTTCTTCTTCTTCTTCTTCTTCTTCTTCTTCTTCTTCTTCTTCTTCTTCTTCTTCTTCTTCTTCTTCTTCTTCTTCTTCTTCTTCTTCTTCTTCATCCACCAGTTTGGTGTAGTGGTTAAGTGTGTGGAGTCTAATCTGGGAGAACCAGGTTTGATTCCCCACTCCTCCACTTGCACCTGCTGGATGACCTTGGGCAAGCTATAGTTCTGTCAGAGCTGTTCCCTCAAGGACAGTTCTGGAAAGAGCTCTCTCAGCCCCACTGACCTCACAGGGTGTCTGTTGTGGGGAGGAGAAAGGAAAGGAGTCTGTAAGCTGCTCTGAGACTCCTTTGGGTAGTGAAGGGCGGGGTATAAATCCAATCTCTTCTTCTTCTTCTTCTTCTCCTTCCTCCTCCTCCTCCTCTTCTTCTTCTTCTTTTCCAGCGCTGAAACCCTTGAGAGTGTGTGTGTTACCTTTCCTGACCTGTGGTATACATTCTAACTGATCCCCCCCCCCAAAGCCTTTTCTAGAAACTTGACGCTCTTGACAGTTCATTTCAAATTCTTTTTTACCACATTTCTCATCTTAGAGAATTTTCCTCTTTTGAAGTCAAATAGGACCTCACTGGAGTTCCCTGGCACTTTCCCATATACATGTAAATTAAATTTGATGCCACTGTTATTACTGTTTCCAGTCTGTTCAACTAGCCAGTCTGGTGTAGTGGTTAGGAGCGTGGAGTCTAATCTGGGAGAACCGGGTTTGGTTCCCCACTCCTCCACTTGCACCTGCTGGATGACTTTCGGCAAGCCATAATTGTGGCACAGCCATTCGTGAAAAAGAGCAGTTTCTGTCAGAGCTCTCTCAGCCCCGCCTACCTCACTGGGTGTCTGTTGTGGGGAGGGGAAGGGAAAGGAGTTTGTAAGCCGCTCTGGGACTCTGAGTGAAGGGCGGGGTATAAATCCAGTCTCTTCATCATCATCATCATCATCATCATCATCATCATCATCATCTCACACTACATCCTGGGCGGCCCTGCTGAGGATGAAGTCCCGGGTTCCATGAGCAGCTGCTCTAAGGTCACAGTCATTTAGGGTATCTGGAAATGTTGCCTCTTTGGCATAACTGGAACACACATTTATCCAGTCAATTTGACAGTGGTTAAAGTTGCCCATTATTGCAACTCCCTTTCCTTTGGATGATCTCCCTGATTTCTTTTTCCATCTCAAGGTCACCCTGAGCATTTTGGTCAGGAGCTGACAGCAGGTCCCTAGTACTAATTTCACTTTTAAGAAACTCCCATCGCTCTTGAACTCCTTTCTTCTTAAGTATTTCTGACCCTGGGATTCTACCCAGCATAACTTTAAGTTTGTCAAAATTTCCTTTCCTGAAGTCCAACCTATATGTCACTGCCCCAGACATAAGAACACAAGACAAGCCATGTTGGATCAGGCCAGTGGCCCATCCAGTCCCACACTCTGTGTCACACAGTGGCCCAAACCCAGGAGCATCAGGAGGTCCACTGCCGGGGCCAGAACTCCAGAAGCCCTCCCACTGTTGCCTCCCCCCAAGCACCAAGGATACAGAGCATCACTTGCCCCAGACATAAGAACATAAGAGAAGCCATGTTGAATCAGGCCGATGGCCCATCCAGTCCTACACTCTGTGTCACCCAGTGGCCAGAACCCAGGGGCCCTCAGGAGGTCCACCAGTGGGGCAGGACTCCAGAAGGCCTCCCACTCTTTCACCCCAAGCACCAGGAAGACAGAGCATCACTGCCCCAGACATAAGAACATAAGAGAAGCCATGTTGAATCAGGCCGATGGCCCATCCAGTCCAACACTTTGTGTCACACAGTGGCCAGAAATACCAGGGGCCATCAGGAGGTCCACCGCCGGGGCCAGAACTCCAGGAGCCCTCCCACTCTTGCCCCCCCCCCAAGCACCAAGAAGACAGAGTACCATTGCCCCAGACATAAGAACGTAAGGGAAGCCATGTGGGATCAGGCCAATGGTCCCTCCATTCCGACACTCTGTGTCTCACAGTGGCTAAAAATACCAGGGCCATCAGGAGGTCCACCAGCAGGGCCGGAACTCCAGAAGCACTCCCACTCTTGCTCCCCCCCAAAAGCACCAAGAAGACCGAGCTTCACTGCCCCACGTGCCAGTCCATTGAGGCCGCTTCACGTGGCCCGTCCCTGTTTCCATCCACCTCCCTCCCACCACATTTCGTGTGGCCTGCTGGCTCTTGCATAGTAAGCATCGTCTAGCACCGGATCCAGATTGCTTTTATCCTTCCGTCTGTAGCTCTGAACCCCGGCGATGTTCCAGTTTACACCTGCGTCCCCTCCCCGTGCCCCCGCCGTTGCAGGGCTGCCGGAATGCCCTGGCATTTCCACCTCCGTCTCCTTTGGATCCCTTCTTTCTCAAGTTAATGAAGCAGAGAGAATAAACTGTCCCTGAGCCGGGTGCTGGGGCTTTTTGCAGGTCACCGGCTACCGGCTACCTGTGCCAGGTGCGGCCTCCTCCCTTTCATGGCCTGCCAAGGGGCCGCACAGCGGCATTTCCCTGCATACTTTGGAACAAGGAGGATGAGGCGAGCCTGCGGTTTGGAAGTTGGCGTCTCGTAATAATAGCGACAGTATTAACTTCTGGCCGGGACCGGCGGCCTCTTGCTCGGCTCTGACTTTCGTAAGCCGGCCTGCCAAAACCTCCCCCGTTTCTCCTTACGGCTGATTTCTCTCCCTCCCGCCTCTCGCATTAGCGATGCCTCCCCACCCCGCCCCCGTTGGCTTTTGTTCCAGCCAGTCTGCTGTCGTGCAAAACATGAATTGTGTTCCCAAACGAGGGTCTTGGTTACAGAGATGATCGTGAAAGGGTCGGAGGTGGCTGGGCCTAGCGTTGCCAAGGGGAGGGGCCGTGGCTCAGCGGCAGAGCCTCTGCTTGGCATGCAGGAGGTCCCAGGTTCAATCCCCAGCATCTCCAGTTGAAAGGACCAGGCAGCAGGTGATGGGAAAGACCTCCGCCCGAGACCCTGGAGAGCTGTAAAGAGGGGCTGTGGCTCAGTGGAAGAGCATCTGCTTGGCATGCAGAAGGTCCCAGGTTCAATCCCCGGCATCTCCAGTTAAAAAGGACAAGGCAGAAGGTGACGGCAAAGACCTCCGCCTGAGACCCTGGAGAACTGTAAAGAGGGGCTGTGGCTCAGTGGAAGAGCATCTGCTTGGCATGCAGAAGGTCCCAGGTTAAGTCCCCAGCATCTCCAGTTAAAAGGACCAGGCAGAAGGTGATGGGAAAGACCTCTGCCTGAGACCTTGGAGAGCTGTAAAGAGGGGCTGTGGCTCAGTGGAAGAGCCTCTGCTTGGCATGCAGGAAGTCCCAGGTTCAGTCCCTGGCATCTCCAGTTGAAAGGACCAGGCAGGAGGTGACAGAAGAGGGCAACCAGGATGGTGAGAGGGTTGGAATCCAAGTCTTATGAGGAAAGGCTGAAAGAGTTGGGTATGTTTAGCCTGGGAAAGAGAAGGCTTAGAGGGGACATGATTGCAGTCTTCAAGTATTTGAAGGGCTGTCATGTAGAAGATGGAGCGGATCTATTCTCTCTTGCTCCGGATGGCAAGACTAGATCTAATGGGTGGAAATTACAAGGGAGTCGTTACCGGCTAAATATCAAGAGAAACTTCCTGACTCTAAGAGTGGTTGAGCAGTGGGACAGTCTGCCTCGGGAGGTGGTGGAGGCTCCTTCGCTGCACGTTTTCAAGCAGAGGCTGGACGACTATCTTTTGGGTATGCTGTAGGGCTATCTTTCGGCTGTGCTCCTGCAGAGTGCAGGGGGTCGGACTAGATGACCTGCAAAGTCCCTTCCAACTCTAACATTCTATGATTCTATGAAATCAGTCGATCCTAAAAGAAATCAGCCTGACTGTTCCCTGGAAGGCCAGAGACTGAAGCTGAAGCTCAAATACTTTGGCCACCCAATGAGAAGGGAGCCCTCACTGGAGAAGACCCTGATGATGGGAAAGACTGAAGGTCAAAGAAGACGGGGACGGCAAAGGATGAGATGGTCAGACAGTGTCATAGATGCAACGAACATGAAATTGAGCAAACTCCAGAGCTTGACGGAAGACAGGAGGGCCTGGCGTGATGTGGTCCATGGGGTCGCGGAGAGTTGGACTTGACTGTGCGACTGAACAACAAAAAAATAAAACTCCCAAGAAGTATATTGCAAAAAAGGTGAACTTACAGTTATTCGAGTAGATTCATTCAGGTGGGTCGCTGTGTTGGCCTGAAGCCGCAGAATAAAGTTTGAGTCCAGTCAGGCACCTTGAAGACCACCAAAGTTTTATGTAAAGTGTTCAGAAGTGTGCTTGCACAAGGAAGCTTTTACCTTGAATAAAATTCTGTTGGTATTAAAGGTGCCACTGGACTCAAGCTTCGCTTTTCAAGTAGACCCAGTTCACATTCAATTTGCAGTCAAAAGAAGAGAGGGAAGCATAGTCTAAAGAGGACTTTCCCTGTCATAAGAACATAAGAACACCAGAGAAGCCAATGTTGGATCAGGCCAGTGGCCCCTCCAGTCCAACATTCTGTATCACACAGTGACCAGAAATACCAGGGGCCATCGGGAGGTCCAGCAGTGGGGCCAGGACACTAGAAGCCCTCCCACTGTTGCCCCCCCCCAAGCACCAAGAATACAGAGCATCCCTTGCCCCAGACTGAGAGTTCCTGTCTATACCTTGTGGCTAAGAGCCACTGATGGACCTCTGCTCCATATGCTTATCTAATTCTCTTTTGAAGCCGTCCATGCTTGTAGCCACCACCACTTCCTGTGGCAGTGAATTCCAAGTGTTAATCACTCTTTGGGTGAAGAAGGACTTCCATTTATCCGTTCTAACCCGACCGCTCAGCAATTTCATGGAGTGCCCACGAGTTCTTGTTTTGTGAGAAAGGGAGAAATGGTCAGCTTGTTTGCTATCATGTGTGCGAGAGTATGCTTCTGGGCATGGAGCAGGGGTTACTAGGGGTGTGTGTGTGGTTCACTGGGGTCATGGGGGTACTTGTGAATCTCCTGGATTGTGCAGGGGGTTGGACTGGAGGTCCAACTCTACGATTCTATGATTCTACAAGTGCATTGTCTCTAACAGAGAGAGCTGCAGAGACATGCATCTCCATGGAAGGCCATGTGAAGAGAGGGAGAGGACAAAGCGAGCGAGAGAGGAGGGGTTAGGAGGCCGCTCGCAGGTTAAGAGAGGCACCCCATTCAAGGAGACCATACCTTAAACCCTTATAATGATGGAGCGCCCCCCCCCCCGCAGTAACCAGGCATGCCGGGTTGCTCCCTCTAGCGGAAAGAACTCTGCCTGAGACCCTGGAGAGTGGCTGCCAGTCTAGGCTGATCCTGCATTGAGCAGGGGGTTGGACTAGATGGCCTATCAGGCCCCTTCCAGCTCTGTGATTCTAGGATTCTAGGATTCTATCTCCGGGGATTAGTGCTCATCTCCAGGTGACAGAGATCAGTTTCCCTGGAGAAAATGAGCGTTTTAGAGGGTCGACGCTGTGGCCTTGTACCCTGCCCCTGTTTTCCCCAAACCTGCCTAGCCAGACTCCACACCCCAAATCTCCAGCTATTTCCCAACCCAGAGCTGGGAACTCCATGCTCAAAACCAAACAAGGACCCACGGTAAGTAGGAAAACCAACATACAACAAGTACCATGCAGAGATGATTATAAGATATCATAAATGATGTTATGTTTTTTGAAAAATATTTTTACAATAATTTGTACATATATAATAAATCATCTTAATCAAACATATCAAAAATCATCTCCAAGAATCTCAAAAGCTACTGTACAACCTTTAATAATAGTCCTCCTCTGTTAAATAAAGTTTCAAGAGGGAGGACTCCTTAAAGTCTCTTTATAACATGTGCTCGTGCCTTCCTCCAACAGAGGTCCAGATATCCTTTTGTTTCCGAATCTTCCTCAGGGAGTTCAACAATAATTTTCAGCACAAGGTTGCCACATAGCTTTTGAGATTCTTGGAGATGATTTTTGATTAAGATGATTTATTATATATATACAAATTATTGTAAAAATATTTTTTCAAAAAATATAAAATCATTTATGATATGTTGTAACCATCTGTGCACGGTACTTGTTGTATGTTGGGAACTCCATGCTGGCCTTCAGGGGAGCAGTCGGTTGGGGGTGCCACCGCCACCAGTGGGGTTGAGTGGTCAGAGTCTGAGACTGCCTGTGTTTGGATGTGGGCCAGGCGTGGCATTGTTTTCTCTCCGAGCTGCCTTTTAGTAAAGCCGGCGTTTCCCAGACTTCTTGATACCGGGGTCAGTGTTCCCTCTAAGCTGAGTGAGTGTGAGCCAGCTCAGTTTTTTAGCCTCCGGCTTACACATTTTTGCCTTCGCTCAGGAAGGGAGGGCTCCAGGGCAAACTGATTCATGCAGTAGCCCAATCGCTCGCTCACCACTTTCATGCCAGTTGCTCACCAAGTAGGATTCTTGCTCACAAGACTCCACAGCTTAGAGGGAGCATTGGTTCCCTGTAAGCTGAGTTAGTGTGAGTTAGCTTGCAGGTTTTTAGCCTCTGGCTCATATTTATTTATTTATTTATTATTTCTATTTGTATCCCGCCTTGCCGGGCACGCTGGCTCAAGGCGGCTAACAGAGTTAAAACAACGTAAACGATACAGAGTTAAAACGATTAATAAATGCAATACCAACAGCAACAGTTTACATACATTTTTGTCTCGGCTCAGGGAGGATGGCTCCAGAGCAAACGAACTGATGCAGTAGCCAAATCGCTCGCTCACGATGGGCTTAGTAAAGGTAAAGGTAAAGGTTCCCTTGCTCGAAAGCCAGTCGAGTCCGACTCTAGGGTTGCGGTGCTCATCTCCGTTTCAAAGCCGAAGAGCCAGCGCTGTCCGAAGACGTTTCCGTGGTCATGTGGCCGGCATGACTCAACACCAAGGCGCACGGAACGCTGTTCCCTTCCCACCGAAGTGGTACCTATTTATCTACTTGCAGTTTCTTGCTTTCGAACTGCTAGGTTGGCAGGAGCTGGAACGAGAGACGGGAGCTCACTCCACCATGCGGCACACTCGGGTCTCGAACTGCTGAACTACCGACCTTCCACAGCCTGCAGTTCAGCGTCTTGACCACTTGAGCCACCGCAGCTCCTTCACAATGGGCTTAATGCTGACTAAATGTTTATGCTCCAAAAGGTCGAGGGGGATTTCTGGCTCTGCCGCCCACTGACTGGCATCCTTGCGATGGCTGAAGAGGCCAATCCAGGTTACCTCTTGGCATTCCATCCGGAGGGTACGCGATGTGTGGGGGTGGGAAGGGCCGCTGAGTCACACAACTGACTCAGGCGGACTCAGTGGGGTTTTCCAGGCAAGAGAGATCAAAGGTGGCTTGCCGTACCGCAAACCTGCCGCCTGCCATTTCACACTTGCTTGATGCTGACGTATGTCAGGAGGAGTTGGTCAGTGATGGAGTTTTTCTGGTACTAAAAAGTAAAGGTAAAGGTTCCCTTGCTCAAAAGCCAGTCGAATCCGACTCTAGGGTTGCGGTGCTCATCTCCGTTTCAAAGCCGAAGAGCCAGCGCTGTCCGAAGACGTTTCCGTGGTCATGTGGCCAGCATGACTAAACACATAAGAACATAAGAACATAAGAGACGCCAATGTTGGATCAGGTCAAAGGCCCATCTAGTCCAACACTCTGTATCACACAGTGGCCAGAAATACCAGGTGCCATCAGGAGGTCCACCAGTGGGGCCAGGACATTAGAAGCCCTCTCACTGTTGGCCCCCTCAAGGCGCACGGAACACCAAGGCGCACGGAACACTGTTACCTCCCCACCGAAGTGGTACCTATTTATCTACTTGCAATTTCTTGCTTTCGAACTGCTAGGTTGGCAGGAGCTGGAACTAGAGACGGGAGCTCACTCCGTCATGCGGCACCCGGGTCTTGAACTGCTGAACTACCGACCTTCCACAGCCTGCAGTTCAACATCTTAACCACTTGAGCCACCGCAGCTCCTTTTCTGGTACTACGTTATCCTTTAAAAAGCCCAACACTTGATTGATTGATTGATTTCACTTCTACCCCGCCTTGCCCCACAAGCAGGTCTTTTGTCTTTATAACAGGGAAGGTATTATGTTCTGGGCCCGGCATTGACTGACCAAGCTTGAAACCTAGAACAATGGATAGCTAGGATCCTGGAAGAAACCTATAGACCAGGAGCCACACTGTAAATAGCCTATCACGGGTAGTGGGTAGGTGTGGGGTGTTGTGTTGTGTTGTGCACGGATTTAAGCAGGGCCTCAGTTCTTCTATCTTGTCTTGTGTTTGCTGGAATCACTAAAAAACTATGAGCTGATCAATCACGCATCTCGAACCCAGTATATTTCAGAAGGGTTGGCAATTATCAAAAAAGCAGACGCAGCCAGCTGGTACAGGAAGAGTGGGCCGGGCGGAACTGGCCAGAGGATCCTTGGTATGCAAGCAGAGGCGGTGCCAGAGACGTCCTGATTTGCACCTGTGGCTTGTTGAAGGGGACAGGGGGCAGAGCCGAGCCGAGCCAGGAGAGGGGGCCAGGTCAGCCTGCGCTGGAGGGGAGGAGGGGAAGACGGGTGGGGGAGGGACGACTGTCAAGGCAAGAGGTTGGTCGGCACTCGGATGAGAGACTACCAAGGAAGTTGCTGTGCAGAGGAAGGCGACGGCAAATCACCTCTGTTTGTCTCTCTCGGATCCGAGCTCCCTGCCAGCTCTGATTTCCTCTGCAAATTCTCCCCCAGTGTTTGCTTTGCATAACCTGAGCTGCTAGGTCAAAACGGAATTTATTTATTTATATATATTGATAAGCACACGCAGGGGTCATTTCCTGCGGGAGCGCACAGGAGCTGCGCTCCAGCAGTAAAGAGCCCAGGGGGCGGGCACATGCAACAAGCCCCACCCCCTGCTCCCAGCAGCCCTCAGTCAGAGCAGGAAGCAGCCAGGTAAGCAGCAGAGCCCCCCCCCCAGTCCAAAACAGTCCAGTGGCACCTTTAAGACCAGGTTTTATTCAGGTACAAGCTCTCCCTCCTCTGCGAGGACAGATCTGCACGTGTCCCCCCCCCCCCAATAGCTAGCAATCCAAAAC
>NW_015165247.1:527134-542108 GCF_001447785.1 Gekko japonicus | reverse complement strand
CCCCCCCCGAGGCACAGGAGAGGTAATAACATAAGAACACAAGAGAAGCCAATGTTGGATCAGGCCAAATGCCCATCCAGTCAAACACTCTGTGTCACACAGTGGCCAAAAATACCAGGTACCATCAGGAGGTCCAGCAGTGGGGCCAGGACACTAGAAGACCTCCCACTGTTGCCCCCCCCCCCAAGCACCAATAATACAGAGCATCACTTGCCCCAGATCGAGAGTTCCTATCTATACCTTGTGGCTCAGAGCCACTGATGGATCTCTGCTCTTAACATAAGAACATAAGAGAAGCCAATGTTGGATCAGGCCAAAGGCCCATCCAGTCCAACACTCTGTGTCACACAGTGGCCAAAAATACCAGGCGGCATCAGGAGGTCCAGCACTGGGGCCGGGACAATAGGAGCCCTCCCACTCTTGTCCCCCCCCCAAGCACCAAGAATACAGAGCATCCCTTGCCCCAGACCGAGAGCACCTATTTATACCTTGTGGCTAATAGCCACTGATAGACCTCTGTTCCATGTGTTTATCTAATTCCCTCTTGAAGCCGTCCATGCTTGTAGCCGCCACCACCTCCTGTGGCAGTGAGTTCCACGTGTGAATCACTCTTTAGGTAAAGGAGGACTTCCTTTTATCCGTTCTAACCCAACCGCTCAGCAATTTCATGGAGTGCCCACGAGTTCTTGTATTGTGACAAAGGGAGAAAAGGACTTCTTTCTCCACCTGCTCTGTCCCATGCGTAATCTCGTAAACCTCGATCATGTCACCCCTCAGCCGTCATTTCTCCAAGCTAAAGAGCCCCAAGCGCTTGAACCTTTCTTCACAGGGAAAATGTTCCAACCCTTTGTGATTCTGCAGGTGGGCACGGGCTTCCTCCAAGTCCTCAGGCAATGCTGATTCTGTGCACTTCGGCAGATCACGAGAGGGAGGGCAGGAAGGATTGCCTCAGTGCTTAGTTTTCGTGGCCCTTTCTGACACACCCAGGGAAATGCTGATCGCCACTTTGGGGTCAGGAAGCAATTTTTCTCCAGGCCGGTTTGGCTGGAGATTTCTGCCATCTTCTGGGCATGGAGCAGGGGTCACTGTGTGTGTGTGTGTGGAGGGGAGGTATTTGTGAATTTCCTGCCTTGTGCAGGGGGTTGGACTAGATGACCCTGGAGGTCCCTTCCAACTCTATGATTCCATGATTCTATTTTTTCAACTCAGAGCTGGGGGGGGAGCGCACCTCAGACCACGCCTGCTGCAGATAAAGGGCTCTGGAAAGTTTTCTTTTGCTTCCAAAACCTATAGTGTGTGTGTGTGTGTGTGTGTGTGTGTGTGTGTGTGTGTGTGTGTGTGTGTGTGAGAGAGAGAGAGAGAGAGAGAGAGAGAGAGAGAGAGAGAGAGAGAGAGAGAGAGAGAGAGAGAGAGGGAGTGTCTGAGACACAAAGAGAAAGGGCGGAAGAGAACCTTTCAGACTGTCTTCAGTCCTGTGCCGTGACACCCCCTCAAACGCAGCCCTGGGGGGCGGGGAGATGGCATTGCCCCAACGGTTCCCCCCATTTCCAAAAGGGGCCGCTGGCCACGCAACCTAGGCCTGACGTCTGGCGGCCAAGTTAGCACAATGTTGTCTTAATGCATTCTTTCCAGGAGCGTTTGTAGAAGATTTAGAGCCACCACCCGACAGCTTTTAGGACCTAAATCCTCTTGGCAAGCCTCGTCCCCGCAAACCATCTGTGGAATTCTGGATCTTTTCTGACAATCCTGGCGGCACCGGGACAAACGGGAGGCCGGCGGGTTGGCTCTTTGACAGGGTTGCCAACCTCCAGTCCGAGCTGCAGTGTTAGGAAAGTCAAATAACAAAACAATCTATACTGCAAGAAACTTTTGTAAATGAACGTATTCTATTTGTTATTGTAGGAGCTGTGGTGGCTCAAGTGGTTAAGATGCTGAGCTGCAGACTGGAAGGTCGGTAGTTCAGCAGTTTGAGACCCGAGTGCCGCGTGATCGAGTGAGCTCCCGTCTCTGGCCCCAGCTCCTGCCAACCTAGCAGTTTGAAAGCAAGAAATTGCCAGTAGATAAATAGGTACCACTTTGGTGGGAAGGTAACAGCAATCCACGCACCTTGGCGTTTAGTCATGCTGGCCACATGACCACGGAAACGTCTTCGGACAGCGCTGGCTCTTCGGCTTGGAAATGGAGATGAGCACCGCAACCCTAGAGTCGGATTCGACTGGCTTTCGAGCAAGGGAAACCTTTACCTTTACCCAGGGGTCATTTCCTGCAGGAGCGCACAGGAGCGGAGCTCTGGCAGTAAAGAGCCCATGGGGTGGGCACATGCAACAAGCCCCGCCCCCTGCCCCCAGCAGCCCTCAGTCAGAGCAAGAAGCAGCCAGGTAAGTTGCAGAGCCCCGCAGCCCCCTGGTCCAAAACAGTCCAGTGGCATCTTTAAGACCAACCTGGGGAAGGTGGGATTTGGGGAGGGGAGGGACCTCAGCAGGACAGAACACCACGGAGTCCACTCTGCAAAGCAGCCATTTTCT
Organism: Gekko japonicus; assembly: GCF_001447785.1. NCBI lineage: Eukaryota > Metazoa > Chordata > Lepidosauria > Squamata > Gekkonidae > Gekko > Gekko japonicus. The sequence goes on along the minus strand of NW_015165247.1, from coordinate 539,583 downwards.
CTCGGGGAACCGATCTCTGTCATGCGGGGGTCAGTTGGAATTCTACGCGATCTCCAGGCCCCACCTGGGCTAGGGTTGCCAACCCCCTGGTCTGCCCCGGGGGTTCCCCGATTTTGGGGGTTTTAATCCGCTGCCGGCCAGCCGGCCAGCGGGAGAAGCCCCACCTCCACATAGGAACAATGCTGCATGACATCATCACGTTGCCGTGATGGGTGGGTCCGCTCTAGTCTTTGGGCAAACTCTATGGTTTCGAGGGCAAAAACCTACTACAGAGTTTTGCCCAAAAACTAAAGCGGACCCCCCCCAGTTATACCCCGCCTTTCACTCAGAGTCTCAGAGCGGCTTACAAACTCCTTTCCCCTCCCCTCCCCACAACAGACACCCTGTGAGGTCGGTGGGGCTGAGGGAGCTCTGACAGAAACTGCTCTTTTCCAAGGACAGCTCTTGTCAGAACTACGGCTTGCCCAAGGTCATCCAGCAGATGCAAGTGGAGGAGTGGGGAATCAAACCCAGTTCTTCCAGATTAGAGTCCATGCACTTAACCACTGCACAAAAGGAGGAGGAGGAGATTGGATGTATACCCTGCCCTTCACTCGGAGTCTCAGAGTGACTTACAAACTCCTTTCCCCTCCCCTCCCCACAACAGACACCCTGCGAGGTGGGCGGGGCTGAGAGAGCTCTGACAGAAACGGCTCTTTTCCATGGACAGCTCTGAGAGAACTATGGCTTGCCCAAGGTCACCCAGCAGCTGCAAGTGGAGGAGTGGGGAATCAAACCCAGTTCTTCCAGATTAGAGTCCACGCACTTAACCACTGCACAAAAGGAGGGGGAGGAGGAGGAGAAGATTGGATTTGTACCCCACCCTTCACTCGGAGTCTCAGAGCGGCTTAGCAACTCCTTACCCTCACCCTCCCCACAACAGACACCCTGTGAGGCAGGTGGGGCTGAGAGAGCTCTGACAGAAACGGCTCTTTTCCAAGGACAGCTCTGACAGAACTACGGCTTGGCCAAGGCCATCCAGCCAGGTGCAAGTGGAGGAGTGGGGGAATCGAACCCTGTTCTCCCAGATTAGAGTCCGCGCACTTAACCACAACACCAAACTGTCTTGGGGAGGCTGGCAAATACTGTTCCCTCGCAGGCCCCGAAATTAAGAACTTCCTTTGACATTCGTTTGAGAACACATCCCTGTTTCAAAAATAGATTTAGAAGCTGGCATTTCTGTGCCAGCCTGACTGAACTTTGCGTTGGCACGATTTTGTTCCCGCCTTCCTCCGGTTTTGGCCCCTTCCTATACCGACCCGATTCCCCTCCACGGCTCCCCTGCTCGGGATGGGGAGTGGAATTTGATCCCGGGAACTGAGCCCCGCCAGGTTTCCACCGAGAGAACGGCTCCTCTGTCTCCTCCACGCGATATTCCCTTAAATATTTGCACATGGCGAGCGGGAGGAGATGCCAGCCACCAGAATCGTCCCCCTTTGCCAAAGCGGGAAGCCGCAGATTCCTGCCGGGGTGTGAGGTTACACGAAAGCGGCGGGGAAGCCAAGGGAGCTGAGAGTTGAGGCCAGGCCCGGCCGGGCAGGACAGTGTGGGAAGGCCGCAGGACTGCGGCCTTCTTGGGGCTCTTTAAACCAGCCTGGGGATCCAATGAATGGGTCAGTGTGCTGCGTTCCCAGGGCAAAATAGGCCCTCTATAGCTGTCCTGTGTTCCTTGGCCTTGCGCATTTCCCAAAGCCTCACGGGAATGCTCTTGAAAGACTCGGCTCGCCAAGCCGCTTGTTGGAAGAAGTGTGGAGAAAGGGGTGCTTTTATTCGTTGCTGGTGGGGGGTAGTCACTAAGCTTATTAGAAAAATCTTGACTGAGATAGTGAAACGTGTAAAAATTAAAAACAGGTGATGAGGTCTGCATTGCTTCCAGAGACCCTATGATCGAATCTTTGGAATGACTCTAATGTACGCTCCCCGAACAGAAATCTAACGGGTGTTTTATTGACAGCTGCCAAATCTGTAATAGCACCCAACTGGAAGACGGTTCATCTGCCAACCATCACGCGGTGGCACCGTAAACGGTGGGATTATTTTATAATGGAGAAGACAGCAGATCAACTTTCACTGTAGAACCATAGGAAAGAAGAAGAAGAAGAAGAAGAAGAAGAAGGAGGAGGAGGAGGAGATTGGATTTATACCCCCCACCCTTCACTACCCAAGGGAGTCTCAGAGCGGCTGACAAACTCCTTTCCCTTCCCCTCCCCACAACAGACACCCTGTGAGGTCGGTGGGGCTGAGAGAGCTCTGACAGGAACGGCTCTTTTTTCAAGAACAGCTCTTATCAGAACTACGGCTTGCCCAAGGTCATCCAGCAGCTGCAAGTGGAGGAGTGCGGAATGAAACCCGGTTCTCCCAGATTAGAGTCCTCGCATCTAACCACTATACCAAACTGGAAGAAGAGGAAGAGATAGGATTTATACCCCGCCCTTCACTACCCAAAGGTGTCTCAGAGCGGCTCACAAACTCCTTTCCCTTCCCCTCCCCACAACAGACACCCTGCAAGGTAGGTGGGGCTGAGAGAGCTCTTGACAGAAACGGCTCTTTTTCAAGAACAGCTCTTATCAGAACTACGGCTTGCCCAAGGTCATCCAGCCGAGTGCAAGTGGAGGAGTGGGGAATCAAACCCGGTTCTCCCAGATTAGAGTCCGCGCACTTAACCATGACACCAAACTGGCTCATAGAGTTGGAAGGGACCTCCAGGGTCACCTAGACCATCCCTTTCCGCAATGCAGGAAATTCACAAATACCTCCCCCCCCACACAGCCTCAGTGACCAGTGTTCCCTCTAAGCTGAGTGAGTGTGAGCTAGCTCACAGTTTTTTAACCTCCAACTCGCACATTTTTTCTCAGCTCAGGAAGGAGGGCTCCAGAGCAAATTAATTTACGCAGGAGCCCAATCGCTCGCTCACCACTTGAATGCCGGTAGCTCACAAAGTAGAATTTTTGCTCACGAGACTCCACAGCTTAGAGGGAGCGTTGCCAGTGACCCCTGCTCTATCCCCAGAAGAGGACCAAAACCCTCCAGGATCTCCGGCCAAACTGGCCTGGGGAAAAAATTGCTTCCGGACCGCAAAGTGGCGACCGGCATTTCCCTGGGCATGTAAGAAAGGGCCACGAGAACTAAGCACTGAGGCAACCCTTCTTCAGTCAGAGACTATTGATTATAACTCCAGATCTGTGGAACAAGGGTGCAAATACTTGACGTGCAATGACACATTAAAAGAAGTGGCTGTAGTCAAATATTATAGTCTATTAGCACGTTTTTGACCCTGTCAGTATTATCGGATTAATTATTTCTGGAATGCTTTTCTTTCCTTGGTTCCGCTCTTGGCATTTGTAAGTTCATACGTTTACCTATAGAATGTACTGTATATGTTTGCTGTATGTTTGCTAAGGTAAAATTAGAATTTTAAGTTAAAAAAAATAAAGTCAGGCACCCAAATTAATTTAAAGAAGAAGAGGAGGAGGAGAGAGGATTGGATTTATACCCCACCCTTCACTCGGAGTGATTTACAATCCCTTTCCTGGAAAGTCAGTCTGGTGTCGTGGTTAAGTGCATGGACTCTAATCTGGCAGAACCGGGTTTGATTCCCCACGCCTCCACTTGCACCTGGCTGGATGTCCTTGGGCAAGCCGCAGTTCTGACAAGAGCTGTCCTTGAAAAAGAGCAGTTTGTGTCAGTGTTCTCTCAGCCCCACCGACCTCACAGGGTGTCTGTTGTGGGGAGGGGAAGGGAAAGGAGTTTGTGAGCCCCTCTGAGACTCCCTTGGGTAGTGAAGGGCGGGGTATGAATCCAATCTCTTCTTCTTCTTCTTCCTTCCCCCTCCCCACAACAGACACCCTGTGAGGTAGGTGGGGCTGAGAGAGCTCTCTGGAGAACTGCCCTTGCGAGAACAGCTCTGATAGAACTGTGACTGAACCAAAGTCACACCAGCAGCTGCATGTGGAATAGTGGGGAATCAAACCCAGTTCTCCCAGATTAGAGTCCGTGCTCCTAACCACTGCATCAAACTGGCTCTCTGTAATTAATTGTAATTAACCCTGGAAGGACACCAAGGCCTGAACAAAAATGGCGCATATCTGTACAGCACCCCGCGCACATGTGTGGGAATCCATTCGTTGTCCCCCCCCCCCGGCTTTGGAGAGACCACCTGGAAGCCAGCAGGGGAAGGACGTGAATCCGAAACGGGCCAGCGGCGGGCTTCCATTAAAGCCTGGATTTGGCATCCTTCCGGGTTTCCCCCTCCGGTGGGATTCTTCTCTGGGGGTTCTCCAGCCAAGTAAAGCAGATGTTCACCAGGTGAAGCCTGCTTTCATCCCTGGAGGTTCCGCTTTTGGAAAGGAGAGAGTTCAAGCACGGAAGGTTACAGGAACAAATGAGAGAACCAAAAAAGGGTAAAACCTGAAGGAGAATCGACAGACCGATTCTCTCCTTGACCACCCGTACTGAGATCTGCGGCACCTCGCAGGGCTTCCTTTGTAACGGGGGCCTTGCGGGGGGGGCAGCCCCTGGCCCTCCAAACGCAAGCTCTGGACCCTCCAGGTCCACACCCCACAGGGTTGCCTGCTCTGGGATGGGCTCTGAATTCAATAGGTGCTCTCCTGGATCAGGCCAGAGATCCATGGAGTCCAGCATCCTTTCCCCACCGATGGCAATTAAGAAGCGGAACAAAGTTGAAGTCCAGTGGCACCTTTAAAGACCAACGAAGTTTTATTCAAGGTACAAGTTTTTCATGTGCATGCACACTTCTTCGCTGGACATTTTCAAGCGGAGGCTGGACAACCATCTTCTGGGTCTGTTGTAGGTATGTAGGGCTCTCTTCCGGCTATGCTCCTGCAGAGTGCAGGGGGTTGGACTAGATGACCTGTGTAATGTACTGCCGCCATTACCACGTGTAATGCATTTAGCCTGACATGCCCGGACTTGCCCGGGCTGGCCAGGCACAAGTTACCTGTAGCTTCGGTCGAAAGACAAAGGATCCGAAGGATCCTAGCCGGCCCAATCAAAAGGGCTAGCTTCCCAGCCGGGAGACCAATGGTCGCCCGGTTACTGTAAATAGCCTATCGGGAGTAGGGGGTGTGTTTAGGTGTACTTGGTGGCGGGTTTTCTGAACGCATATAAACCGGCCTGCGAGCTGGTTTCCTTGTCTTTGTTCTTCACTAATAAAAGTACTCTTGCTGAAATCACTCCACGTTCTGAGTACTTTTCAACCTGCAAGGTCCTTTCCAACTCGAACATTCTATGACTCTATGATTCTTCAAATAAGAAGCTTCAAGAAGGATGTGGACAGAACGGAGCGGGTGCAGAGGAGAGCGACAAGGGGCCGAGGGACTTGAGAAGGTTCCGTCTGGAGAAGAGGAGGTTGAGGGGGGAACACGTGATTGCTCTCTTGAAGTATGTGAAGGGGCTGTCACTCAGAGGAGGTCAGGAGCTGTTCATGTTGGCAACAGAGGAGAGGACTCGCAAGAATGGGTTTCAATTAAGGGTGGGAAGGTACCAGCTGGATCTTAGGAAGACCTTTTTGACAGTCAGAGTCGTGCAGCGGTGGAATCAGCTGCCCGGGGAGGTGGTGAGCTCTCCCTCGCTGGCAGTCTTTAAGCAGTGGCTGGACAAACCCTTGTCAGGGAGGCTCTAGGGTTGATCCAGCATTGAGCAGGGGGTTGGACTCCATGGCCTGTAGGGTCCCTTCCAGCTCTGTGATTCTAGGATTCTATAAGCTCTAAGTTGGCATGAAACCCCCTGGGCAAGGAACAGGACAGTATGTTGCTTGTGGCTCTCTCAGAGACAGTTCTCTGACCTGATCTAGCAAGGAGCAAGCGATCCCCAGAGAGCAGAATGACGTTCAGTGTCCGTTGGGGAAGTTTCTGCAGGCCACGGGTGTGTGTATGTGCACAGTGACGGTTGTGCGACACAGCCAGGGTTACTTTTTTAAATGATGGGAATTGGTACTAGGGAGGAAATCTATTTTGGGTAGTTAGGCAGGGCAGGCTAAAAATAGCTGGGTTTTGTTCCATTCGTCCTGTTGAATGGCAGCGCTGAAGCTGGTGAGGCCAAGCGTTTGCTGGGCAAGTGCATGCCTCACCATTTTTTATTAGAATTGACCAGAAGAAAGAAACGAAGTCATCACGGTCCATCTCAGCTTTGCAGTTTTGAGTCATGGCGGCCCACAGAGGGTGAGAATGCCCACTGCTCCTCCCCGGTAGCATACTTCATATTGCAAGATTTATCCCCCGCCCTTCACTTGGTGTCTCAGAGCGGCTTACAAACTCCTTTCCTTTCCCCTCCCCATAACAGACACCCTGTGAAGTCAGTGGGGGTCTTTCGAGGACTGCCCTTGAGAGAACAGCTTCGAGAGAACTATGGCTTGCCCAAGGTCATCCAGCAGCTGCAAGTGGAGGAGTGGGGAATCAAACTCAGTTCTCCCAGATTAGAGTCCGCGCACTTCACCACTACATCAATGACCACAATGTGCTCCAAAGTAAGCCCTGCTGCCATCTATGGCTTTACCCCCAAGTAAGTGTGTGGCTCAAGTGGTTAAGACACTGAACTGCAGGCTGTGGAAGGTCGGTCGTTCAGCAGTTCGACCTGGGTGCCGCATGACGGAGTGAGCTCCCGTCTCCAGTTCCAGCTCCTGCCAACCTAGCAATTCGAAAGCAAGAAATTGCAAGGAGATAAATAAGTACCACTTCAGTGGGAAGGTAACAGCGTTCCGTGCGCCTTGGTGTCTAGTCATGCCGGCCACATGACCACGGAAACATCTTCGGACAGCGCTGGCTCTTCGGCTTTGAAACGGAGATGAGCACCGCAACCCTAGAGTTGGACTCGACCGGCTTTCGAGCAAGGGAACCTTTACCTTTAAGTGTGTGGAAGGTTGCACCCCACCACCTCTAAAGCACTTGCGAGGGGTCATTTCAGCAGAACAGGGTAACACTCATTTCTCACCACGCTCCAGACTCGTGCCTCTGTGGCTCCCCTGGGCGGCCTTCGTTTGATGTATCAACTTTTCCATTTTAAGCTGATCCCCCCCCCCCTCTGTCTGCCAGGACACATTGGAAGGGGAGAGACCCTGCCAAGATCTCGGCTCTGGCCGCAGGACTGAGGGGAGATGGAGAGGAGGAAATTAAAGGTCGCTTCTTTGACTCAGAGCGGCAGAGCATGGCTGCTTGCTGGGTGTGGAAGGAACCGGCCTGGCGGCTAGCAGCTCAAAGTGTTTTTCTGGCCTTAGAAAAGAGGCCACACGTATCCTGCAAGGGCCAGGGCAGCTGTGGGCATTGTGAGCGCTCTTTGGCAAGCATACGAACTTCGGTTTTCTTTTAAAGGGGAAAAAGGTGTTGGAAATGTATGTGTTTACAAGGTCTGACAATTCAGTCATTATAGGGTTAACTTGTTTGCCTAGTATTGCTATTGTCTAGACCGACCTGGAAGGGATACCTGGCACTGAGCCAATGGGGAATTAGCCCGGGAAAAGTAGCTTTCTACTGTGATACAGATTGGTCATTTGTTTCAGGTGACTTCCTTTCTAGGGGTCAAGAAGAAGGAGAGTTTCTCCATTATCTGTGTGCTAGGTTTGACTATAGGCAGCTTAGAAAATGTAGCTGTTAGTGTTCTGTTAATTGGTAGTAATCCCGTATACCTTTTACCCTTAGAAATAAAGTTTTTTTTTAAAAAAGCAAAGAAATCTCTTATTTCCAATAGAGCAAGATCCATTAATAGTCTGAGTATTAAACACTTTTGACTATTTTACAACAAAAGGAAGCCCCCGATGCTGCTAAGAGAGGCTGGGTGTTGAGGCAGGGTTTGAGCAGGGTTCTCAGAGGTCGGAGACGGCAGGGCTCCTCGAGGACTGTGTCTGTTCCCCTTCTTCCCCCGACCAATAAATGGGCCCCTGCAGAGATCTTCTGGGGGGGGGGGGGTTGACCCTGATTCCACAGACATTCTTCTCCCTAGTTTCAGAGGGTAGCGGTGTTGGCCTGCAGTGGAACACTTGGATACAAGTCCAGTAGCAATTTAGAGACCAACCAGGTTTTTTGGGTTTAAGCTTTTGAGGGTCGAAGCTGGCAAAGGTATCGGACGAAGGGAGTTTTGACTCTCGAAAGTTCATCTTCTGAAACTCTTGGTGCCCCTGGACTCGAACCCAGCTCTTGGATCCGAGCCAGTTTGGTGTAGTGGTTAGGAGTGCGGCCTCTAATCTGGGTGAACTGTGATCCCCCACTCCTCCTCCACATTCAGCTGCTGGTGGGACCTTGGATCAGTCACAAGTTCTCTCAAAGCTGTTCTCTCAGGAGTAGTCCTCAAAAGTGCTCTCTCAGCCCCGCGTACCTCACAGGGGGTGTCTGTTGTGGGGAGGGAAAGGGAAAGGAGTTTGTAAGCCGCTCTGAGACTCCTTCAGGTAGTGAAGGGCGGGATATAAATCCAGTCTCCTCCTCCTCCTCCTCCTCCTCCACCACCACCACCACCACCACCACTTCTTCTTCTTCTTCTTCTTCTTCTTCTTCTTCTTCTTCTTCTTCTTCTTCTTCTTCCCCTGCAGAGCTACCGACGTGAAACCTTCTTCTCTTCCCTTCTGCTTGAAGTTAACATGGGAGATAGATCAAGATGGGTAGCTGTGTCTGTAACAGTCAAAAAGAGCAAGCGTTTCTAGCTGTACCCGAAGAAGTGAGCCAGTGACTCACGGAAGCTCATCCCCTGCCACAAATTTGGTTAGTCTTGAAAGTGCTCTTGGACTCTTGCTCTTTTCCATTGACACTGGCGAAAAATTCACAGGGATAAAACCCGAACGGAAGAACAACTTTGTTAGGATGCACGTTTTTACGAAAACAGCATTGTTTCACAACATGGAAAATATGTTTCTAACGGAATGAAAACAGTCAAACGACACCATGAAATGAAAAAAAATCAAATGAAAATAAAGTTCGTGTCTTAATTCGTGACACATTCGCAACACTGTAGTGAAAGAGGAAAGTTTGTTTTTAATGAGAGGAAAGCAGCGAAACCAAACCGTGAAATGAAAAAACCAAATGAAAACAAAATTCGAGTATTAATTCATTACATTCACAGCACTGTAGTGAAAGAGGAAAGTGTGTTTTTAATCAGATGAAAGTAAAGAAGAAGAAGAAGAAGAAGAAGAAGAAGAAGAAGAAGAAGAAGAAGAAGAAGAAGAAGAAGAAGAAGAAGAAGAAGAAGAAGAAGAGATTGGATTTATACCCCGCCCTTCACTTGGAGTCTCTGAGCAGCTTACAAATGCCTTTCCCTTCCCCTCCCCACAACAGACACCCTGTGAGCAATGTTCCCTCTAAGCTGTGGAGTCTTGTGAGCAAAAACACTACTTTGTGAGCTACTGGCATTAAAGTTGTGAGTGAGCGATTTGGCTACTGCATAAATTAGTTTGCTCTGGAGCCACCCTTCCTGAGCTAAGACAAAAATGTGTGAGCCAGAGGCTAAAAAACCATGAGCTAGCTCACACTAACTCAGCTTAGAGGGAACACTGCCTGTGAGGTGGGTGGGGCTGACAGAGCTCTGACAGAAACGGCTCTTTCAGGGACAGCTGTGCCAGAGCTTGTGACTGACCCAAGGTCAACCAGCAGGTGCAAGTGGAGGAGTGGGGAATGAAACCCGGTTCTCCCAGATTAGAGTCCGCACGCTTAGCCACTACACCAAACTGGCTCTCTCATTAGCGAAACCAAACCATGAAATGAAAAAATCAAATGAAAACAAAGTTTGAATATTAATTTGTGACATTTGCAGCACTGTGGTGAAAGAGGGAAGTCTGACACCGTGTTGTGTGATTTGGAATAATCCGCTGATCTTACTGGAGGCTGGCAGCCTTCAGTGGGGTAGGAAATGTGGGGTAGGCTGTGTTGCTTCTCTGCCCTGCCTGGAAGGCTGGTAGGCATCGGGTGAAGCGCCAGAGCGTGTTGACAACCCTCTCAGACTTACATCTTTCCGCACAAAACTCCCGGCAAGATAAGAGCCGGAAGACACGAGCGGCTGAGGCCCTCTTGGGCCGGAGGGGCAAGCGCCGGCAGGGCGGGAATTAAAAGGGGGGGGGGACATCTGCTTTGATAAGCAACAGCCAGACCCTGATGGAGACCCCTGCCAAGACAGGCGCTTTGGATCCAGGCCAGGGGACTCAGGCTGGGTTTCAGTGCCCGGCTCGAGGAGGGCCGATCTTGCCCTTCAGTGCCCTTCACAGGACGCCTGGCATCATGGGGTTGCCATCTCCAGGCTGGGACATATCTGCTGATTTGGGAGTGCCACCTGGGCTGGGCGGGGCTTGCAGAGGGGAGGGGCCATCACGGGGACTCCAGGTGGGGCCTGGAGATCTCCCAGAATCAAAACTGACTGCCATGCGACAGAGATCGGTTACCACGGAGGAAATGGCTGCGTCAGGGGGCAGACCCGATAGTAGGGGTCATTTTGTAGAAAAAGAGGTGCAGGAGCTCATTAGCATAGCTCATTAGCATAACACATTTGCATATGCCACACCCCCTGACCTCACCGGAAGTGTGTCAGAAGGCAACCACCACCTGTCAGGCTCCACTGGACTGTTTTGGATTGCTAGCTATTGGGGGGGGGGGAACGTGCAGATCTGTCCTCGGAAAGGAGGGAGAGCTTGTACCTGAATAAAACCTGGTCTTAAAGGTGCCACTGGACTGTTTAGGGCCGGGGGGTGGGTGCTCTGCAAATTACCTGGCTGCTTCTTGCTCTGACTGAGGGGCTGCTGGGAGCAGGGGGCGGGGCTTGTTGGATGTGCCCGCCCCCTGGGCTCTTTACTGCCGGAGCTCCGCTCCTGTGCGCTCCTGCAGGAAATGACCCCTGCCCGATGGTATCCCGTCCACACTGAATTCACACCACAGTTTGGTGTAGTCCAGGGGTGGCCAAACTTGCTTAATGGAGGAGCCACACAGAATAAACGTCTGATGTTTGAGAGCCGCAAGACATTGGCAAATATCACGCACACAGAGATTTTTATTGGAAAATATGCAAATTTGCTTTTTATTAACATCAAGTTAGACTGCGTGAAAGAGCCGCATGTGGCTCCTGACCTGTAGTTAGGCCACCCCGGTAGTAGTGGTTAGGAGCACAGACTCTAATCTGGGAGAACGGGGTTTGGTTCCCCCACTCCTCCACATGCAGCTGCTGGGGTGACCTTGGGCCAGTCACTGTTCTCTCAGAGCTGTTCTCTCAGGAGCAGTTTCCGTCAGAGCTCTCTCAGCCCCACCTGCCTCACTGGGTGTCTGTTGTGGGGAGGGGAAGGGAAGGGAAATGAGTTAGTAAGCCGCTCTGAGACTCCGAGCGAAGGGCAGGGTATAAATCCAATCTCCTCCACCTCCTTCTAGGAGCCAGTTTGGTGTCGTGGTTAAGTGCGCGGACTCTAATCTGGGAGAAGCGGGTTTGATTCCCCCACTCCTCCACATGCAGCTGCTGGTGTGACCTTGGGTCAGTCACAAGTTCTCTCAGAGCTGTTCTCTCAAGGACAGTTCTGGAAAGAGTTCTCTCAGCCCCGCCTACCTCACAGGGTGTCTGTTGTGGGGGGGGGAAGGGAAAGGAGTTTGTAAGCCGCTCTGAGACTCCGAGCGAAGGGCGGGGTATTAATCCAATCTCTTCTTCTTCTCCTTCCCCTCGCCAAACCTTGACCTCCCCAGGTTCCCCTCCGAAATCTTCAAGAGTTTCCCAGTGGAGGCAACCCTCAAGTCCACCCTCCATCAGCCATTTTCTCCAGGTGAGCTGATCTCTGTACTCCGTAGATCACTCGCAATCCTGGGAGATCTCCGGGCCCCACCTGGAGTCCCGTTCGTGCAACCCTTCCCCCGCTCCACTGAGGCAGGAATCCTCCGACATCATTCGGGAAGGATTCCGCACTTGTTGGGACTTGCCTGGAAGGAATCGACTCCTGTCTGGCGGCCAAATAGCTTTTCGTGAGGGTGACTGAGGGGGCAGCAAGGGGGCAGCCCCACAGTCAATAACTGTTTGCTATTCCCCCCCCCCCCCCCGCGCACAAGCATGCACCGGGGAGGCTTCTACAGTTTTAACCAGCTCCTGATGGGCAGCACAGACGTTTCAGCTGCGAAGCATGGATGATTTAAAGCAGGGGTCATTTCGTAGGAAAAGAGGTGCAGGCGCTCATTAGCATAATTCATTAGCATAACTTATTTGCATAGGCCACACCCCCTGACATCACCGGAAGTGTGTCAGAAGGCAACACACACCGCTCAGGCTCCACTGGACTGTTCTGGATTGCTAGCTATGGGGGGGGGGAACATGCAGATCTATCCTCACAGAGGAGGGAGAGCTCGTACCTTTATTTATTTATTTATTTATTTATCCTTCAGCTTGATATACCGCCCTAACCCCCCATAGGGGTCTCTGGGCGGTTACAGTTCTTGGGTGCTAATCACCTATAT
>NW_015165247.1:524869-526086 GCF_001447785.1 Gekko japonicus | reverse complement strand
TTCAGCAGGTGAAGGTCCTTTCTACTCCCTTGTTAGCGTCTCCAGGCCAGGAAAAGCCCCTTCGCCTCCTGAATTTCTGCCTGTGGGGATTATGTTAATGGCGCAGGAGACATGGCAGAAAAAATTAATTGGCACAGTCTACTTACTTCTCACAAGATATCTCTGCTGCCTTTCTCTCCATGCAGGATCCACAGCAGTTTACAAAACCCCTGCCAAGCATTTTTTAAAAATTGTTATTTATAGATCAAGACGGGTGTCGGCAGAGTTCAACTTTGAACAACCATGGGTCACCGTGTTATTCTGTCTGTAGCTGTAGACAAGAACAAGAGCCAAGCAGCACCTTCAAGACAAACAAAATTTGTGGCAGGGGAGGAGCTTTTGTGAGTCACGGCTCACTTCTTCACTTCTTGTAGTCCTCCTTTCTCACTGGTACTCAAGGGGGATTACACAGAGGGAGTCAACACAATCAAATAATAAGAACATAAGAGAAGCCAGTGTTGGATCAGGCCAATGGCCCATCCAGTCCAACGCTCTGTGTCACACAGTGGCCAAAAATACCAGGGGCCATCAGGAGGTCCAGCAGTGGGGCCAGGACACTAGAAGCCCTCCCACTGTTGACCTCGCCCAAGCTCCAAGAAGACAGAGCATCCCTTGCCCCAGACCGAGAGTTCCTATCTATACCTTGTGGCTAAGAGCCACTGATGGACCTCTAAGAACATAAGAACATAAGAACATAAGAGACGCCAATGCTGGATCAGGCCAGTGGCCCATCCAGTCCAACCCTCTGTGTCACACAGTGGCCAAAAATACCAGGAGCCATCAGGAGGTCCATCAGTGGGGCCAGGACACTAGAAGCCCTCCCACTGTTGCCCCCCCAAAGCACCAAGAATACAGAGCATCACTTGCCCCGGAGTCCCTATCTACACCTATTGGCTTATAGACACTGATGGACCTCTGCTCCATATCTTTATCCAATTCCCCCTTGAAGCCGTCCATGCTTCATAATGGGACATTTACAGCGCAATCCTAAGAGTACTTGCCTGGGACCAAGTCCCATTGAATAGACTTTCGTAGAAATTTAGAGTAGACCTTCTTAGGTCCACTCTCTTAATGTGCAATGAAATAGGAGGAGGAGGAGGAGGAGGAGGAGGAGTTTATACCCCGCCCTTCACTTGGTGTCTCAGAGCGGCTTACAAACTCCTTTCCCTTCCCCTCCC
>NW_015165247.1:518309-524829 GCF_001447785.1 Gekko japonicus | reverse complement strand
TATCTGACAAGATCAGGCTAGCCTGGGCTATCCAGGTCAGTTCCTCGTGACATTTATTAATTATTTTATTTTATTACATTTATACCCAGAGGTCATTTCGGGGGGGATCGCGAGGGATCGCAGTTCCCCCGGGTGAGGTACGGGGGGCGGGGCACATGACGAAGCCCCGCCCCCTGCTTCCGGCCGCCCCGCTTCCGGCCCTCATTCAGCCAGGAGGAGGCAGGAGAAGAGGGAGGGTAAGTTGCTTCCTCCCCGCCTCTCCCCACCCCTGCCTGCCTGGGGCCAGGGAGGGCCTTGGCGGGGCTTCCTCGCACTCCCGCTGGCCTTGCAGGTCCACCGCCGGGCCCCTGATGTCAGGGGGTGTGGCATATGCTAATGAGTTATGCTAATGAGTTCCCCTAGCTCTTTTTCTACAAAATGACCCCTGGCCATGGGCCTGATCGAACATGGCTTCTCTTCTGTTCTTAACAGCTCTGAGAGAACTTGTAACTGACCCAAGGTCACACCAGCAGCTACATGTGAAGGAGTGGGGAAACAAAACCGGTGCTCCCAGATTAGAATCCATGCTCCTAACCACGACACCAAACCCTTGACGACAACAAGGGAACCCCCCCCCCCTCAAAATCCATCGACTAAATAGAATGATTAAAAAAACAGAAAAAGAACTAGAAGGTATACGTGGGGACAAAATATAACAACCGTGGTGGCAGCTCTACACATCAGTTTCTATAAAAGGTTCCCAATTATCTAAAAATAGGTCCATGCGCAAAATTGCTGTCCGTACGCCAGGTGTTCAAATGTTGATAGAGTTCTAAGGTCCTCAGGCCACTGATTTATGGGCTGTATCTTTCCAATGCTGTAATAACGGGGGCATGTATCTTTCCAGTGCTGTAATAATGAGTCTTTTAGCTGTAATGAGGGCACGGGGTGGGTGTGTCCATTTTCACTGACTCTCGTTTAGCCTCCAAGAGGCGGGCAGATAGTTTAAAAGTAGGTATGGTGGGTTGAAAGTACCGTCAAATCGCAGCTCATTTATGGCGACCCTGCAGACTTTCAAGGTAGGAGACATTCAGAGGTGCCATTGCCTGCCTCTGCGTAGCAACCCTGGGCTTCCCTGGTGGGCTCCCATCCAAGTACTGACCCGGACCGACCCTGCTTAGCTTCTGAGATGTGACAAGATCAGGCTAGCCTGGGCCATCCAGGTCAAGGCAAGAGACGTTCAGAGGTGGTTTGCCCTTGCCTGCCTCTGCGTAGCAACCCTGGGCTTCCCTGGTGGGCTCCCATCCGTGGACTAACCAGCACCAGCCCTGCTTAGCTTCCAAGATCTGACGAGATCAGGCTACCTTGGGCCCTCCAGGTCAAGGCAAGACACGTTCAGAGGTGGTTTTGCCATTGCCTGCCTCTGCGTAGGAACCCTGGGCTTCCCTGGTGGGCTCCCATCCGTGGACTAACCAGGGCAGACCCTACTTAGGTTCCGAGATCTGAGGAGATCAGGCTAGCCTGGGCCATCCAGGTCAAGGCAAGAGATGTTCAGAGGTGGTTTTGCCATTGCCTGCCTCTGCGTAGGAACCCTGGACTTCCCTGGTGGTCTCCCATCCGTGGACTAACCAGGGCCGACCCTGCTTAGCTTCCAAGAGGTGACGAGATCAGGCTACCCTGGGCCATCCAGGTCAAGGCAAGAGACGTTCAGAGGTGGTTTTGCCATCGCCTGCCTCTTCATAGCAACCCTGGTCTTCCCTGGTAGTCTCCCATCCAAGTACTGACCCGGACCGACCCTGCTTAGCTTCCGAGATCTGACGAGATCAGGCTAGCCTGGCCCATCCAAGTCAGGGCAAGAGACGTTCAGAGGTAGTTTGCTTCTGCGGAGCTACCCTGGGCTTCCCTGGTGGGCTTCCATCCAAGTACTGACCCGGACCGACCCTGCTTAGCTTCCGGTATCTGACAAGGTTAGGCTAGCCTGGGCCACCCAGGTCAAAGCAAGAGGCTGATGCAGTTTGCCATGGCCTGCCTCTGCGTAGCAACCCTGGGCTTCCCTGGTGGTCTCCCATCCAAGTACTAACCAGGACCGACCCTGCTTAGCTTCCAGTATCTGACGAGATCAGGCTACCCTGGGCCATCCAGGTCAAGGCAAGAGACGTTCAGAGGTGGTTTTGCCATCGCCTGCCTCTGCATAGCAACCCTGGGATTCCCCGGTGGGCTCCCATCCAAGTACTAACCAGGACCGACCCTGCTTAGCTTCCGAGATCTGAGGAGATCAGGCTAGCCTTGGCCACCCAGGCCAAAGCAAGAGGCTGAAGCAGTTTGCCATTGCCTGCCTCTGCGTAGCAACTCTGGGCTTCCCAGGTGGTCTCCCATCCAGGTACTAACTGAGGCCAACCCTGCTTAGTTTCTGAGATCTGTTGAGATTTGGCTTGCCTGGGTCTTCTAGGTCAGGGCTAGACCCCAGGACCATGTGGGTGTTCAAGGCAAGAGACCTTCAGAGGTGGTCTACCATTGCCTGCCTCTTCATACCAACCAACGTCTTTCTTGGTGGTCTCCCATCCAAGTACTAACCCAGGCCGACCCTGCTTAGCTTCCAAGATTTGGTGAGACTGGGCTACCGTGGGCCACCCATGTCAAGGCAAGACATATACAGAGGTGGTTTCCCATTGCCTGTCTCTGTGTAGGGACCCTGGACTTCCTCGTTAGTCTTCCATCCAGGGGTCACTTCACAGAAAAAGAGGTGCAGGAGCTCATTAGCATAACTCCTTAGCGTACCTCATTTGCATAGGCCACACCCCCTGACATCACTGGAAGTGTGTCAGAAGGCAACGCCCCCCGCTCAGGCTCCACTGGACGGTTTTGGATTGCTAGCTATTGGGGGGGGGACGTGCAGATCTGACCTCACAGAGGAGGGAGAGCTGGTACCTGAATAAAACTTGGTCTTAAAGGTGCCACTGGACTGTTTTGGATTGCTAGCTGGGGGGGGCGATGCACAGATCTGCCCTCACACAGATCTGTGCAGAAAGAAAGAGAGAGAGAGAGAGAGAGAGAGAGAGAGAGAGAGAGAGAGAAGGAGTGAAAGATGGAAAGAAAGGGGGAGAGACGGAAATAAGGAGGGAAAGACGGAAGGGAGAAGGAAAGGAGGGAAAGAAAGAAGGAAAAAAGGAGGAAAAGAAGGAAAGAAGGAGGGAAAGATGGAGAGAAGGAGCAGGGGGCGGGGCTTGTTGCATGTGCCCGCCCCCTGGACTCTTTACTGCCGGAGCTCCGCTACTGTGCGCTCCTGCAGGAAATGACCCTTGCTTCCATCCAAGCGTTAACCAGGACCCGTCCTGTTTAGCTTCCGAGATCTGAGGAGATGGGCCTAGCCCTCCAAAAGCACCCTCCAAAATCGATGAGCAAAACTGATCTGAGACCCTGATGCTGGGAAAGACTGAAGGTCAAAGAAGAAGAAGGGGACGGCAAAGGAGGAGATGGTCAGACAGTGTTGTCGATGCAACGAACATGAAGTTGAGCAAACTCGGGAGGACGGTGGAGGACAGGAGGGCCTGGCGTGATGTGGTCCAGGGGGTCGCGAAGAGTCGGACACGACTGTGCTGTCGAACGGCAACCAAACAACCCAACACATTTGTTTAAGCGATGTGTCCTCTGAGCTCCAGACGGATGATGCACAGCTTGGTATCGTGGTCCAGTGCGCGGACTCTAATCTGGGAGAACCGGGTTTGATTCCCCACTCCTCCACTTGCACCTGCTGGATGACCTTGGGTCAGTCACAAGTTCTGTCAGAGGCAGAGGTCATTTCGGGGGGGAACACGGGGGAACGCAGTTCCTCCAGGTGAGGTGCAGGGGGCGGGGCACATGACGAAGCCCTGCCCCCTGCTTCCGGCCACCCCGCTTCCAGCCCTCATTCAGCCAGGAGGAGGCAGGAGAAGAGGGAGGGTAAGTTGCTTCCTCCCCGCCTCTCCCCACCCCTGCCTGCCTGGGGCCAGGGAGGGCCTTGGCGGGGCTTCCTCGCACTCCCGCTGGCCTTGCAGGTCCACCGCCGGGCCCCTGATGTCAGGGGGTGTGGCATATGCTAATGAGTTATGCTAATGAGTTCCCCTACCTCTTTTTCTACGAAATGACCCCTGGTCAGAGGTGTTCTCTCAGGGGCAGTTCTTGAAAGAGCTCTCTCAGCCCCACCTCCCTCACAGGGTGTCTGTGGTGGGGAGGGAGAGGGGATGGAGTTTGTAAGCCGCTCTGACCCTCCGAGTGGGGGGCAAGGGGTATAAATCCAATCCCGTCGTCTTAAACCCTGATCAAAACTGAACACTGAAAAGCTGCACAGGGGATGGGTGTCGATGACATAATAAGGCGCCTCTAAGCAAGTGCAGAGGGCCCCTCTGGGATGGGGGCATGGTCTTTATGGAGCACTCCCTTGATGGCCAGCTATGGTCTCTAGCTTCCAATAGGTTCTGGGGATCTCCTGGAATTCCAGGATTCCAGAAAGAAGTGCTTTCTCCCCTTTCTCACAAAACAAGAACTCGTGGGCATTCCATGAAATTGCTGAGCAGTCGGGTTAGAACAGATAAAAGGAAGTAGTTCTTCACCCAAAGAGTGATGAACACATGGAACTCACTGCCACAGGAGGCTACAAGCATGGACGGCTTCAAGAGGGAACAGGATAAACATCTGGAGCAGAGGTCCATCAGTGGCTATTAGCCACAAGGTATAGACAGGAACTCTCAGTCTGGGGCAAGGGATGCTCTGTATTCTTTTTGCCGAGAGGGGGGCAACAGTGGGAGAGATTCTGGTGTCCTGGCCCCACTGATGGACCTCCTGATGGCCCCTGGCATTTCTGGCCACTGTGTGACACAGAGTGTTGGACTGGATGGGCCTTTGGCCTGATCCAGCGTTTGCTTCTCCTATGCTTGTAAGCATCTGGAGCAGAGGTCCATCGGTGGCTCTTAGCCACAAGGTATAGATAGGAACTCTCGGTCTGGGGCAAGGGATGCTCTGTATTCTTGGTGCTTGGGGGTGGGGGGCAACAGTGGGAGGGCTTCTAGTGTCCTGGCCCCACTGCTGGACCTCCTGATGGCCCCTGGTATTTTTGGCCACTGTGTGACACAGAGTGTCGGACTGGATGGGCCTTTGGCCTGATCCAACATTGGCTTTTCCTATGTTCCTATAAGCATCTGGAACAGAGGTCCATCAGTGGCTATTAGCCACAAGGTATAGAGAGGAACTCTTGTGTCTGGGGCAAGTGATGCTCTGTCTTCTTAGTGCTTGGGTTGGGGGGGGGGGGAGTGGGAGGGCTTCTAGTGTCCGGGCCCCACTGCTGGACCTCCTGAGGGCACTTGGTGTTTTGGGTCACTGTGTGACACAGAGTGTTGGACTGGATGGGCCACTGGCCTGAACCAACATTTGCTTCCCTTATGTTCTTATGTTAAGAGCAGAGGTCCATCAGTGGTTATTAGCCACGAGGTATAGATAGGAGCTCTCGCTCTGGGGCAAGTGATGCTCTGTATTCTTGGTGCTTGGGGGTGGGGGGGGCAACAGTGGGAGGGGCTTCTAGTGTCCTGGCCCCACTCTTTGGACCTTCTGGTGGCACCTGGTCTTTTTGGCCACTGTGTGACAGAGTGTTAGCCTAGATGGGCCATTGACCTGATCCAGCATTGACTTCTCTCATGTTCTTACATTCTTATGTACAACTGGCCCCCAGGCAGCAGAGATCTGTTCCCACTGGAGAAAATGGCTGCTTCGGAGAGTGGATTGACTAGAAGAAAGAGACAAAGTCCTCACGGTCCATCTCAGCTTTGCAGTTTCGATTATATCTAGTTTGGGTTTTTTTAAAAAAAATATATTATAGCTAGTTTGGTGTTCTGGTTGAGTGCGCGGACTCTTATCTGGGAGAACCGGGTTTGATTCCCCACTCCTCCACTCACACCTGCTTGATGACCTTGGGCAAGCCATAGTTCTGACAAGAGCTGTTCTCTCAATGACAGTTCTCTCACAGCTCTCTCAGCCCCACCGACCTCACAAGGTGGCTGTTGTGTGGAGGGGAAGGGAAAGAAGATTGTCAGCCGCTCTGAGACTCCCTTGAGTAGTGAAGGGCGGGGTATAAATCCAATCTCTTCTTCTTCTTCTTCAAGAGAAGTTTCTGTCAGAGCTTTCTCAGCCCCACCGACCTCACAGGGTGTCTGTTGTGGGGAGGGGAAGGGAAAGGAGATTGTCAGCCGCTCTGAGACTCCCTTGAGTAGTGAAGGGCGGGGTATAAATCCAATCTCTTCTTCTTCTTCTTCAAGAGAAGTTTCTGTCAGAGCTTTCTCAGCCCCACCGACCTCACAGGGTGTCTGTTGTGGGGAGGGGAAGGGAAAGGAGATTGTCAGCCGCTCTGAGACTCCCTTGAGTAGTGAAGGGCGGGGTATAAATCCAATCTCTTCTTCTTCTTCTTCAAGAGAAGTTTCTGTCAGAGCTTTCTCAGCCCCACCGACCTTACAGAGTGTCAGTTGTGGGGAGGGGAAGGGAAAGGAGATTGTCAGCCGCTCTGAGACTCCCTTGA
>NW_015165247.1:516152-517938 GCF_001447785.1 Gekko japonicus | reverse complement strand
TTCTTCTTCTTCTTCTTCTTCTTCTTCTTCTTCTTCTTCTTCTTCTTCTTCTTCTTCTTCTTCTTCTTCTTCTTCTTCTTCTTCTTCTTCTTCTTCTTCTTCTTCAAGAGAAGTTTCTGTCAGAGCTTTCTCAGCCCCACCGACCTTACAGAGTGTCAGTTGTGGGGAGGGGAAGGGAAAGGAGATTGTCAGCCGCTCTGAGACTCCTTTGGCCTTCTCCTTCTCCTTCTCCTTCTTCTTCTTCTTCTTCTTCTTCTTCTTCTTCTTCTTCTTCTTCTTCTTCTTCTTCTTCTTCTTCTTCTTCTTCTTCAAGAGACGTTTCTGTCAGAGTTTTCTCAGCCCCACCGACCTCACAGGGTGTCTGTTGTGGGGAAGGGAAGGGAAAGGAGATTGTCAGCCGCTCTGAGACTCCCTTGAGTAGTGAAGGGTGGGGTATAAACCCAATCTCTTCCTCTTCTTCTACCTCACAGGGGTGTCTGTTGTGGGGAGGGGAAGGGAAAGGAGTTTGTAAGCTGCTCTGAGACTCCTTTGGGTAGTGAAGGGCGGGATATACATCCAATTTCTTCTTCTTCTTCTATATCCCACTGAGGCCCCTCCCCTCCCCAAACTCTGCCCTCCTCACACTCCGCCCCTCCAAACCTCTAGGAGTTTCCCATCCTGGAGTTGGCACCAACGGCTGGTGCGTCTCAGGGTTTTGAGCTGACAGCGAGGGAGGAAAAGCCAGCAGATAAAGCCGTCCGGCAAAGGGAACCACGACGCTTGGCCTTCTCTGGGGCTAATCTTAGCACATATTTCCTGCCTCTGTCCAAAGGAAATGGAGACTGAGTGAGTCAGAGGCGCCAAAGGAAGATTTGTTTTTTTAGAAAAGTTCTTTCTAAGAAGTCAGAGAGCAAAGGGTGGTGGGGGTTTTTTTTGGGGGGGGGGGGTAGCCAGCTCCAGGACCCAGCTCTGCCATCTGTTTTCAGTGCCTGCTCCCAGCTCTGGGACATGGGTGAGAGTGCCTCTGAGTGGGTGCAGAGTGCCTTCCCCCCCTCCTCATATCAAGGCACCTCAGCTGGAGGGAGCGGCATATGGGACTTGAGGATCTCTTTTCCTGACAATAAATACGGAGCATATGTAGGGAACACGGTGTCCTTCCAGAGGAAGGTGAAAGAGCAAATGGAAAAGCTCTCCAAGTGTGAATGGGGTGGACCGTGGAAGGCCGACCACCTTCTGGGGCACCCCAAAGAATGAAGAAGAAGAGAAGAAGAAGAGATTGGATTTATTCCCCGCCCTTCATTACCCAGAGGTGTCTCAGAGCGTCTTACAGACTCCTTTCCCTTCCCCTCCCCACAACAGACACCCTGTGAGGCGGGTGGGGCTGAGAGAGCTCTGACAGAAATGGCTCTTTTTCAAGGACAGCTCTTATCAGAACTATGGCTTGCCCAAGGTCATCCAGCAGCTGCAAGTGGAGGAGTGGGGAATCAAACCCGGTTCTCCCAGATTAGAGTCCGCGCACTTAACCACTACACCAAACTGGCTTTTAACCACTACACCAAACTTGGGCCAAGTTTGGGTTAGAACGGATAAAAGGAAGTCCTTCTTCACTCAAAGAGTGATTGACACATGGAATTCACTGCCACAGGAAGTGGTGGCGGCTACAAGCATGGATGGCTTCAAGGGAATTAGATAAGCATCTGGAGCAGAGGTCCATCAGTGGCTATTAGCCACAAGGTATAGATGGGGACTCTGGGGCAAGGGATGCTCTGTCTTCTTGGTGCTTGGGTGGGGGGGTCAACAGTGGGAG
>NW_015165247.1:489788-514977 GCF_001447785.1 Gekko japonicus | reverse complement strand
CAGTGAGAGGGCTCCTAGTGTCCTGGCCACACTGCTGGACCTCCTGATGGCCCCTGGTGTTTCTGGCCACTGTGTGACACAGAGCGTTGGACTGGGCGGGCCATTGGCCTGACCCAACATTGGCTTCTCTTCTGTTCTTATGTTAATTCAGCAAGGTCAGCCCATTCCATTCAGAGAACTGCCTCAAGATTAGGGGGGCGGAGAAGGGAATCACAAGGTTACGGGAGGGTTAGGATAATACCATCAAGCCCAATGCCGTCAGTTGCAATCCTGGGGCGATCACAAGGCCCCACCAGGAGGATGGCAACTCTAGAGATGGAGCACGTTCCAGCGCCATGTCAAGAAGTTCCTGGAGATGTGGGGGTGGAGCCCGGGAAGGGCGGGGCTTGGGGAGGGGAGGGGCCTCAGTGGATTAGAATGCCCTGGAGTCCACCCTCCAAAGCAGCCATTTTCCTCCAGGGGGCGCTGGTCTGTGTGCTCTGAAGATCAGTTGTGATTCCGGGAGACCTCCACGTGGCAACCCTCCAGTCTCCATTCTCACCTGGGGCCCACGCTCAAGGGAGCGGCACAAAAGCAGGGCTGGCGTGTCAGGCTCCAGAAATCATCCAGGAACTTGGTTACTGGGAGGGTTGCCAGCCTCCAGGTGGGGCCTGGAGATCTCCTGGCATGACAACTGGTCTCCGGACGATAGAGGTCAGTTCCCCTGCAGCAAACGGGAGCTTGGGAGGGTGGGCTCAATGGTATTAACCCCCCCACAGAGGTCCCTCCACACCCCAAACTCCACCCTTCCCAGGATTCACCCCCAAATCTCCAGCCAGGGTTGGCAACCCTAGTCAGCGGGGAGAAAAGCTCCAAGTGACTCCTCTGCGCAGTTTGGTGTTGTGGTTAAGTGCGCGGACTCTAATCTGGGAGAACCAGGTTTGATTCCTCACTCCCCCACTTGCACCTGGCTGGATGACCTTGGGCAAGCCTTAGTTCTGATAAGAGCTGTCCTTGAAAGGGCAGTTCTTGAAAGAGCTCTCTCAGCCCCACCTGCCTCACAGGGTGTCTGTTGTGGGGAGGGGAAGGGGAAGGAGTCTGTAAACTGCTCTGAGACTCTGAGTGAAGGGCGGGGTATAAATCCAACCTCCTCCTCCACCACCTCCATCTCCCCTCCTTCTTCTTCTTCCCTCTAAGCGGTGGAGTCCTGTGAGCTCCTGGCATTAAAGTTGTGAGCGAGCGATTTGGCTGCTGCGTAAGTCAGTTTGCTCTGGAGCCCTCCTTCCTGGGCTAAGACAAAAATGTGTGAACCGGAGGCTGAAAAACTGTGAGCTGACTCACACTCAGTTTGGTGTAGTGGTTAAGTGGGCAGGCTCTAATCTGGGAGAACCAGGTTTGATTCCGCCACTCCTCCACTTGCACCTGCTGGATGACCTTGGGCAAGCCGTAGTTCTGACAAGAGCTGTCCTTGAAAAAAGAGCAGTTTCCGTCAGAGCTCTCTCAGCCCAACCTCCCTCACAGGGTGTCTGTTGTGGGGAAGGGAAAGGAAAGGAGTTTGTAAGCGCCTCTGAGACTCCCTTGGGTAGTGAAGGGAGGGGGTATGAATCCAATCTCCTCCTCCTCCTCCCCTCCTCCTCCTCCTCTTCTTCTTCTTCTGGGGAGGGGAAGGGAAAGGAGTTTGGAAGCCGCTCTGAGACTCCTTTGGGTAGTGAAGGGTGGGGTATGAATCCAATCTCCTCTTCTTCTTCTTCTCTTCTTCTTCTTAGAGGGAACACCGCGCTGCTTCTTTCCTTGGCGTTTTGGGATCCCTCGACTGTAATCTTGTGCAACCAGTTAGGATAAATATTATTATGATGAATATTAGTTTTAGTATTAAGCTCCACCCCAAAGGAAAGATTGTTTGCAGAAGAACAACACCGCCTCCCCCCCCCCCCCCCCCCGCCGCCGCCTTTCTCTCATCCACCTGTTCCCCCAGAGCATTTGGAGGAAGCGCAGGCCACAGAGGTTTCGGGGTTTTACTCCAAGTGGCAATTGCAGGTCGCCCAGGCGGGGCCGTGCCAAGGCTCCCGGAGGCAGGCCAAAGGGCCCCCCCGCTGCCCCTCCCCACCCACGGCGAGACGCCTGCGCTGCCAAAGAAGCAACTCCACTGACCCCAAGTATATAATTGTGGTGCAAGAGGGCGGCTGATACATGGATGGTGTGGTTTTCCCAGAGCTGGAGATGTGGAGGGTGGGGGGAGGGAAGCCGCTCTCGATCTCTGAGCAAGGCAAAACGTGCCCGATTTGACTCCGACTGCTGCATCCCTCAAAGGGATGTTAAGTGCGCGGACTCTAATCTGGGAGAACCGGGTTCGATTCCCCACTCCTCCACATGCAGTTGCTGGTGTGACCTTGGGTCAGTCACAAGTTCTTTCAGAGCTGTTCTTAAAGTTTCCGTCAAGAGCGCTCTCAGCCCCACCCACCTCACAGGGTGTCTGTTGTGGGAAGGGAAAGGAGTTTGTGAACCGCACTGAGACTCCTTTGGGTAGTGAAGGGCGGGGTATAAATCCAATCTCCGCCAGTTTGGTGTGGTGGTTAAGTGCGCGGACTCTAATCTGGGAGAACCGAGTTCAATTCCCCACTCCTCCACTTGCACCTGGCTGGATGACCTTGGGCAAGCCACAGTTCTGTCAGAGCTGTCCTTGAAAGGGCAGTCCTCGAAAGAGCTCGCTCAGCCCCCGCCTCCTTCACAGGGTGTCTGTTGTGGGGAGGGGGAAGGGAAAGGAGTTTGTAAGCCGCTCTGAGACTCCTCCCCCTTCCTCTGAGGAGCCCAGCTTGACTCCATTTTATTCTCACAACAGCCCTGTGGGGTAGGTTACGCTCAGTGCCCAGAGGAACCAGCCCAGAGTTTTGAGCTCTGCGGGCTCTTGAGAACTTTGAGCTTGGGGGCTCAGTGTGGCTTCGAACTCACCAGCCATTCCAGCACTATAACTGCTACAGAACACTGTCTCTGTGGTTGGGTGCGTTTCTGCTGTATCTTCACCCCTCCTTGCCTTCTCTTGGCAAAGCTCCTTACCCCCTCTCTACCTGCTGCTTCCCCCCCTGAGGCCTCCACCAGCTCTCAGCGGTGGACCTCAGCGGTTGTGGTCTCGGTGTTTGCTTCTGTTACGCTCGTGGTCTTTCCCAGGGGTCATTTCGTAGAGAAAGAGGTGCAGGAGCTCATTAGCATAACTCATTTGCATATGACGCACCACCTGGCATCACCGGAAGTGTGTCAGAAGGCAACACCCACCGCTCAGGCTCCATCCCAAAAATCTCCAGGTATTTCTTAAGCTCAGAGCTGGCGAGCCTACCTGGAGAAAAACTGCTTCAAAATCGCCTCGACCCCTGAAAAGCCACCAGAGCAAGTCCGGAAATGGAGAGCTCGGTTAGGATCAGGGGCCGTTTCCTGCAGGGGGCGCACAGGAGCGGAGCTCCAGCAGTAAAGAGCCCAGGGGGCGGGCACATGCAACAAGCCCCGCCCCCTGCTCCCAGCAGCCCTCAGTCAGAGCAAGAAGCAGCCAGGTAAGTTGCAGAGCACCCACCCCCCAGCCCAAAACAGTCCAGTGGCACCTTTAAGACCAAGTCTTATTCAGGTACAAGCTCTCCCTCCTCTGTGAGGACAGATCTGCACGTTCCCCCCCCCAATAGCTAGGAATCTAAAACAGTCTAGTGGAGCCTAAGTGGTGGGTGTTGCCTTCTGACACACTTCCGGTGAGGTCAGGGGGTGTGGCATATGCAAATAGGTTATATTAATGAGTTATGCTAATGAGCTCCTGCACCTCTTTTTCTACGAAATGTCCCTTGGTTATGAGCACTCAGAACTTGCAGGGCACATCTTAGTGGACTGTTCCTCCGGCACATCACCGCTCTGCTAACAGGGCCATGCCTCCATAACAGTGGTTTGAGGATGCATGTACGCACACGTCTTCCAGAGTGGCACCACCTTGGCCAGAACTGAGGTGCCCCAAAGCCTGAGACCCTGGTGGCAGCTGATGCCAGTCTGAGCAGGCAACGCTGACCCAGAGGAACTGAGGACTTGATTCAGTAGGAAGCAGCTTCATGTGTTCGCGCTTGGCACCATCTTGGACGGGCAAGGCCAGGAACATCTGACACATAAATAGCATGAGACTCACCCAGGGTAAGTGATTTTGCAAACGTTCTGTTTGTTTCTGGGCGCCATACGTAGGATGGGTGCATGATGTGGATATCCTGCCTTTTTATGGTACGGATGGAGCTGGATCTCTGGCTGGG
Source organism: Gekko japonicus (assembly GCF_001447785.1). Lineage (NCBI taxonomy): Eukaryota > Metazoa > Chordata > Lepidosauria > Squamata > Gekkonidae > Gekko > Gekko japonicus. Next base: position 510,727 of record NW_015165247.1, on the reverse strand, counting down.
TATTAGGGAAAAAAGACTTTTTACAGTAAGAGTAGATGAACAGTGCAGTCAGCATGTGGAGTCCATGAGTGGCTACTAGCCAGAAGGTCTAGATGGAACATTCTGTCTGGGGCAGCGATGCTCTGTATTCTTGGTGCCGGGGGGTGGGGTGCAACAGTGGGAGGGCTTCTGGAGTTCTGGCCCTGCTGGTGGACCTCCTGAGGGCCCCTGGGTTTTGGCCACTGTGGGACACAGAGTAAGAACATAAGAGAACAGAAGAGAAGCCAATGTTGGATCAGGCCAATGGCCTATCCAGTCCAATACTCTGGGGCAAGCACCTCTCATCTTCCACAGTGAAGACGGAGGCAAAAAATGCATTTAGCTTCTCAGCCATTTCCCTATCATCCTTCAGTACTCCTTTTACCCCTTGGTCATCCAAGGGCCCCACTGCCTCCCTGGCTGGTTTCCTGTTTCTAATGTATTTGAAGAAAGTTTTATTGTTGGTCTTTACATTTTTTGCTATATGCTCCTCATATTCCCTTTTTGCATGCCTGACCACAGACTTGCATTTTATTTGCCATAGCCTGTGTTCTGTTTTATCAGCCTCACTGTGACTAGCTTTCCACCGCTTAAAGGAATCCTTTTTACCTTTTACAGCTTCCATTACTTTGTTTGTTAACCATGTAGGCTTTTTCTTATACCTGTTTGTGCCTTTCCTAACCTGCGGAATATATTTTATTTGAGCTTCTAGAATTGTAGTTTTAAACAGTTTCCAAGCTTCCCCAATGGTTTTGACCCTTTCTACTTTTCCCTTCAGTTTCCTCCCCACATGTCCCCTCATATCAGAAAAATTACCCCTTTTAAAGTTAAAAGTGGTTGTGTGAGTCTTTTTGGCCAATTCCCTATTTGTACAAATGTTGAACTCAACAACATTATGATCACTGTTCCCAAGCGGTGCAATCACTTTTACATCTCTCACCAGGTCTTGAGTGTTACTTAGGACCAAATCAAGGATCGCCTCTCCCCTGGTAGGTTCCATGACCATCTGCTCCATAGCACAGTCATTTAGAGTGTCTAGAAACTCAATCTCTTTCTCTCGACTAGAACACATATTGACCCAATCAATGTGTGGGTAGTTAAAATCACCTATTACGACACAGTGTTTTTGTCTAGCTGCTATCTTTAATTCATTCATTATTTTATAATCCTCCTCTATCTTTTGATCCGGTGGGCGATAACAAACTCCCAGTGTTAAGTTTCCTCTTGGCCCCCCTATTTCAACCCACAGAACTTCCAGAAGCAAATCCAATTCTCTTAGCTTCTCAATCTTTCTGGACTTTATACCCTCTCTGACATACAGAGCCACCCCACCTCCAACCCTTCCCCCCCTATCCTTCCGATATAATATATAACCGGGAATCACCGTATCCCACTGATTTTCCTCATCCCACCAAGTTTCTGAAATACCCACAATGTCTATTTTCCCCTCCGACACCAAGCACTCCAACTCCCCGATTTTACCTCGGACACTTTGAGCATTTGTATAGAAACAGCTGTAATTTCCCATACTGGTTAAGCCTGCCACCTTCCTCTTGCTATCTCGAGACGTTGTCAGGCAGTCCATGTCACTAGCCATGGTCTCAGTGGACAATTTCAATCCACCTCCCTATAGAAAAGCAACAGGGGCTTCCGGTCGAGCTAAGATGGAGGACTAACGCATTTCGCGATCGTGCGAAGTGTGCGACGGCTGCTTTTGACAGTTTGGGCAGTTTTAAGCCCAACGCATCGCTCCCCAGCGAGGGGGGGGACAAGCAGGCAGCAGCGCCCAAGAGGGAGTGTGAGATTGGCGTGACTGAGCTTCGGAAGAAGCTCAGCCAGGCTTTGATCTCCTCCCGCGAAGAGGGCAATTTGCCAAGCAACTCTGCAGCGGCCGTTCAAGCCGGAATCCCGGCATAAATCCTTCATCAGCCGACTTCTTGAAGAAGGGCAATAACAAGTGAGTGAAAAGAGGCAATGCGAAACCCGATTTGATCGTGCTAGATAACAAATAACGTCCCGCTTACCTGAACTAAAATTTAAATCATTTCGAGACAAGCGGTTGAGCGGATAGAAAGCAGATATTCCCAGAAATCCGAATCCGGAAAGGAAAAATATTGATTGAAGGCTTTTAAAGCGTAAAAAACATTATTGTTGAACATTCCTGTGGTGGGAAAAATGATGTGCGCGCAACTGAACAATCGAAACTGACGAATCGTATCGCGGGAAGAGCAGACTGGTGTAACAGAAGAAGAGGTCCGGACCAACAGAGCAGAGAGAAGCACTCCTAGATAGTCTGTAAGCAACAGGAAGAGGATCGGACAAAATTAGGAGTAGGACCGGATGTGAGTGTATGCGCATGGAAGGAACTCTTAAAAGACTTAACTGACCTACTCTATACCAAGATACCATAGAGAAGTTGCGCCCGACATTTTGAGGAGGACTTCAATTTAAATTGCTTTTTAAACTGTCTTGTTGGGTTTGGGGAAGAACGTAAACAAATGGGCACTGCTGGTCTCCAAGTTACCATCTAGGAATGATTATTTGTTTGCGATTTTGCGCATAGTTGTGAAATCGCCAAAACGGAGACCAGAAGAACAAAGAAAAGATCTGATTCAGACCCAACCCTAAAACCAGTTGTGAGACCAAGGATAGGTTCTGGGTCAACTCCTAAAATGTCAAGAGAAAGAGAGAAAAGAGAGATGCAAACAGCTATGGAAGCGATGGAAAAGAGAATGACTGAAGCAATACAAGCTATGGGAGCACAGATAGAAAAACAACTAGGGGATCAGATTGCAAAACAACTGGAGGTACAAATGGAAAAGCAACTTGAGACTCATCTTAAACACCTCGAAGAAGTCCAGGAAAAAAATATAGCAGCAATAAAAGAATTGGTTACATCAGAAATAACTTCAATCAAGCAAGAAATGGAAGGAGTCAAAAAAGAAGTTCAAGCTTCGGCAACCAAAGCAACAGAAACGGATGAGAAAATACAAGAAATGGAGAGAAATCAAGATTCTTTGACTCAGCAGTTCAAAAGATCTGAAACAATGATGGAGTTCAGGAGAATGCAAACTTATCTTAGATTTAGAGGTATTAAAGAAAAAGAAAAAGAAGACATAAGATCGGATATGATAAAGGCGATAACATCATTTTTAGGAGAAGAGGAAGGAACATTTGATTCAGAGTTTGATTTAATTTATAGAGTGAACTCCAGGATTGCAGAAAAGAAAAATTTGCCAAGAGATGTAATTGTACAGTTTGTAACAAGAACAACAACAGAAGACATTTTTAAGAAACAATTTACCGTCCCGTTTGAAATGGAAGGAGAGAAAATTATGGTCATGAGAGAACTCCCGAGAACAATCTTACAGGATAGAAAAAGGTATAAACCTTTGACAGACAAATTGAGAGCTTTGAACATCAGATATAGATGGGAGATCCCGCAAGGTCTATCCTTTACTTATAAAGGAGGGAGAATCTTGATCAAATCGGCGACGGATTATTATAAATTTAAAGCGGACAATGCAGATGTTTTTGGAGAACTTTAAATTGAATGCAAAATGGATTACAAATTGTTATCATGGAACGTAAATGGACTAAATTCACCAATTAAGAGGAGAAGAATCAATCATTGGATACAAAAACAAAAGTGTAACGTGATATGCTTGCAAGAAACTCATATTAGGAAACAAGATGTAAAATATTTAAAAAAACAATACATTTGGAATGGAATTTTATTCTTCAGCCTTAAAGAAGAAAAAAGGAGTAGTGACATATGTAAAAAGTGAACTGCAGCCTAAAGAAATTTTTAAAGATATGGATGGAAGATTTGTGGGTGTAGAGATAGTGATACATCAGAAAAAAACTTTGCTGATTAATTTGTATGCACCCAACTGCGCAAAGGATAAATTCTTTAAGGACTTGACTGAACAATTGCAAATACAAAATTATGACCAAGTTATCATGGCTGGAGACTATAATGGTACAGTGGATTACTTAGACAGAAAACCACAAAAGGGCAATGAAAATAGTGGTAAACTGCCAAGAACTTTTTTTGAATTAACTAAGCAAGAAAAACTAGAAGACGTTTGGAGAAAGTGGAACCCAAAACAAAAAGACTTTACTTTTTATTCCAATAGACATTGTTCTCTTTCCAGAATTGATATGATATGGATGTCAGAAGAATTATCAATGAAAACACATAAAATTGAAATTTTGCCACGATGTTATTCGGACCACAATCCTGTTTGGTGGAGTTCTATAGAAAAAAACAAGTCTTTCTTATGGAGGATAAATGAAGATTTGTTGGATAAGAAAGTTGTAGTCGAGTTATTAAAAGAAGAGTCAAAACAATTCTTCCAACAAAATCTAAATAAAGAAACCCCAATACAGGTGGTATGGGACGCTTACAAGGCGGTGATGAGAGGAATTCTCATCTCGCAAAATGTGAAGCAAAAAAAAGAGAAAGTTCAGAAACAAGCGGAAGTGTTAGAAAAAATATCCCAAAAAGAAAAAGAATTAAAAAAGAAACCTGGGAAGAAGAAGATTCTTAAGGAACTGCAGTTGTTGAGAGAGCAATTGAATGTGACTTTGAACCAAGAACTCTATTGGAATTTAAAGAAGTTACAACAAAAATCATTTGAAGGGGCAAACAAACCGGGAAAATATCTAGCCTGGCAACTGAAAGCGAGAAGAGAGAGAAGAATTATAACCAAAATAATAGAAGATGGGAAGGAATTCATTGACCCTAATGGAATAAAAAGAAGTTTCTTCAAGTATTATGCGAAACTATTTCAAGGGACTAGAGCTGATCTTGAGAAGATCAGAACATACTTAAATGAGATACCACTGCCAAAAGTTAAAAGCGAATTCAAGGATTTATTGAATGGTCCGATTCAAAAAGAAGAAGTGATGAGGGCAATAAAGGATGCGAAGTTGGGAAAGGCCCCGGGACCGGACGGTTTTACTGCAAAATTTTATAAGAAACTGAAAGAAGAGGTATGTCCGGTCCTAGAGGCACTATCCAACGAAGCAAGAGATATGAAAAAGATGCCCGACTCTTGGAAAGAAGCGATTATCTCACTGATACCAAAAGAAGGATTAGACCTAACAAATGTTAAAAACTACAGGCCGATTTCGCTTTTGAATAATGATTATAAAATATTTGCAAAGATCATTTCAGAAAGGGTGAAAAACTATTTACAAACAATAATTTAGGATGACCAAGCTGGTTTTTTACCCAATAGACAGATCAGAGATAATTTAAGAATAGTAATGGATGCGATGGAATATTATGAAAAACATCCTGAAAAAGAAGTTGCATTTTTGTTTGTGGATGCAGAGAAAGCATTTGATAATCTTAACTGGGACTTTATGCTTCAAATGATGGAGAAGATGGAAGCGGGACAACAATTTACCAATTTAATTGAAGCAATCTATTCGAAACAAACAGCGAAGTTAAATGTAAATAAAGAATTGACAGATCACTTCAAAGTACAGAAAGGTACAAGACAAGGCTGTCCTTTGTCGCCGCTATTATTTATATGGGTACTGGAAGTACTTTTACAAAAAATCCAACAAGATCAAGAGATAAAGGGATTGATGCATAAAGGTTTCAAATATAAATATAGAGCATTCGCAGACGATGTAATGTTTATTGTGGAGAATCCAAATGATGAGCTACCATTACTGCTGGAAAAAATCAAGCAATTTGGAGAACTGGCAGGGTTTTATGTCAACAAGTCTAAGACAAAGATTATCTGTAAAAATATGACAAAGCATAAACAAGTGGAATTACAAGAGCTGGTACAATGTGAAGTAGTGAAGAAAACGAAATACTTGGGAATTGAATTAACAGCAAGAAATATAGACTTGTATAAAAATAATTATGAAAAATTATGGATTAAGATAACCCAAGATTTCAAAAAATGGGAGAATATGAACTTATCATTATTGGGAAGAATTTCAGTTATTAAAATGAACGTCCTACCACGTTTGATGTTTCTGTTCCAAACAATACCAATATTACACAAGACAGACTTGCTGACTAAATGGCAGCAAGAGTTATCAAAGTTTGTTTGGGCAGGCAAAAAACCGAGGATTAAAATGAAGATACTATGCGATGCTAAAGAAAGAGGAGGATTGCAGCTACCAAACCTAAGACTTTATTATGATGCTGTTTGTCTAACCTGGTTAGAACAATGGGTGAAACTTGATAATAGTAAACTATTGGGGTTGGAGGGACATGATTGCAGGTTTGGTTGGCATGCATATTTGTGGTATGAAAAGATAAAAATGGATAGCTTTTTTAAGCTACACTTGGTGAGAAAAGCATTGTTTGTGGTTTGGATGAGATATAAAAAATATGTTCATGATATAAGACCATTGTGGATTGTACCAGTGGAAGTGTTAACATCTTACTCAAGACAGCGAGGTAAGGATTGGCTGCCATATAGAGATTTAATTAAAAAAGAGGGAACAGAATGGGTAATGAAAAAGCAGAATGAAATTCAGTATACCTATGAATGGTTGAAATATATGCAAATATATGATCTCTTACATCAGATAAGAAAAACTATGGTTTTAGAGATGAAAAAAATGAAATGGAGATCATATGGGAAAGTGAAGGGGGAAAAATATCAAAAATGTATAAAGTATTGTTAAAATGGTATACAGAAGAGGAAACTGTTAAAGAGCAAATGATAAAGTGGGCTATTAATATGAACAAAGAAATTGATATTGAAACCTGGGAATATTTGTGGAACAATTCTATTAAAATATCGACTTGTACCAATGTTAAAGAAAATTGTTATAAAATGATGTACAAGTGGTACATGACACCGAAGAAAATTGCGAATATGAACCAGAATATGTCAAATAAATGTTGGAAATGTCAAAAGCATGAGGGCTCATTTTACCATATGTGGTGGACATGCGAAAAAGCTGTGGAATATTGGACAAAGGTCCACAGTGAAATGCAAAAAATACTGAAGTGCTCTTTTAAGAAAGCGCCTGAAATTCTGCTTTTGGGACTTAAAATGGAAGAAGTAAACGTGACAAAAAAGACTTTACTCTGGTACTTAATAACAACAGCGAGAATGATATATGCACAGTTTTGGAAAATGGAAAAAGTACCGGAGATTGAGGACTGGATACAAAAAGTTCTGTTCATGGCAGAAATGGACAAAATTACAAAGAAACTAAACAACAAAGAAGATGAAGAATTCTTTGAAGAATGGAATGACTTTAAAATTTATCTGAAAAAGAACTGGGATGTAAAACAAAATTTACTGTGTTTGGAACAATATTAAGTAAAATGTGTTATCTTATGATTGTAATGATATGAAAATGAAAGATTATTAATAATATGTAGAAATGTGGAAAAAGACGGGAAAGAAGCATTGCGGGAAGCCACCAGAGGGAGGGGAGATAGAGGGAACAGGGTAGACAATAGAAATGGAAAATGTTGAATGTCATATGTTTGACTCTTATGGAAAAAAAATAAAAAAAAGTTGTTTACCAAAAAAAGAAGAAAAGCAACAGGTATCCCCTCATCTCTCTGAGATGAGCCGACCCGAACCAGAGACTTTTCATCTCCTGTCGGCTTTCCCCCAATATTCAGTTTAAAAACTGCTCTGCCACCTTTTTGATTTTAAGCGCCAGCAGCCTGGTTCCTTCTCGGGACAAGTGGAGACCGTCTCGCCTGTACAGCTCCCTCTTGTTCCAAAAAGAATCCCAATGCCTAACAAACCTGAACCCTTCCCCCCTACACCATCCACGCATTGAGACTCCTGATCTGTGCCTGTCTCTCCGGCCCTTCTCTTGTCTTGTGAGAAAGAGAGAAAGGGACTTCTTTCTCTACCTGCTCTGTCCCATGCATCATCTTGTAAACCTCGATCATGTCACCCCTCAGCCGTCGTTTCTCCAAGCTAAAGAGCCTCAAGCGCTTTAACCTTTCTTCATAGGGAAAGTGTTCCAACCCTTTGATCATTCTAGTTGCCCTTTTCTGCACTTTTGGACTGTTGGACTGGATGGCCTGACCTAATGTGGCTTCTCTTACGTTCTTATGCCTAGGGAGGTGGTGAGCTCCCCCTCACTGGCAATCGCCACGAAGTGGCTTGAGGAACACTTGACAGGGATGCTTTTGGGCAGTGATGGCGAACCTTTGAGAGGTCGACTGCCCAAACTGCGACCCAAAACCCACTTATTTATCGCAAAGTGCCCACACGGCCATTTAACCTGAATGCTGAGGTTTTACTTTAGAAAAAACAACTCAGACATTAACTTAAGATGATCCAAACAAAGTAAGGAAAACAATCCCAAATGCTTTCACTGACTTAAAATTATTTGGCAGAGAATTCGACACTTTAATGAGGGTCTGGGCCTGGCTGGGACGATGGAAGCGTGCCCACAGAGAGGGCTCTGAGGCCCACCTCTGGCACCCGTGCCATAAGTTCACCACCACTGCTTTAGGGTGATCATGCATTGAGCAGAGGGGTAGCCTCTATGGCCCATGCCAACTCTGTGATTCTTCGTTTTCACCACGGTCCTTTCAGTCCTAATTCTGCAAGGGGTCTCTGTCCTCTCCCTAGTTTCAAGAGCCAACGATTGAATACAGTCTCCCTCTGTTCCTCGGAAAGGCCTGTGTTTTCCTTCCTTCGGGAGTGCCCGGCACAGTCGGGCCTTTATGCGCAGAGGTGCTTCAGAACGCATTAATGTCACGTCCAAAATACACAGCTCCTGGCTTGGGGTGAGTTTCAGGGCCAAGGGGAGGCCAGACCGGTAAGGAGCAGAGAACGGTTCGCCATGCGCATTTCTCAATCCTTGGACTCCGCGACGAGGGCTGGAACCCTGAATCCAAAAGAAGGTCATTTTGAGGACATTTTGGTCATAAATGTCCACGTCTACCTGGGAATCTCTTCCTTTCGTACCTTACTGTTCTTCTGACTCAACAGTCTTGAACAGATCGAGAAGTGGTGGCAGCTACAAGGATAGACAGCTTTGAGAGGGGATTGGATGAACATCTGGAGCAGAGGTCCGTCAGTGGCTATTAGCCACAAGCTATAGATGGGGCAGTGACGCTCTGTCTTCTTCGTGCTTTGAGGGCCACAGTGGTAGGGCTTCTGGAGTTCTGTCCCCACTGGTGGACCTCCTGATGGCCCATGGATTTTGGCCACTGTGTGCCAGAGAGTATTGGACTGGATGGGCCACTGGCCTGATCCAACATTGGCTTCTCTGATGTTCTTATGTCTGGGGCAGTGATACTCTGGCTTCTTGGTGCTTGGGGGGGCAACAGTGGGAGGGCTTCTGGAGTTCTGTCCCCGCTGGTGGACCTCCTGATGGCCCATGGATTTTGGCCACTGTGTGACACACAGAGAGTTGAACTGGATGGGCCATTGGCCTGATCCAACATTGGCTTCTCTCTTATGTTCTCTTATGAGATCCAACCCTCTTACAGGCAATCACCGTACCTAAATATTCAGCGACTGCCCCCGACAGTTGTTCAGACTTCAGCTACATAGAAAAACTGGATGAATTCTTGAGTTGATAAATCCACATAACCTAACTGGATAGCCCAGGCTAGCCTGATCTCATCAGATCTTGGAAGCTAAGCAGGGTCGGCCCTGGTTAGTACTTGGATGGGAGACCGCCAAGGAAGTCCAGGGTTGTGACATGGAGGCAGGCAACGCAATCCATCCGTCTCTTGCCTTGGAAACCCCCATAAGGGGTTGCCATAAGCCAGTATGATGCAGTGGTGAAGTGCGCAGACTCTGATCTGGGAGAACCGGGTTTGATTCCCCACTCCTCCACATGCAGCTGCTGGTGTGACCTTGGGTCAGTCACGAGCTCTTTCAGAGCTGTTCTTGAAAAGAGCTCTCTCAGCCACACCCACCTCACAGGGTGTCTGTTGTGGGGAGGGGAAGGGAAAGGAGATTGTAAGCTGCTCTGAGACTCCTTCTGGTAGTGAAGGGCGGCGTATTAAAACAGTCTCCTCCTCCTCTTCATCTTCCCCCTCCCCCCATCCTCCTCCTTTTCTGCTGCTGCAACAAATATCTTTCTCTCAGAACAGAACAGATTTCACGCTCCCAATAAAATACATTTTAATAGGGGTCATTTCGTGGAAAAAGAGGTGCGGGAGCTCATCAGCATAACTCATTTGCATAACCTATTTGCATATGCCACACCCCCTGACATCACCGGAAGTGTGTCAGAAGGCAACACCCATCGCTCAGGCTCCACTGAACTCTTTTGGATTTCTAGCTATTGGGGGGGGGGGGACGTGCAGATCTGTCCTCACAGAGGAGGGAGAGCTTGTATCTGAATAAAACCTGGTCTTAAAGGTGCCACTGGACTGTTTTGGACCCGGAGGCTGGGGGGAGGGCTCTGCAGCTTACCTGGCTGCTTCTTGCTCTAACTGAGGGCTGCTGGGAGCAGGGGGCGGGGTTTGTTGCATGTGCACACTGCACATGAGACTCCAGGTGTGGCCTGACCAATGCAGTGTACGGCGGGACTATGACATCTTGCGGTTTGGATGTTATGCTTCTGTTGATACACTGCAAAATCGCATTAGCCCTTTTTGTTACAGCATCACACTAGGTGTTCATAGGCCCCAGCCACATGGAGAATTTGCCGTGCAAAAGGCACTAATGTCGGGTGGATTTTCGGGGCGCGATCACACAGCAACATCTGGGAAGCTTAGCGCACCCGTGGCCAACCTGTAGTGTCCTGCCGAAGATGTGGAGTTAAAAAGTACCAAGGAAAGTGCACTAGTATCTGGAAAACGCGTGGCATGGGTGGGCGTCTAATCACGGGAGCACCGTGGCATCCGACGCCCGTCCACATCCCGTCACAAACCGGATGTTTTAAAAAAGCGCATGCGCACAGACACGAAACTGAAAGCAGCGCTGCTCCGCAGAACTGCGCATGTGCACAAACGTGAAACGCTTGTGTGATCGCGCCACGCCGCTTCTTTACCATGCTGCAGCATCGCCGTGTGATTGCCAGCTAACAGCCGAAGCATGGAGACTCAGGGGATCGTGTGATCAGGCTACCGTGCTTTATTTTGCTTCGGGGCGAACAGCCACGCCTCCCCCGCCCCCCGCGTTATCTGGCCCATGTGACCAGGGCCATAGTTACCTTACGGTCCACCCGTACCCCAAGATCTTGTTCACACACGCTGCTACCCAGGAGGGTATCCCCCATCCAGTATGCCTGTTCCTCATTTTTGTTACCCAGATGTAGAACTCGGCACTTATCCTTGTTAAATTGCATCTTGTTCACATCCATCCACATGTTCAGATCTTGTTGGATGGATTCTATCTCTATCTTCTGGTGTGTTCACTGCTTCTCCCAATCTGGTGTCATCTGCAAATTTAATGAGTAGCCCCTCCACGCCCTCATCCAGAGCCTTTATAAAAATATTGAAAAGTATCTCGTTCCAGCTCCTGCCAACCCATTCCTCCCTACTTGCAAGTAGATAAATAGGTACCACTTCGGTGGGAAGGGAACAGTGTTCCGTGCGCCTTGGTGTTTAGTCATGCCAGCCACATGACCACGGAAACGTCTTCGGACAGCGCTGGCTCTTCGGCTTTGAAACGGAGATGAGCACCGCAACCCTAGAGTCGGACTCGACTGGCTTTCGAGCAAGGGAACCTTTACCTTTACCGGGCCCAGAACCGAGCCCCTGTGGCACCCCACTGGACACCTCCCTCCATTCGGATGAAATGCCACTGACAACTACTCTCTGAGTGCGGTTCTCCGACCAGTTCCGACAGTCCCCTAGTTTACCCATCAGGACATCATGGGGAACCCTGTCCAAAGCTTTACTGAAATCCAGGTCAACAGCATCAACGGCATTCCCTCAGTCTCCAGTCACCACCTGGAGGCTGGCAACCCCACGCACTGGAGCGGCGTAACTCAACCTGACTGGGGCTCGTGGGTCCTGTGTGGGGTGGCGAACGGGGCCTGTGCCAGCAGCTTCGTGCCCTGGGGCGGCAACAAACCCTGCCAGGACTCATTTCGGGCCTAGTCAGAATCGCTTTCATCGGCTGGCAGAGCGTGAGACCGGCAGAGGCGAGATCCGTCAACAGAGGCCGGCGCTTGAACTGTGGCGCAAAGGACTAATTAAGGGCAATGGGGAATGCCAGGCCGGGGCGGGGAGGCCTCGCTTCCAGCCCGTGGGAGAGATTTTCGGTGGCTTTGTCAGCCTGGCAGACATAACAAGGATTGCTGGAGTCTGGCGGGCCGAACCTGGCCGCCTCTCCGCGACCTCTCTCGATTGTGGGCTTTAGCTGGGATTAGCGGTCTTGCTTCCCTCTCCGGCAGCTGAGGGGGATGCCAGGACAGGACAGAAAAAGAAGAAGAAGAGATTGGATTTATACCCTGCCCTGCACTACCCAAGGGAGTCTCAGAGCAGCTTACAAACTCCTTTCCCTCCCCTTCCCCACAACAGACACCCTGGGAGGTAGGTGGGGCTGAGAGAGCTCTGACAGAAACGGCTCTTTTTCAAGAACAGCTCTGACAGAACTACGGCTTGCCCAAGGTCATCCAGCAGCTGCAAGTGGAGGAGTAGGGAATCAAACCCGGTTCTCCCAGATTAGAGTCCACGCACTTAACCACCACACCAAACTGGCTAACTTATGGTAATGCATGTGAGTAGCCTCACGTTCTGAGAGAGTAGGGAACAGAAGAAGAAGAAGAGATTGGATTTATACCCCACCCTTCACTACCCGAAGGTGTCTCAGAGCGGCTTACAAACTCCTTTCTCTTCCCCCTCCCCACAACAGACACCCTGTGAGGAAGAAGAGGAAGAAGAGGAAGAAGAAGAAGAGGTTGGATTTATACCCCGCCCTTCACTACCCAAAGGTGTCTCAGAGTGGCTTACAAACTCATTTCCCTTCCCCCTCCCCACAACAGACACCCTGTGAGGTCGGTGGGGCTGAGAGAGCTCCGACAGAAACTGCTCTTTTTTCAAGGACAGCTCTTATCAGAACTAGGGCTTGCCCAAGGTCATCCAGCCAGCTGCAAGTGGAGGAGTGGGGAATCAAACCCGGTTCTCCCAGATTAGAGTCCGTGCACTTAACCACGACACCAAACTGGCTCTCAGACAGCGACTCCCTCCCTGCATGGCACCCTGCAGGGTGGGGGCAAATGGGGAAAGACCTCCGGGGTTCAGAGCGATGCCCCGATGCCGGCTACGCGAGGGCTTTCATTCAGATCTGGAGCTCCCAGACTCATTCCAGAAAAGACTCCCGTCAAGTATGTAAAAAAGTTATGAAAGACATTGAAACAATGAAGAGATTGCAACGGTTTGAGGTTTCTATTCCTTGGCTCCATCATCCACTAAAAAGGGAGAAATCAGAAGGAGGCTGAGACAGAGAAGGGTGGCCATGAAGAAGCCAGAAAAAATCCTTAAGTGTAGGGACATGTCGCTGGCCACCAAGGCCTGAGTGCGGTTGTTAACAGTAGGACGGTGCGGAGGACATTAATTCGTGGGGTCGCCCTAAGTCGGAAGCAAGTTGACGGCAGTTCACAAAACACACACACACACACATAAAATAACAAGGATTTCCTAACATCTAAGAATGCAGTTTGAGTCCAGTGGCCCCTTTAACACCAAGAACGTTTAATCCTGGGTATAAGCTTTTGTGTGCATGCACACTTCTTAAGATACTTCAGAAGTGCGCAGGCACAGGAAAGCTTATACCCAGAATTCAACTTTGTTGGTCATAAAGGTGCGACTGGATTCAAACTTTGTTCTGTTGCTTCAGACCAACACGGCTACCCATATGAAACTACCTTAGAAGAAGAAGAGATTGGATTTATACCCAAAGGAGTCTCAGAGCGGCTTACCATCTCCTTTCCCTTCCCCTCCCCACAACAGACACCCTGTGAGGTAGAAGAAGAAGAGATTGGATTTCTACTCCACCCTTCACTATTCAAAGGAGTCTCAGAGCGGCTTACTCCTCCACTGGCAGCTGCTGGATGACCTTGGGCAAGCCATGGTTCTGTCAGAGCTGTCCTTGAAAGGGCAGTTCTCAAAAGAGCTCTCTCAGCCACCTACATGACAGGGTGTCTGTTGTGGGGAGGGGAAGGGAAAGGAGATTGTAAGGCGCTGCGAGACTCCAAGTGAAGGGCTGGGTATAAATCCCACCTCCTCCTCCTCCTCCTCCTCCTCCTCCTCCTCCTCCTCTTCTTCTTCTTCTTCTTCTTCTTCTTCTTCTTCTTCTTCTTCTTCTTCTTCTTCTCTCCCAAACCATTCCTCCCTATCCTCCCTATAGAGCTTATACCAGGGATGTTGTTGTTGTTGTTGTTCAGTCGCACAGTCGAGTCCGACTCTCTGCGACCCCATGGACCAGTTCACGCCAGGCCTTCCTGTCTTCCGCCGTCCTCTGAAGTTTGCTCAACTTCATGTCCGTTGCATCGATGACACTGTCTAACCATCTCATCCTTTGCCGTCCCCGTCTTCTTTGACCTTCAATCTTTCCCAGCATCGGGGTCTTCTTCTCCAGGGAGTGCTCCCTTCTCATTGGGTGGCCAAAGTATTTGAGCTTCAGCTTCATTATCTGGCCTTCCAGGGAACAGTCAGGGTTGATTTCTTTTAGGATTGACTGATTTGATCTTCTTGCAGTCCAAGGGACTCTGTACCCCATAGATTTTCTCCAGTCCACCATGTTCCTGGAACACCAACTATTTACAAACGGTCATTTAGCACCAAACATTTCAGCTCCTCCATCTTGGCTCAGAGGTGTCTACCAAGGAAGACCTTGTGGATGGCAACTGGGTGAAGTCTGTTTCCCACTCACAACCGACCTACGGTGCCCGGTAGAGTTCTCAAGGCAAGAAAGGTTCAGAGGTGGCCTCTGCGTAGCATCTTCAGACTTCCTTGGTGGTCTCCCATCCAAATACTAACCACGGGCAACCCTGCTTTGCTTCTAAATTCTGACAAGCTCAGCCTAGTCTGGGCTACTTGGGCTGCTTCAGGGAGAAAAGCAGGTTATACATATTCTAAACCAGGGCTTCTTTTGTGGAAAAAGCCCAGCAGGAACTCATTAGCATAATAGGCCACACCCAACAGCAGAAACTTATTAGCATATTAGGCCATACCCCTGACAGCACAGCTCATTGGCATGTTAGGCCACAACCCCATGTTACCAGAAGTGTGCTCATCCAGCCACACCCACCTTTTGCTTCTTATTCTGTTTACCTTGTTTGTTGTCAAAACCCAGGGCTTTTTTGTAGCAGGAACTCCTTTGCATGTTAGGCCACACACCCCTAATGCAGCCAATCCTAATGAGTTTCTGCTGTTGGGTGTGGCCTATCATGCTAATGAGTTCCCGCTGGGTGTGGCCAACTTGGGAGCCAGCCGGAACGCCGTTCCTGTGCGTTCCTGCCCCAAAATACCCCTGTTCTAAACACATCCATCCATACTCGTAGCCCCATTATTTGCTCTGGTGAAATATTCTGAAGCCTGTGCTTCAGATTAAAATGTGGAATTCGCTGCCAGAAGATATTGCGATGGCCACAGGAATAGACAGCTTTAAAAGGGGATTAGACAGATTCATGGAGGAGAACTCTTATCAGTGGCTACTAGCCATGGTGACTGAGGGGAACCTCCACGTTCTGAGGCAGTCAGCCTCTGAATCCCAGGACCAGGAGGGAACATCAGGAGAAGTGTGAGTCGGGATGCTGGACTAGATGGACCACTGGTCTGATCCAGCAGGGCTCTTCTGGTGTTCTTCTCAGGGGCCTCAGCCTCTATGCCCTGTTGTTGGCCATTCAGAGGAACTGGTTGGCCACTGTGTGAGACAGGATGCTGGACTGGATGGACCCTCAGTGGTTTGACCCAGCAGGGCTCTTCTGAGGTTCTTATCAGGGGAAGGCCTCGGCCTTTCTGCCTTGTTGCTGGCCCTCCAGAGGAGCTGGTTGGCCACTGTGTGAGACAGGAGGCTGGACTAGGTGGACCCTCACTGGTCTGATCCAGCAGGGCTCTTCTGAGGTTCTTATGAAGGACTCGGCCTCTACGCCCAGTTGTTGGCCCTCCAGAGGAACTGGTTGGCCACTGTGTGAGTCGGGATGCTGGACTAGATGGACCCTCACTGGTCTGATCGAGCAGGGCTCTTTTGATGTTCGTATATTCTTCACGAGGAGAAAGATTGGGTTAAGCAAACGTTATAAAAAAAAATTATTTTAATGCAAAATCCTAACGTATTACCTATACACTATCAGCAACATGTGGCTCCCACCTGCGGATACCTAAAACCGCAGATGAGAACCACACTGACACTAAGCAGATTCTCCTGCAAACCTTGGGGGAAATAAAACACGTAGGGCGTGGCGGGAGAGGATGCCAGCAGCCGCGTTCAGTGGTAGGTGGTGGGGCTTGGATCCTTGACAGGCTCAGAAATTGGGGGGTGGATACGGGATTCCCTCCCCCGCAAGGTCTCATGGTTCCCTTCTTGTTACACCCAAACACCAAGGCACTATAGTAAAAAAACCTACACTGAAATACCTGGCTGAACCACACCCTCCCGATCTGTGCTCTCTGGCACAGAATTACTGCCCTCCAGGTAGTAATTCTGTTTAAAATAGCTTTTTAAAAAACCCCAGCACTGAAGTGTGACTGTCCTTAACACTCGCCTCCAGGAAAGCGGAGACTTAGCCGAGTTAAAACTGGTTCATCGGACATGCCTTCTTTCCGGAGTATGCCGTGGACTGGAGTTTGGTGAGGAGAATGAGTAGGGACCTCAAGGAAAGCACGCTCAGCGCCTTCGCCAAAGCAAGAGCTGAGAGGCGGCATACGCATTTTGGAAACGATTAAATGTAAAACGACGAGGCATTTACAGGTAGAACAAACTAAAACGGCACCGCAGCCATCCATTGAATTGCAAGTGAACCGCAGGCTGGATTGACATATACAGCCTCTCTTCCTTCCCCCCTCCTCTAGTGGTTAGTGGGTAAGTGTGCGGACTCTAATCTGTGAGCACCAGGTTTGATTCCCCACTCCTCCACATGCAGCTGCTGGTGTGGCCCTGAGTCAGTCACAAGTTCTCTCAGAGCTGTTCTCTCAAGGGCAGTCCTCGAGAGAGCTCTCTCGGCTCCGCCTACCTCACAGGGTGCCTGTTGTGGGGAAGGGGAGGGAAAGGAGATTGTAAGATGCTCAGTGATTCCTTTGAGTAGCGAAGGGCGGGGCCCTAACCCTAACCCTCCTTCTTCTACTTGTTCTGGAGTTGGGAGGATTCCACAGAAAGCATTGTTATGACGCTTACCTTTGTTATTTAACTTGCAGTTCCAAAAGTCTTTGTATTGTGGTGCCCCATATTAAGTTTCTTTGCTGTAACTTTGCAACGTTTCGTCATGAGTCTTTACGAGAAAGTACTTGGGATCAGTACTTGGTCCACTGCTTTTTAACTTGTTCATTAATGATTTGGAGATGGGAGTAAGCAGTGAAGTGGCTAAATTTGCGGATGATACAAAGTTGTTCGGGGTGGTGAAAACCAGTGAGGATTGTGAGGCACTCCAAGGGGATCTGTCAAGGATGGGCGAGTGGGCGTCAACATGGCAAATGGGGTTCAATGTGGCCAAGTGCAAGGTGATGCACATTGGAGCCAAAAATCCTAAATATAAATACACATTGATGGGGTCTGAACTGGCAGAGACTGAGCAAGAGAGAGATCTTGGAGTTGTAGTGGATAACTCACTGAAAATGTCGAGACAGTGTGTGACTGCAATAAAGAAGGCCAATGCTATGCTGGGGATTATTAGGAAGGGTATTGAAAACAGATCAGCCAATATAATAATGCCCCTATATAAATCAATGGTGAGACCTCATTTGGAATACTGTGTGCAGTTCTGGGCACCACACCTTAAAAAGGATATTATAGCTTTGGAAAAAGTGCAGAAAAGGGCAACTCGAATGATAAAAGGGTTGGAACACTTTCCCTATGAGGAAAGGTTAAAGCGCTTAGGGCTCTTTAGCTTGGAGAAAAGACGACTGAGGGGTGACATGATCGAGGTTTATAAGATTATGCATGGGAAAGAGCAGGTAAAGAAAGAGGTACTTTTCTCCCTTTCTCACAGTACAAGAACTCGTGGGCACTCCATGAAACTGCAGAGCGGTCGGGTTAGAATGGATAAAAGGAAGTACTTCTTCACCCAAAGAGTGATTAACACATGGAATTCACTGCCACAGGAGGTGGTGGCGGCTACAAGCATGGACGGCTTCAAAAGGGAATTAGATAAGCATATGGAGCAGAGGTCCATCAGTGGCTATTGGCCACAAGGTATAGCTAGGGGCTCTGGGGCAAGTGATGCTCTGTCTTCTTGGTGCTTGGGGGGGGTCAACAGTGGGAGGGCTTCTAATGTCCTGGCCCCACTGCTGGACCTCCTGATGGCACTGGTATTTCTGGCCACTGTGTGACACAGAGTGTTGGACTGGATGGGCCTTTGGCCTGATCCAACATTGGCGTCTCTTATGTTCTTATGCTGCATTTCTGATATTTCGACGCACCAGTGAGTGTATTGAATAGGACTGTTTACTATATTAGTGAACATACATGAGACATTACTTACTGATAGTTTTTTTAACGAGGTGTTTCTTTGTTCCTTGGGCGTTCCTGGTTTTGGCTTGTTAGCCTCCAGAAGGAGAACGGGGATCTCCTCAAATTGCAGCCAGTTTGGTGTCGTGGTGAAGTGCGCGGACTCTAATCGGGGAGAACCGGGTTTGAGTCCCCACTCCTCCACTGGATGACCTTGGGCAAGCCATAGTTCTGGCAGAGCTGTTCTTGAAAAACACCGAAGTGCGCCTGCACACGCAAGCTTATCCCCGGAATTAAACTGCCTTGTGCCGCCGGACTCAAAACTGTTCTCGTGGAAGGGAGAGCCCCTCCCTGGCTCTTCCACGGGACCCCCACAAATGCTCCCTCTAAGCTGTGGAGTCCTGTGAGCCACAATTCTACTTGGTGAGCTCCTGGCATTAAAGCTGTGAGCAAGTGGTTTGGCTGCTGCATCAATCAGTGTGCTGTGGAGCCCTCCTTCCCGAGCCGAGACAAAAATGTGTGTTGTTCGTTGTTCAGTCGCACAGTCGAGTCCGACTCTTCGCGACCCCATGAACCAGATCCCGCCAGGCTCTCCTGTCTTCACACACCCCTTAATACCCATTATTTAAGCATTTCCTGGATGGCTTTTGAGTCCAAATGTTGTTAGCCATTTTTACAAAGGAGGAAGTTGCATTGTACAAAGTACCTGATAGGTGTATCTTCTGAATACCAAACTTGGACTCCCAAGGACTGCTTTAGTCTTGCTTTGATCATCTTTTATAACAGGTACTCCCCTAATCTTTAAATTGGGTATCTTTCCTCTTTAAATTGTTAATTGCTATCTGCAGGGGAGGCAGAGAGATTGCACTTCTGTTGCAATGGCGTATCTGAGAGGGGCAGAGTTAATGTTGGGTGTTGAACCTTAAGCCTTCCCATTTCCTAACAAATACGTTTTCTGTGACCTTTCCTATATTTATTCTTAATGTCTTGTGTGGGGGAGGCAGTCCTATGTCTAATGTTAGGGGAAAGATAACCTCTTATACATGTAGTATATGTTTAAAAATCATGTTTTTTACTTGAAACAGGCTACAAAAGACACGCTTGGGGGCTTTCTTGGAATCTAACTGAGCAAAGAGAAATCTTAATTGCTCTGCTGTTGCTTAGGCATTAAAACAAAAGACCCTTTTAAAGAGCACAACACGAAATTAAGCCCTTCATGTTCCAGTAGTAAGAGACTGAGTATGTATGTATCTGTAGCAGTAGTTAGATCCTGGTGGGATGTTTCTTCATCCATATGGTCAGATGCTTAGCTGGAGGGACCTTTCCTGTCAATTGAATTAGTCTTCTGCTCCAGGATGCACAACACATTTCTTGTGAAAGGGCATTTGCCAAGGCCCAAGGGATGTGCTTTTCTCTCTGTTCAACTGAAGATGCAGAAATTAAAATGAGTTCCTGGAGGCTTGGCCTTGGGCATGCCTGAGAAGAGGAAGTTGCAGAAGAGATGGAAGTCCTTTTGCTAACAATGTCAAATGGATTATCCCTATGTGAGAAAAGAAGGGCAGTAGCAGGAAGCAGTGTTGTTGATCGGAGGAATGTGTAACTTGGTGTGAAAACTTATCTAGTAACCACTATTATCAGTTTTGAGTATGTGCCGTATGTTCATACAACACAGAGCAGAAGTTCTGTCATCTAAACGGCATCCATTTGGGTGTTGATGGGACTGGATGCAGTACATGTATGGAATTCAGAAAGTTGGAGATCTTGTAACCAAGATTCAGATGAGAGGTTCTCTAGAAATACAGTTCCTAAAATATCAACCTCTAACAAAAATACAAACTTTCCATTGTTCTGAGGGTTACACTTCGCACATTGTCTGTGGATGTAGGGTGTTCTAGATAATGTCAAACATACTCACCTTTGCAGCTTTTGTGGCTAAGAAAAAGAGTGGTTGGGACAGTTTTGTCATACAGACTTTCATGTAAGCAATGTTGGTTCTTTTTGCTCATGAAAGGTTGACCATCCAGATGGCTAGCAGTTACGTTTTACACATTGCTTGCAGAGTGGGCCTTGTCTATAGCTACTTTGGATGGTGTTATCTAGGAAAAAATTTCACCTCATAGTAGGATTGCCAAGCCGGATCAACCTGGTGGCAGGGAGGGACTTTCTGGGTGTGGTGGGGAGCATGCAATGTGTGCGCAACATAATGATATTGCATGGAAGTGATCTCATCACATCAGCAATGTTGCATGGTGATGCTCCATTGTTTTGGGCAAAGCTCTATGCTTACCATATAGGCTTACCCAAAATACCAGAGAGTCACCACCTGGCATCACTGACGTGATGATTCTACTTCTGTGTGACATCATTACGTCATGTTTGGGGGTG
>NW_015165247.1:478194-489179 GCF_001447785.1 Gekko japonicus | reverse complement strand
GGGTTGTCCACCGCTGGGTCTCGAACCGGGAGCGGAGCCGGAGCAGGTAAGCCGGAGAGATCCCTTCTTTATCAGCAAGCCCCGCGGAATGCTGATTTTGGGGGGAAGGGATGATTGACGACATGATTGGCAGCTTAGTTTTTTTTTGGGGGGGGGCTTGTTTCTCTGTGAGCAGCGCCCAGAGTGCTTGCCTCGCTGGCACCCCTGTTCTTCCAGCCCCTGTTGCTCTCTGTGCATGCTCAGAGGTACTGGCATGTGTGGTGTCATGATTAAGTGTGTCATGCTAGGATCTGGGGGAGACCCGGGTTCGAATCCCCGCTCGTGCCGTGGAAGCTGGCTGGGAGACCTGGGGCCGGACACAAGCTCTCTTCCTCGCCTACCTCACAGGGCTGTTGGGAGGGCAGAGGAGAGAAAAGCGGCAGAAGCTGTTTTGGGTGTCCGTTGGGGAGGAGGGTGGCCTGTAAAGGAAGGCTGAACTGCTTCTTGGTCAGGGACAGAATGACTGGTGGTGGTGGGGGGGCGCTAAGATTGCAGTCTTCAAGGATTGGAAGGGCTGTCATGTAGAACATGGAGCGGATCTGTTCTCTCTTGCTCCGGATTGCAAGACTGGATCTAATGGGTGGAAATCACAAGGGAGTCGAGACCGGCTAAATATCAGGAGAAACTTCCTAACTGTGAGAGTGGTTGAGCAGTGGAACAGTCTGCCTCGGGAGGTGGTGGGTGCTCCTTCGCGGGACGTTTTCAAGTGGAGGCTGGACGACCATCTTTCGGGTATGTCGTAGGCAATGTTCCCTCTAAGCTGTGGAATCTTGTGAGCAAACATTCTACTTTGTGAGCTACCGGCATGAAAGTTGTGAGCGAGCGATTTGGCTGCTGCATACATTAGTTTGCTCTGGAGCTGTCCTTCCCGAGCCAAGGCAAAAATCTGTGAGCCAGAGGCTAAAAAACAGTGAGCTAGCTCACACTAACTCAGCTTAGCGGGAACCCTGGCTCTCTTTCGCCTGTGCTCCTGCAGAGTGCAGGGGGTTGGACTGGATGACCTGCAAGGTCCCTTCCAACTCTACCATTCTATGATCTTGGCAAAGCCTTTCCAAAAGGCGCCTTTTTATCATAGAAGTCCGGGACCAGGAACTCTGGCAGAGGCCGTGCGGGCGATCCGGTCACCATTGTCTGCTGCTGGCCGGTCAACAGAGGCCGGTCACATGATCGTCAGGCCGACGAGATGTTTCTGGGAATTGCAAAGCGTCAGAAGGGTGGAGATTCCATTCCCCCCCCCCAGCCAAAGGTACTTTCCCATCCAGAGGTGCAGGTGGGGGTCGCCCCATGCTGGTCCGAAGCAGCAGAGCAGAGTTTGAGTCCAGGGGCACCCCCAAGAATAAAACTTTGTTGCTCTTAAAGGTGCCGCTGGACTCAGAGCTTTTCCCCCATCCAGGTTTGTGCAACAGCGCAAGAAGTTTCTGTCTCCAGCGGATTCTTAAATGCGAGCGGCCCTGCCGGATCCGCCTGGTGTAGTGGTTAGAGCATCAGACGGGGGTCTGGGAGAGCCGGGTTCGGATCCCGACTCTGCCATGGAAGCTGGCCAGGTGACCCTGCACCAGTCGCACACCCTCGGCCTAACCTACCTCGCAGGGTTGTTGTGGGGGGCAAAGTGGAGGAGGGGAGGGCGCTGTGAGCCCTTTTAGGTCCTTGTTGGAGAGAGAGGGAGCGGCAGAAATGAAGTAAAATGAGAAATAAATAAAACTGGACCGAAGATCCCTTGAATCCAGCATCTGGTTTCAGCGCTGGCTGCCCCAGTGGGATGTCCGGCTTAGTGAGTGAAGCATCCCCTGTGATTTCCCCGCCCACCTTGTCTGAGGTCTTTGCCCAGAGGGTTTTTGTTCCTCCTTGGCCAGCAACGGATGTGCCGGCCCTCCCACTTAGCCTGCTAAAGCCCCATTAAACCCCCCCCCCCAACAATCTGACTTGGTACACCTGTGCACCTTGTGGCAGGGAGTTCCATAAGCCGGCGGTGTCCTGGGTGAGAAACCTGACTCCTAGCATGCAATGTTCCCTCTGAGCTGCGGAGTCTCGTGAGCAAAAATCCCACTTTGTGAGCTGCTGGTATTTTAAAGTTGTGAGCGAGCGATTTGGCTGCTGCATAAATTAGTTTGCTCCGGAGCCGTCCTTCCTGAGCTCAGACAAAAAATGTGTGAGCCGGAGGCTAGAAAACTGTGAGCTAACTCACACTAGCAGTTTAGAGGGAACACTGCTTGCATGTGGCCTGAAACCCTTTGATTTCATCGAATGGCTTCCAGTTCTGCCAGTTTGGTGTTGTGGTTAAGTGCGTGGTGTCTAATCTGGGAGAACCGGGTTTGATTCCCCCACTCCTCCATTTGCACCTGGCTGGATGACCTTGGGTTAGGGGCATGGACTCTAATCTGGGAGAACTGGGTTTGATTCCCCACTATTCCACATGCAGCTGCTGGTGTGACTTTGGGTCAGTCACAGTTCTGTCCAGTGTTCCCTCTAAACTGTGGAATCTTGTGAGCAAACATTCTACTTTGTGAGCTACTGGCATGAAAGTTGTGAGCGAGCGATTTGGCTGCTGCATACATTAGTTTGCTCTGTCCTTCCTGAGCCAAGGCAAAAATGTGTGAGCCAGAGGCTAAAAAACAGTGAGCTAGCTCACACTAACTCAGCTTAGCGGGAACCCTGGTTCTGTCAGAGCTGTTCTCTCAGGAGCAGTTCTCTCAGAGCTCTCTCAGCCCCACCTACCTCCCAGGGTGTCTGTTGTGGGGAGGGGAAGGGAAAGGAGATTGTAAGCCGCTCTGAGAATCCTTCAGGCAGTGAAGGGCCATGGGGTCTAAATCCAATCTCTTCTTCGTCTTCTTCTTATGAAAGAGGAGAGGGAGAAACTAACTAAAAAACAGCTACTCGATTCCTACTGTGGTCCCTGAGACTGAACTCTGGCCCGGCGGCTGCTGGTACGCCACCGTTTCTGCTAGAGAAACAATGTCTTTTCCGGCACTCGAGGACTTCTGTTTATTTTCTCAGCCTCGCGGGGCCACCCTGTGAACTTATCTTTCTAAAATCCCCCTGGCCTTTCCCTCCTCTTGTCCTGGCCGTTATATAATATCCCTGCGTGCCTGATCCGTCCACGTGAAAAGAAAAGCCTGTGACAGAGCCTCACTCTCAAAACAGTCCCTGGGATTGCGTTGACGGGGGTGGGGGGGGTGGAACAGAGAACAAAACAGAGAATAAAAACTTTGCATGGTCCCTGGAAGCCGCCGGGCAGAGCTGTTTGGGTCTCTGGATTTTGCTGTGTGCAAAGGAGAGAGAGGAGGGAGAAAGTGGGAGGGTGTGACCCTTTGGGAGATCGCATTATTCCGTGCAAACATACGTGATATGCCATCTTATATGCGATCAAGGCAATTTCTGGCAAAAAAACAAACAAATCTAGGCCCTGGTCACACGGAGAATTTGCTGCACAAAAGGCACGAATGTCGGGCGGATTTTCAAGGCGCGATCACACCGCAACATCTGGCATCCCGCCGAAGATGCAGAGTTAAAAAGTACCAAGGAAAGTGCACGAGCAGCACAGGTGGGTGTCTGATCGCGGGAGCACTAGTATCCCGTGGCATCCGGCGCCTGTCCACGTCCCATTGCGAACCGGATGTTTTTCGTAAGCGCATGCGCACAAACACGAAAACGGAAAGCAGTGCTGCTTCGCAGAACTGCGCATGCGCACAAACGCAAAACGCTTGTGTGATCATGCCGCGCTGCTTCTTTGCCATGCTGCAGCATCGCCGTGTGATTGCCAGCTAACAGCTGAAGCACGGAGACTCGGGGGACTGTGTGATCGGGCTACCGCGCTTTATTTTGCCCCGGGGCGAACACCGCCCCCCACGTTATCTGGCCCGGGGGCCTGAGACTCCCTTGGGTAGTGAAGGGCGGGGGTATAAATCCAATCTCTTTTCCTTCTTCTCTCCCCCCTCCCTCCCTCCCTCCCCCTCTCCATTTTTAATTTACGGCCTCCCATCCAGAACTGTTTGAGCTCCTCTTACTGGTTTTGCCTGCTTTCTTGGAGCTGCCAGTGGGCCAGCCAAAAACTGCCTGCTTCCACACTCCATATTAGAATTGACACCAGAAACTGGAGTGTTTTCTTTCAACCGTGGCAGGAGCAGGGCTTAATTTCTAAAACGAGAAAGTGGCTCTTCTAAATTCTTAATTTCTGAAAAAGGAAGTGGAGAGAGAAGTTTGCCGCTTGGAAGTGCAGTCTTGCTCCCTGGCTGTTTCTTTAAATAGGGGGTGTGGCTGGGGTTGGGGAGGGGGCGGTGCTAAGTAGGTGTGGTTAAAAGAGGGCGGGTCTTCTTCCCAGGCATTCCTCCTGGGGCAGTTTGGGTGGTGGCTCACAGTCAAGGCTCCCTCTAAGCTACGGAGTCCTGTGAGCAAAAATTCTACTCTGTGAGCTACCGGCATTCAAGCTGTGAGCGAGCGATTTGGCTACTGCACAAATTAGTTTGCTCTGGAGCCCTCCTTCCCGAGCGAAGACAAAGAAGTGTGAGCCGGAGGCTGAAAAACTGTGAGCCAGGCCACACTAACTCAGCTTAGAAGCTCCCGCGCGTCGCCGCTGCATGTTGGGGGGGGGGGGGGGGGCGATGTGGTCCCACCTGTCAAAGCCCTCCTTCTGGCCCCGGGGATTTACCTACCAAAGGAGGGATGTCTCTGAAGTTGACGCTTGCGTTCTGGGACATGGTACTGCCAGCATTAGTTGGACGTGTCATGTGCACGGCTTGCGCTGAAAAATTCCTCTCGGCACGTTGCTGAGCACGCAGCTCACACATTTTATGGAAGCCCCGAAAGGGCCAAGAACAACGGGACTCGCATTTGTGTTCTGCTGACGCCAGCGAAGGTAGTGAAGAGCCAGCCCTTGAATGGAGGGAATGTGTGTGTGTGTGTGGGAGAAATATTGATAAAACCATGCTTGGTGTGGACAAAAAAGATGGAAAGACGCCCCCCCCCCATACTAGTACAACTGTGGACTTCCACTGATGTTGATGATCGACAATCTATTCATGGAGGACTGGTCTATCAATGTCTTCTAGCCATGATGATTTAAGAGAACCTCCACATTCAGAGGCAGTCACCCTCTGAATGCCAGTGCCAGGAGGTAACATCAGGGGAAGGCCTCAGCCTCTCTGCACTGCTGTTGGCCCTCCAGAGGAACTGGCTGGCCCCTGCGTGAGACGGGATGCTGGACTAGATGGACCACTTGTCTGATCCAGCAGGGCTCTCCTTAAGTTCTTCTCAGGGGAAGGCCTCGGCCTCGGTCTCTATGCCCTGTTGTTGGCCCTCCAGAGGAACTGGTTGGCCACTGTGTGAGACGGGATGCTGGACTGGATGGACCCTCACTGGTCTGATCCATCAGGGCACTTCTGATGTTCTTCTTAGGGGAAGGCCTCAGCCTCTATGCCCTGTTGTTGGTCCGCCAGAGGACCTAGTTGGCCACTGTGTGGGACAGGATGCTGGACTGGATGGACCCTCACTGGTCTGATCCAGCAGGGCTCTCCTTAAGTTCTTCTCAGGGGAAGGCCTCAGCCTCTATGCCCTGTTGTTGGCCATTCAGAGGAACTGGCTGGCCCCTGTGTGAGACAGGATGCTGGACTGTATGGACCCTCACTGGTCTCATCCTGCAGGGCTCTCCTTAAGTTCTTCTCAGGGGAAGGCCTCAGCCTCTATGCCCTGTTGTTGGCCATTCAGAGGAACTGGTTGGCCACTGTGAGAGACAGGATGCTGGACTGGATGGACCCTCACTGTTCTCATCCTGCAGGGCTCTCCTTAAGTTCTTCTCAGGGGAAGGCCTCAGCCTATATGCCCTGTTGTTGGCCATTCAGAGGAACTGGTTGGCCACTATGAGACAGGATGCTGGACTGGATGGACCCTCACTGGTCTGATCCAGCAGGGCTCTTCTGATGTTCTTCTTAGGGGAAGGCCTCGGCCTCTCTGCCCTGTTGTTGGCCCTCCAGAGGACCTAGTTGGCCACTGTGTGAGACAGGAGTCTGGACTGGATGGACCCTCACTGGTCTGACCCAGGAGGGCTTTTCTGATGTTCTTCTCAGGGGAAGGCCCCAGCCTCTCTGCCCTGTTGTTGAGACAGGAGGCTGGACTGGATGGACCCTCACTGGTCTGATCCAGCAGGGCTCTTCTGATGTTCTTATCAGGGGAAGGCCTCGGCCTCTCTGCCCTGTTTTTGGCCCTCCAGAGGAACTGGCTGGCCTCTGTGAGAGACAGGATGTCAGACAACGTGGACCAGTGGTCCAATCCAGCAGGGCTCTTCCAATGTTCTTATGAATGTCTTGGCCTCTCTGCCTTGTTGTTGGACCTCCAGCGGAACTGGTTGGCCACCGTGTATGACAGGATGTTGGACTAGAAGGACCACTGGTCTGATCTTGTAGGGCTCTTCTGATGTTCGTTTAATAGACTGACAACCGAGCACTTCTTTATACAATTAAGTTGTAGAACAAAGTTTAAGTCTAGTGGCACCTCTGTGACCAACAAAGTTTTATCAGTGGCTTTAAAAGCAGATAATACTAATTCATAACCACGGCAGTGGTTAAATGGGATCGCCGTACCTGTGGGGTGGCCGCTGGTGGGGTGTGGGAAACTCTGTGCGCTTCTTGTAGGCCTTCTTGGGGCCTCTGGTTGGCTACGCTGGCAAGTGAGGCTACTGGGCCAAGTGGCCCATTGGTCTGATCCAGGAGGACTGCTCTGAGAATCTTTTAATATGTTAATAGTGCAGCAAGCATCTTGGTTCATGGCCATTTATAGGTGGTCTTGTCTGGTCCATAGAAAGTGTATAGCCAGTTTGGTGTAGTCCGTTAAGAGCACGGACTCTAATCTGGGAGAACCGGGTCTGACTCCCCACTCCTCCACTTGCAGCTACTGGCGTGACCTTGGGTTAGTCACAAGTTCTCTCAGAGCTGTACTCTCAGGAGCAGTTCTCTCAGAGCTCTCTCAGCCCCACCTGCCTCACAGGGTGTCTGTTATGGGAAGGGGAAGGGAAAGGAGTTTGTAAGCCGCTCTGAGACTCCCTTGGGTGGTGAAGGGTGGGGTAGAAATCCAAACTCCTCCTCCTCCTCCTCCTCTTCTTTTGTGCGGTGGTTAAGTGCGCAGACTCTAATCTGGGAGAACTGGGTTTGATTCCCCACTCCTACACTTGCACCTGCTGTATGACCTTGGGCAAGCCGTAGTTCTGATAAGAGCTGTTCTTGAAAAAGAGCCGTTTGTGTCAGAACTCTCTCAGCCCCACCTACCTCACAGGGTGTCTGTTATGGGGAAGGGAAAGGGATTGTAAGCTGCTCTGAGACTCCTTTGGGTAGTGAAGGGTGGAGTAAAAATCCAGTCCTCCTCCTCCTCCTCCTCCTCCTCCTCCTCCTCTTCTTCTTCTTCTTCTTCTTCTTCTTCTTCTTCTTCTTCTTCTTCTTCTTCTTCTTCTTCTTCTTGACCACTGAGTTCCATCTTAATGTGGTCAGGGGTTCCGTGGCTCAGTGGCAGAGCATCTGCTTTGGCCCCATATTCTATCCCAGTAGCTCCAGTTCAAGGACCAGGAGGTAGGTGACGTGAAAGGCTTCTGCCCGAGACCCTTGAGAGCAGCTGCCAGTCCGAGTAGACAATCCCGACTTCGATGGACCAAGGGCCTGAGTCAGTACAAGGCAGCTTCATGTGTACATCGTGAGACTGACTCCGTACAAGCAAGCATGGCATGTCGCGTACGGACCTGGCGGAACAGTGTGTTTATGAATTCTGTTCTAAAAAGTAACGGTTAGAGCTTAGACCCTGGCCGTAAATCAGCAGATTTCAAGATCTTGTTCAAAAGAAACCTTTCCGCTGCTCTCGAATCAAATGGGAAAGGAGCGAGCCGGGGCCGAGGGCCCTGGCTCAGGGTGGCAGCGGGTGCAGGAGAAAAGAGAGAAGAACTGGCTGGTGGAAATGCAAGAACAGGAACTGAAAGTCAGTTCTAAAGGGCAGGATGACTGAGTTTTTCTCCTGGATAATTTCTAGAGAAGTGGGCATTGGGGGGGAGGCCAGGCCCTCTCCCCCAGATTTAAACGGTCGCTGTTACTCAACAATGACAGATCGGCACAGATCAGGCGTGGAAAAGGGCAACTAAACTGATGAAGGGGTTGGAACACTTCCCCTATGAAGAGAGGTTAGAGCGCTTGGGGCTCTTTAGCTTGGAGAAACGACGGCTGAGGGGTGACATGATCGAGGTTTATAAGATTATGCCTGGGATAGAGCAGGTTGAGAAAGAAGTCATTTTCTCCCTTTCTCACAAGACAAGAACTCCTGGGCACTCCATGAAATTGATAAGCAGTAGGCTTAGAATAGATCAAAGGGAGTCCTTCTTCACCCAAAGAGTCATAAACACATGAAATTCATCGCTGCAGGAAGTGGTGGTAGCTACAAGTATAGGCAGCTTTAAGAGGGGATTAGATAAACCTATGGAGCAGAGGTCCATGAGTGGCTATTAGCCACAAGGTATAGGTGGAACGCTATGTCTGGGGCGGTGATGCTCTGTATTCTTGGTGCTGGGTGGAGGCAACAGTAGGAGGGCTTCTGGAGTTCTGGCCCTGCTGGTGGACCTCCTGATGGCGCCTGGGTTTTGGCCACTGTGTGACACAGAGCGTTGGACTGGATGGGCCTTTGGCCTGATCCAACACACCTTCTCTTATGTTCTTCTGTCTGGGGCAGTGATGCTCTGTCTTCTTGGTGCCTGGGGGGCAACAGTGGGAGGGGCTTCTGGAGTTCTGGCCCCGCTGGTGGACCTCCTGATGGCCCCTGGGTTTTGGCCATTGTGTGACACAGAGCGTTGGACTGGAGGGGCCATTGGCCTGATCCAACATGGCTTCTCTTATGTTCTTATGCCTGGGACAGTGATGCTCTGTCTTCTTGGTGCTTGGGGAGGTCAACAGTGGGAGGGCTTCTGGAGTTCTGGCCCCACTGCTGGACCTCCTGATGGCTCCTGGTATTTTTTGGCCACTGTGTGACACAGAGTGTTGGACTGGATGGGCCACTGGCCTGATCCAACACGGCTTCTCTTATCTTCTTTTGTTTACTCTGTGTGTTGCTGTCAGTCGGTTCCTACTATGTAAATTTTGCATCGTTAAATGTGTTACGTTAATACTTAACGCTTTGCTTCTCCACTGCTTCTGATCTCTGAGTGGCTCTGGATTTTTGCAATCCTGAAACAATTGCATAGTTCGCTGGACGACTGTCTGGATTTCTTGTGTGTCATTTATTTATCTGTTTGTTTATATCCCACCTTTATCCCCAACGAGGATCCAGAGCAACTAACATCATTCTCCTCTCCTCCATTTCATCTTCACAACAACCCTGTGAGGTAGGTTAGTCTGAGAGCGTGCGAGCGGCCCAAGGTCACCCAACAGACTTCCATGGCAGGGTAGACATTCGAACTTGCAAACCTGTTGATTGTATTGACTTCTTGTGTGTCATCTGCTCTGAGTCCCAGCCAGAAAGGGAGCCTGTAAATAATGTAAATAGAATCATAGAATGTTAGCGTTGGAAGGGACCTTGCAGGTCATCTAGTCCAACCCCCTGCACTCTGCAGGAGCATAGCTTGAAAGCTGGCCCTACATACCTACAACATGCCCCAAAGATGGTCGTCCAGCCTCCGCTTCAAAACGTCCAGCGAAAGAGCGTCCACCCCCTCCCGAGGTGGACTGTTCCACTGCTCAACCACTCTGACCGTTAGGACGTGTCTCCTGATATTTAGCCGGTAACGACTCCCTTGTAATTTCCACCCATTAGATCTAGTCTTGCAATCCGGAGCAAGAGAGAATAGACCTGCTTCATCTTCTACATGACAGCCCTTCAGATACTTGAAGACTGCAATCATGTCCCCTCTAAGCCTTCTCTTTCCCAGGCTAAACAGACCCAACTCTTTCAGCCTTTCCTCATAATACTTGGATTCCAACCCTCTCACCATCCTGGTTGCCCTCTTCTGGACACGCTCCGTAAATGCACTTTTATACTAGGCACTCAAGGTGGGTATTGGGTGTGAGCCTGTTTGGTACTTAGCCACATTCCTTAGAGTTATACTGTAATCCTAAATTCACTTTCCTGGGAGTAAGCCCTATTGAGTAATGTAGGACTTACTTCATAGAGTCATACAATGTTAGAGTTGGAAGGGACCTTGGAGGTCATCTAGTCCAACCCCCTGCACTCTGCAGGAGCATAGCTGAAAGAAAGTCCTACAACATAGGCCTCTCTGAGTAGATCTGTGTAGGATCACTCCCTTAGTAATATTATAGAGACAGGGTATAAGAAGTTACGAATGTTACGAAGGGAAAGTTAGATGCAACAAACATGAAGTTGAGCCAACTTCAGAGGATGGTGGAAGACCGGAAGGCCTGGCGTGATCTGGTCCATGAGGTCGCGAAGAGTCAGACTCGACTGTGCGACTGAACAACAACAACATAAGAAGTTAAGATTGACTGGTCCTGCCCTGTGAGTTTTCTTAAAGATTTCTTTGAGGGTGCAAACAACACACTATCTCCTCCAGGGGTGCAAACAAAGCTGGAGCTTCGAGAGCCATCATTTCCCACGGTCGCCAGCTGCCCTTCCTTGCCTCGAGTCATAGCCCTTTAGTGGAGCAGGACGCTCGCCACAGGCGAACGTGTTGGGAAGCATGCGCCAAGAGGTGTCTTAATAGCACGCAGATGGGTCACTCATGACCCTGCCCCATGCACACTGGCTCCTGCAGCCACAAAAGCCCTTTGGGATCCTGCACCGTGCACCAGCATTCGCGGGTGACCTCCGGAGCGCTTGCCGGTGTCCTGTTCCCGGCCCCCGATGCCAGCGTTTAAAAATAATCTTCCAGCTTTGGGACAGAAAAAAAATATATCCATCATGTTTTCCAGGTATTAAAACTTGGTGCCCGGCCAGGATGTTCGGCTGACGTTGTAAGCGGTGACAGGAGAGTGGAA
>NW_015165247.1:475434-478180 GCF_001447785.1 Gekko japonicus | reverse complement strand
CTTTCCCACTCTTCCCTCTCTGAGCGTCCCTGGCCTGGGAGAGACCCTCTGCGGAGTGCGGCCTGTAGAGAAAGCGACAGGCAGAATCCCACCCACCCCTGGTCCTAGCTCGGTATGAAGGGCAGGGAATGTCACAGGATGGGATGGGGGAGAAAAGTGGTCTGACGGGTCTGTATTATTCATCTGTGGCCTGAAAGTGAAAACCAAGTCAAACAGCCTCTCTGCCCTATTGCAGCTCTCCAGAGGAACTGGCTGGCCCCTGTGTGAGACGGGAGGCTGGACTCGATGGACCCTCCCTGGTCTGACCCAGCAGGGCTCTTCTGAGGTTCTTATCAGGGGAAGGCCTCGGCCTCTCTGCCCTGGTGTTGGCCCTCCAGAGGAGCTGGTTGGCCCCTGTGGGAGACGGGAGGCTGGACTAGAGGGACCCTCCCTGGTCTGATCCAGCAGGGCTCTTCTGATGTCCTTATCAGGGGAAGGCCTCGGCCTCTCTGCCCTGGTGTTGGCCCTCCAGAGGAGCTGGTTGGCCCCTGTGGGAGACGGGAGGCTGGACTAGAGGGACCCTCCCTGGTCTGATCCAGCAGGGCTCTTCTGATGTCCTTATCAGGGGAAGGCCTCGGCCTCTCTGCCCTGGTGTTGGCCCTCCAGAGGAGCTGGTTGGCCCCTGTGGGAGACGGGAGGCTGGACTAGAGGGACCCTCCCTGGTCTGATCCAGCAGGGCTCTTCTGATGTCCTTATCAGGGGAAGGCCTCGGCCTCTCTGCCCTGGTGTTGGCCCTCCAGAGGAGCTGGTTGGCCCCTGTGTGAGACAGGATGCTGGACTGGTTGGACCCTCACTGGTCTGACCCAGCAGGGCTCTTGTGATGTTCTCCTCAGGGGAAGGCCTCGGCCTCTCTGCCCTGTTGTTAGCCCTCCAGAGGAGGAACTGGTTGGCCACTGTGTGAGACGGGAGGCTGGACTAGATGGACCCTCCCTGGTCTGATCCAGCAGGGCTTTCCTGACGTTCTTTTTTTTTTTCTTCTCAGGGAAAGGCCTCGGCCTCGGTGCCCTGTTGTTGGCCCTGCAGAGGAACTGGTTGGCCACTATGTGAGTAGGGATGCTTGACTAGATGGACCCTCACTGGTCTGATCCAGCAGGGCTCTTCTGGTGTCCTTATCCCTGCGTTCATCTTTAGTGCAATTCCCCAAGCACCGCTAGCGGGGGGTCGCTGTCCCCAGGGTAGTCTTTGGAGAGATGCGGAGATGCGGGTGTTGTGTACAGCAATTTGTCAATCTTCAGGAGGCAGTTGAAGACAGTCTTATTTAGGACTGCATTTGACCAGTTTAATTATTATGAATTGGCAGTCCAAATTGGAGATTTCAAATTGTGGCCTTCTAGGTGTTTTTTTTAATCATTGCTGTTTGTTTGTACTGCAAGAAGCCTTGAGTTTTTTAAGGTAAAAAGGTTAGGGTTAGGGTTAATACAGGTGGGTTTCTGTGTTGGTTTGAAGCGGCAGAACCAAGTTTGAGTCCAGTGGCCCTTTTAAGACCAACAAAGTTTAATTCTGGGTGTAAGGTTTCATGTGCCTGCACACTTCTTCAGATACAATGAAATGGAAATTACCAGTCCATACATAATAGGTAGAAAAAGGTAAAGGTTCCCTTGCTCGAAAGCCAGTCGAATCCGACTCTAGGGTTGCGGTGCTTATCTCAGTTTCAAAGCCGAAGAGCCTGTCCGAAGACGTTTCTGTGGTCATTTGGCCGGCATGACTAAACACCAAGGTGCACAGAATGCTGTTCCCTTCCCACCGAAGTGGTACCTATTTATCTACTTGCAATTTCTTGCTTTCGAACTGCTAGGTTGGCAGGTAGAAGGTGAGCAGTAAATTAGCATACACCATAATGAATGGTTACTATTTGTGTTTAATTCTGAGGAAGGGGAGAAACATAGTGAAAGTAATAAATATGTCAAAATTGGAGATGGATGGGCAGACATATCCTTAATTGTTGGCGGCGGGACCATTTAACTTTCTACCATATGAATCATGGCTGTTTGAAATATCGTTTGGGAACTTTAGAAAACATCACTTCTCAAAGTTTGGGAAAGATTATCTGAGAATCTCCATTTTGCATCGATATGTTTTTGAAATAGGACTTGTATGGTGACTTATATATGGTGCCTTATGAATTTGTCTTATGACTTTACCGAGGATACATTTTGTGTATTATGTATTTGAAGATTAATGAACAGATTCGAAATTTATATTCGTGATTTGGTCACGATTACCTGTGTGGTTTTGTTGTATCTTTAATCGTGGCGTGTTGAGAGTCGATGCTCCCTCTAAGCTGTGGAGTCTTGTGAGCAAAAATTCTACTTTGGTGAGCGACTGGCATTAAAATTGTGAGTGAGCGATTTGGCTGCGGCATCAATGAGTTTGCTCTGGAGCCATCCTTACTGAGCTAAGGCAAAAATGTGTGAGCCGGAGGCTAAAAAACTGGGAGTCAGCTCACACTAACTCAGCTTAGAAGCAGGGGTCATTTCCTGCAGGAGCGCACAGGAGCGGAGCTCCGGCAGTAAAGAGCCCAGGGGGCGGGCACATGCAACAAGCC
Source organism: Gekko japonicus (assembly GCF_001447785.1). Lineage (NCBI taxonomy): Eukaryota > Metazoa > Chordata > Lepidosauria > Squamata > Gekkonidae > Gekko > Gekko japonicus. The sequence goes on along the minus strand of NW_015165247.1, from coordinate 475,596 downwards.
CCACCCCCTGCTCCCAGCAGCCTTCAGTAACAGCAAGAAGCAGCCAGGTAAATTGCAGACCCCCCCCCCCGGCCCTCCGGCCCAAAACAGTCCAGTGGCACCGTTAAGACCAAGTTTTATTCAGGTACAAGCTCTCCCTCCTCCGCAAGGACACATCTGCAC
>NW_015165247.1:469586-475303 GCF_001447785.1 Gekko japonicus | reverse complement strand
TAGAGCTTGTGACTGAATAAAACTTGGTCTTAAAGGTGCCACTGGACTGTTTTGGATTGCTAGCTATGGGGGGGGAGCGTGCAGATCTGCCCTCGCAGAGGAGGGAGAGCTTGTACCTGAAGGTGGGCCGGGGAGGGGGGGCTCTGCAACTTACCTGGCTGCTTCTTGCTCCTCGTGGCCCGACTGAGGGCTGCTGGGAGCAGGGGGCGGGGCTTGTTGCATGTGCCCGCCCCCGGGCTCCTTACTGCCGGAGCTCCGCTCCTGTGCGCTCCCGCAGGAAATGACCCCTGCCGGGAATCAAACCTGGGATCTTTTGCATGCCAGGCAGATTCTCTATCACTGAACCGCAGCCCCTCCCTCTATGAGCATCCCAATCTGCCCCGGGGGTTGTGCGGGGAACCAAAGGAGCCTCTCTCTTCCAGGGAGCCCAGCAGCAGTTCTGTGGCTGGTCCCCAAAAGGCCACGCGCACTCGCCGTCACCCAGTGGCCGCTTCCAAGCCTCTCGCATTGCAATCCGCGTGTGTCTTCCCCACACATGAAAATGTACTGAAATCAGACGTCCCTGCACAAGCCTCGGTGAGAAGAGGGCGGGCCGTGACCCAATTTCCATTGTGTTGTGTGAACAGATCATTACTCATCTGGCTGGCGACGTGCGCCTCTGTGGGCCTGCCAGTTGTGTGCGCCGTCATAACCTGCTCGGCCCCTTTCCCGACAAGTTCTCAGCAGCGGCTGCTGAGCTAGGCGTTAACCCTCCCCGGCTCAGGCTGTGCCACATGCCACTTTTTAGATGCTCCCCCCCCCATCCCAGTGGGGTGAGCTTCGGCAGCCTTCGCACCCTTTCTCGGAGCCCGGGGCTTGTTGGGCCGATCCGTGCCTCTGCTCAAGTTTTTTAACAATGGGACGGACCCACATCGCTTCATCGGATAGCAATGCACATCTGCCGGTCCCTAAGGCAGGGCGCCTCCCGTTCGGCGGCCGGACTTAATTGGTGGGAAAAAGGAAACCTGGCTCTGTTCGCGAGGTCTCTTGGCCCGGTGATCCCTGCTGCAATATGTCCAGTGGGGAGGGGACGGGACCTGGCCGCATCAAGCGGGGGAAGCAAGTGGATACATTTGGGAGGGAATTCGCTGCCAGAGGATGTAGTGATGGTCACAGGAATAAACAGCCTCGAAAGGGGATTAGATATATTCATGCAGGAAAGGTTTGCTCGTGGTTACTAATCATGGTGACTGAGGGAAACCTCCACGTTCAGAGGCACTGATCTTCCGAATCCCGGAGCCAGGAGGCAACATCAGGGTCTTTGAGCTAAAGGGTTGGAACACTTTCCCTATGAGGAAAGGTTAAGGCGCTTAGGGCTCTTTAGCTTGGAGAAACGACGACGGAGGGGTGACACGATCGAGGTTTATAAGATTATGCATGGGATAGAGCAGGTAGAGAAAGAGGTACTTTTCTCCCTTTCTCACAATACAAGAACTCGTGGGCACTCCATGAAACTGCAGAGCGGTCGGGTTAGAACGGATAAAAGGAAGTACTTCTTCACCCAAAGAGTGATTAACACATGGAATTCACTGCCACAGGAAGTGGTGGCGGCTACAAGCATGGACGGCTTCAAAAGGGAATTAGATAAGCATATGGAGCAGAGGTAGTCATCCGTGGCTCACCACCCTCTCCTGAAAGAAGCCCTTCTGTAAAACGAGTTGTTGACCTAGGCCCTGGTGGCTAGTAAGGACAGTGGGAGGGCTTCTAATGTCCTGGCCCCACTGGTGGACCTCCTGATGGCACTGGTATTTCTGGCCACTGTGTGATACAGAGTGTTGGACTGGATGGGCCATTGGCCTGATCCAACATTGGCGTCTCTTATGTTCTTAAGAGAATTAGATAAGCATATGGAGCAGAGGTCCATCAGTGGCTATTAGCCACAAGGCAGAGATAGGAACTCTCGGTCTGGGGCAAGGGATGCTCTGTATTCTTGGTGCTTGGGGGGGGGGACAACAGTGGGAGGGCTCCTAGTGTCTTGGCCCCACTGCTGGACCTCCTGAGGCCCCCTGGTATATTTGGCCACTGTGTGACAAGAGTGTTGGACTGGATGGGCCATTGGCCTGATCCAACATTGGCGTCTCTTATGTTCTTATGTTCTTGTTCTTATGAGTGGTAGCTGAGACCCACACTGGATTTTGCCCCAAGGTGTGTCAGGCTAGCAGCAGCGTCTTCTGCTTTCTCAAAGGTTATTTATTAAAAAGAAGAAGAGCGCGGCAAATTAAACAAAGGGCTGTTTGCAGCAGAGAAAGTATACCGCAGGCTAACAGAAGGCATCTTGTTTCTGTTTTCTTTGCAGCAATATGTGTGGTGGGGGCATGTGGTTTTTGTGGAGGGGCCGTGGCTCAGTGGTAGAGCCTCTGCCTGGCATGCGGGAGATCCCGGGTTCAATCCCCGGCATCTCCAAAAACGGATCAGGCAGTAGGTGATTTGAATGAGCTACACCACTTTGGTGTCGTGGTTAAGTGCGCGGACTCTAATCTGGGAGAACCGGGTTTGATTCCCCCGCTCGGCGCTCCTCCACTTGCACCTGGCTGGATGACCTTGGGCAAGCCCTACTTTTGATAAGAGCTGGGTTTCTGTCAGAGCTCTCTCAGCCCCACCTGCCTCACAGGGTTTCTGTTATGGGGAGGGGAAGGGAAAGGAGTTTGTAAGCTGCTCTGAGACACCTTTGGGTAGTGAAGGGCGGGGTAGAAATCCAATCTCTTGTTCTTCTTCTTCTTTCTCTGCCTGAGATCCTAGAGAGCGGCTACACATCTGAGTAGACAATACTGACCTTGATGGACCACGGGTCTGATTCAGTATAAGGTAGGTTCATGTTCACAGAGGAGGGGGCCGTGGCTCAGTGGTGGAGCATCTGCTTGTCATGCAGGAGGTTCCAGGTTCAATCCCCGGCATCTCCAGTTAAAAAGGACCAGGCAGGAGGTGATGGGAAAGACCTCCACCTGAGACCCTGGAGAACTGTAAAGAGGGGCTGTGGCTCAGTGGCAGAGCCTCTCCTTGGCATGCAGAAGGTCCCAGGTTCAATCCCCGGCATCTCCAGTTAAAAGGACCAGTAAGGAGGTGATGGGAAAGACCTCCACCTGAGACCCTGGAGAGCTGTAAAGAGGGGCTGTGGCAGCTTCAGAAGGTGAATCGGTCCAGTCTTCGGGCACCTCCAGCCAAAAGGACCAGGCAACGGGTGATGTGAAAAACCTCAGCCTGAGACCCTGGGGAGCTGCTGCCAGCCTGAGTTGGCAATGCTGGTCTTGAGGGACCCAGGGTCCGACGCAGTGATAAGGCAGCTGCGTGTGTCCAGCTGAGGTAGTTTCCTCCCCAAAGAAACTTGTCTGGCTGGGGGGGGGGGCGCTGAAAGTGTTCTTGTAGAGACTCCCCACCTCCCACCCCTCGGAACTACCGATCTCCACGGGCAGAGAAGGACGGCAAAATCCCTTTCGAACTGCGGTGGAGATATGAGTTTGGACCAGGGGTCATTTCCTGCAGGAGCGCACAGGAGCGGAGCTCCGGCAGTAAAGAGCCCAGGGGGCGGGCACATGCAACAAGCCCCGCCCCCTGCTCCCAGCAGCCCTCAGTCAGAGCAAGAAGCAGCCAGGTAGGTTGGAGAGCGCCCCCCCCCCAGCCCAAAACAGTCCAGTGGCACCTTTAAGACCAAGGTTTATTCAGGTACAAGCTCTCCCTCCTCTGCGAGGGCAGATCTGCACGTTCCCCCCTCCCCCAATAGCTAGCAATCCAAAACAGTCCAGTGGAACCTGAGCGGTGGGTGTTGCCTTCTGACACACTTCTGGTGATGTCAGGGGGTGTGGCATATGCAAATAAGTTATGCTAATGAGCTCCTGCACCTCTTTTTCTACCAAATGACCCCTAGTTTGGACCAATGTTCCCTCTAAGCTGTGGAGTCTTGTGAGTAAAAATTCTACTTTGTGGGCTCCTGGCATTAAAGTTGTGAGCGACCGATTTGGCTGCAGCATGAATTAGTTTGCTCTGGAGCCATCCTTCCTGAGCCGAGACAAAAATGTGCGAGTTGGAGGCTAAGGAACTGTGAGCTGGCTCACACTAACTCAGCTTGGAGGGAATACTGGTTTGGATGCGGGGGGGGGGGTACGTTGGTCAAAAAGGAAGGTGATTCTTGTGCTTGAGGTTGGCTTTGAAGAGGTCCCAGATTGGAAAAGGTTTTGGCTCGCCGACCCTCCAGCGTCTGCGGTTCGGCAAACGAGTCTCTGCAGAATTCCTTTGTTTGCCTTTTTTGCAAGCTTCTCTTTCCGCCTCCATTAGGTTGGTGGGGTCTGGAAACAGCTGGCGCTGCAGGGGTTAAGACCCCAGCCCCTTTCTCGGCCTTGGGCCTTAATCCGGAGCGCACCCCTTTTAAATCCCCTCTTGGTGTCTGCCTGGAGCTAGCACAGGAGGGAGCCGGCCCCCTCACCACCAGCTCAGACCCCACCAGTGGGGGGGGGTCCCTTTGCCAGTTCTCCCTCCTGGGCCGCCCCCCCCCCCCCCCGCCAGAGATTTGTCAAGCGGCCAAAGACCGACTGCTTCAGGTTTCTTTTTTCCAAAAGGGGCACGGATCCAACCCTGGCAGCCTTTCTGGAATCTGTCACCTAGCCTCCTGGAATGTGTCTGCCTGCCTTGGAAAGCTCTACCTGTTGCTTTCTGCCTGCTAGGACAGCTTTCTCTCCCCCCAAAAGTTCTGAAATGGTTCTGGTTCTGGCTTGAGAAGCCTTGCCCCCTTTGATCCACAAACCATTATACCTTGTCTGGTGCAGTGGTTAGGAGCGCGGACTCTCATCTGGGAGAACCTGGTGTGAGTCTCCATTTGTCTATGTGCAGCTGCTGGTGTGACTTTGGGTCAATCACAAGCTCTCTCAGAGCTGTTCTCTCGGGAGCAGTCCTCGAAAGCGCTCTCTCAGCCCCACCTACCTCACAAGAAGTCTGTTGTGGGGAGGGGGAGGGGAAGGAGTTTGTAAGCTGCTCTGAGACACCTTTGGGTAGTGAAGGGCGGGGTATAAATCCAAACTCCTCTCCCTCCTCCTAGGAGCCAGTTTAGTATAGTGGTTAAGTGCGCGGACTCTAATCTGGGAGAGCAGGGTTTGATTCCCCCCTCCTCCGCTCGCACCTGCGGGATGCCCTCGGGCAAGCCATAGTTCTGTCAGAGCTGTTCTCTCAAGGACAGTTCTCTCAGAGTTCTCTCAAAGGGTGTCTGTTGTGGGGAGGGGAAGGAGTTTGTAAGCTGCTCTGAGACTCCTTCGGGTAGTGAAGGGTGTGGTGTGAATCCAATCCAATCTATTCTCTCCTCTCCTCTCCTCTCCTCCAAAATAGGCCAGTGTGGCCTAAAGTTGGGGCTGCGCATATATTCTGAGCAACGTACAGGCCAAGATGGCATCAGGCCAAGCTGCAGAGCTACCTGGATGAGGCCTCCATCCTCGATCCCTTCCAGTCCGGCTTTCGCCCGGGTCATGGGACGGAGACTGTTCTGGTCGCGCTGACGGATGTTCTCCGTAGTCATCTGGATCGCGGCGGTGTGGCTTCACTGGTGTTGTTGGACCTGTCGGCGGCGTTCGACATGGTCGACCACCAGCTGCTGGCCCGCCGCCTCGCCGACGTGGGGATAAAAGGGCTCGCCCTTCAATGGCTTGTCTCCTTTCTCCAAGGTCGGGGACAGAGGGAGGGAATGGGGAACCAGCGGG
>NW_015165247.1:463210-469450 GCF_001447785.1 Gekko japonicus | reverse complement strand
AGGCTGAGTCGGCTGAAATTAAACCCGGCGAAGACGGAGGTCCTGGGCCTGTGTCGGACCGGCCGGGAGTTGGGGCTCCTTCTCCCGGCCTTCGGCGGGGTGCCTTTGGTGCCTGTGCGGGAGGTTAGGAGTTTAGGAGTGCTCCTGGACTCTTCACTGACAATGGAGGCCCAGGTGGCAGCCACTGCTAGATCAGCCTTCTACCATCTACGACTGGCGCGGCAGTTGGTTCCCTATCTCAGCCGTGAAGACCTGGCCACTGTGAACCACGCGACGGTCACCTCGAGGCTAGACTACTGTAACAGAATGCTGCAGCTAGGCTGCTGATGGGTCTCTCGAGGAGGGACCACATCCGGCCGGTGCTGCAAGCGCTGCACTGGCTGCCTATAGCATACCGGATTCGTTTCAAAGTGCTGGTTCTCACCTTTAAAGCCCTGAATGGCCAGGGTCCAGCCTACCTAAGGGACCGCCTCCTCCCGTATGTTCCCCCAAGAGCGCTGCGATCGGGGAGCCTGGACCTTCTTCAGGTCCCAGGCCCCCGGGATATTAAGCTCACCCAAACCAAGGCCAGGGCTTTTTCGGTGGCGGCTCCTACCTGGTGGAACGAGCTCCCGGCGGAGATCCGGGCCCTGCGGGACCTTGTACAGTTCCGCAGGGCCTGTAAGACAGAGCTCTTCCGCCAGGCTTTCGAGTAGGAGCCGCCGCCGCTGCCACTATACCATCAACGTGGCCGATGTACCATCTGCCCGGCTTGGGGCGGGAATGGATGCTGCCCTGATTGGGGAATATTACTCTGGCGCTCCTGCCTCTTATATCATCGGCCGCCAGTGAGGGACATCGACCGTCTTGAACTGAAATGAACTTGTAAAATGAATGTTAAAATGATTCGCAGAGCACCTTTTTAATCTGTATTTATTGAGGTTTTAATGTGATTATGTTTTATTCCCGGCGTCTGCCGCTTGTTTGCCGCCCTGGGCCGTATGTGTAGGGCGGGATATAAATCCCAAAATAAATAAATAAATAAATAAATCAACTGGGGAATGTGTATGAAAGGTTTGTTGGGGGGGGGGAAGAGCCCCCCCAGTTTGCCAGCCTCCAGATGGGGCGTGAAGATCCCCTATAATTGCAACTGATCTCTAGACTCCCAAGATCAGTTCCGCTGGAGAATCTATCAACCCTTGGTTGGCAGCTGGAGGTGGAGGCCATGCAGTTTCCCACAGACGTGTCCAGGGCCTAGGATGAGAGCGGGGTGGAATAGACCCTGGACACTTGCCGAGACCTGAACAAGCCCTGGAGACTCACCAGCCCCAGTCTGGGATTCCCCGGCTCTGGTGAGGGGCCCCTTGCCGGGACCTGTGTAGAGATGTACAATTTCTGGAAATTTTGAAGCTTGGGAAAAAACCCGTTTTTTGGGAAAAAACGAAAAGTTTTTGAAAAATTGAAAAAAATGTTACAATACCACTTCTTTTTTCTTTTCCAGATTGAAAGTTATTCTGTTACTTTAGGAACATGAAATATAACTGGACATTTTTTCTTGGCATGAAATTATCACAACTGGCCTATTAAAAATATAGTGTATCCAAACAATTATTACAAACAGAATACCCACCCACATGCAAAAATAAAACTGAAACCTTTTCTTTTCTTATGAGAATCACACCTCCTAAAGGAAGAAATAGGAGCTGCGGTGGCTCAAGTGGTTAAGACGCTGAACTGCAGGCTGTGGAAGGTCAGTAGTTCAGCAGTTCAAGACCCGGGTGCCGCAAGACGGAGTGAGCTCCCGTCTCTAGTTCCAGCTCCTGCCAACCTAGCAGTTTGAAAGCAAGAAATTGCAAGTAGATAAATAGGTACCACTTCGGTGGGAAGGTAACAGCGTTCTGTGCGCCTTGGTGTTTAGTCATGCCGGCCACATGACCACGGAAACATCTTCGGACAGCGCTGGCTCTTCGGCTTTGAAACGGAGATGAGCACAGCAACCCTAGAGTCGGATTCGACTGGCTTTCGAGCAAGGGGACCTTTACCTTTACTTTAAAGGAAGAAATGCATCTTGTTCTTGCATTGGAAAGTTCAGTTGGGAACCTAGGACTTGCTTGTCCTCAGTGCACAGAAATTAGATCAATCTGATAGCATACATATTTTTTAGCAGTTATTTGGACAATATTTGAATACCTTGCCTTAAAATATTGTATTCATCATTTTAAAATAAAATTTTTCCGTAATCAATTTTTTTTCTTTTCTTTTTTCAATTTTTCCAATTTTTCGGGGGGGAAAAAAAAAAGGCTTCAGGGGAAAAACAGGGGAAAAACACCAAACAGATGGCGGAGAGAGATAAGAACATAAGAGGAGCCAGTGTTGGATCAGGCCAATGGCCCATCCAGTCCAACACTCTGCCACACAGTGGTCAAAAATACCAGGTGCCATCAGGAGGTCCAGCAGTGGGGCCAGGACACCAGAAGCCCTCCCACTGTGCCCCCCCCAAGCACCAAGAATACAGAGCATCTCATGCCCCAGACTGAGAGTTCCTATCTATACCTTGTGGCTAAGAGCCACTGATGGACCTCTGCGCCATATGCTTATCCAATTCCCTCTTAAATCCGTTTGAGCCAGTTTGGTGTAGTGGTTAAGTGCGCGGACTCTAATCTGGGAGAACCGGGTTTAATGCCCCACTCCACTTGCTCCTGGCTGGATGACCTTGGGCAAGCCGTAGCTCTGATAAGAGCTGTTCTTGAAAAAGAGCTGTTTCGCTCTCTCAGCACCACCTACCTCACAGGGTGTCTGTTGTGGGGAGGGGAAGGGAAAGGCGTTTGTAAGCCGCTCTGAGACACCTTTGGGTAGTGAAGGGCGAGGTATAAATCCAATCTCTTCTTCTTCTATGCCTGTAGCCGCCACCACCTCCTGTGGCAGTGAATTCCATGTGTGAATCACTCTTTGGGTGAAGAAGGACTTCCTTTTATCCGTTCTAACCCGACTGCTCAGCAATTTCAATGCTCCCTCTAAGCTGCGGAGTCTTGTGAGCAAAAAGTCTACCTTGTGAGCTGCCGGCATTAAAGTTGTGAGCGAGCAATTTGCCTACTGCATAAATTTGTTTGCTCTGGAGCCATCCTTCCTGAGCGAAGCCAAAAAATGTGTTAGCCAGTGGCTAAAAAACTGTGAGGTAGCTCACACTAACTCAGCTTAGGGGGAACACTGCCCACGAGTTCTTGTCTTGTGAAAAAGGGCGAAAAGTACCTCTTTCTCGACCTGCTCTGTCCCATGCGTAATCTCGTAAACCTCGATCATGTCACCCCTCAGCCGTCGTTTCTCCAAGCTAAGGAGCCCTAAGCGCTTCAACCTTTCTTCATAGGGAAAGTGTTCCAACTCTTTTATCATCCTAGTTGCCCTTTTCTGCACTTTTCCCAATGCCACAATACCCTTTCTGGGGTGCGCTGACACAGTGCAATGGGTGGGTGGGCGGCTGCCCTATCTGAGGCGATGCTGACGTCCCCCAGCTCTGGGATGGGAGGGTGGGTTTACAAGGGGCCCCAAGTGCTCGTCCTGTCGGGTGGAGGAGAGATCCTGCCGAACGCACATTCGGCTTGAGATTTACGGCCTGGGGCCAAACGAACTCTGCTGACAGCCCTTCCCCTCTGGGCCGCCGCTGGTCCATCGCCATGAGCTCGCCTGCAGCCAGGCCAGATGTGTCCTTTGCAAGATTTGGGGAAAGGAGAGCATGGAAGTGGATTTGTGTGCTGACCTAGAGGGTGCTCTGCAGGTGGGTGAGTGGAGGCCGGGCAGGCAGAGTCCGCGAGGCAAGCAGGCTTGCAGAATTCTGCCTGCGGAGAGCTCGGCCTTTCCGTTTTGAAGGGAACTAAGTTCTTCGCTTGTCTGGCCGCAGTGATGAGTTTGCAAGCGTGGAGATGATGGAGGCCGAGCAGGAGTTGAGCGGGAGGTTCCAATGGTAAGGCGGCGGAGCTTCCGTGGGTGTTGCCAACCTCCCGGTGGAATTGCAACTGATCTCCAGGCCTATACTATGCTTTTTGAGGTGTGGTGACCAGAACTGTACACAGTACTCCAAATGAGAACATAAGAGACGCCAATGTTAGATCAGGCCAAAGGCCCATCCAGTCCAACACTCTGTGTCACACAGTGGCCAGAAGTGCCAGGTGCCATCAGGAGGTCCAGCAGTGGGGCCAGGACACCAGGAGCCCTCCCACTGTTGATCCCCCCAAGCACCAAGAAGACAGAGCATCACTTGCCCCAGAGCCCCTATCTATACCTTGTGGCTAAGAGCCACTGATGGACCTCTTCTGCTCTATATGCTTATCTAGTTCCCTTTTGAAGCCGTCCATGCTTGTAGCCGCCACCACTTCCTGTGGCAGTGAATTCCAATCACTCTTTGGATGAAGAAGGACTTCCTTTTATCCGTTCTAACCCGACCGCTCATTAATTTCATGGAGTGCCCACGAGGAGTTCTTGTATTGTGAGAAAGGGAGAAAAGTACCTATTTCCCTACCTGCTCTTTCCCATGTATAATCTTGTAAACCTCGATCATGTCACCCCTCAGTCGTTGTTTCTCCAAGCTAAAGAGCCCTAAGCGCTTTAACCTTTCCTCATATGTTTTATGAGGTCGCACCATCGATTTATATCTCTGTTACCTGGATATCAGTTGTAATCCAGGAGATCTCCAGGCCCCGCCTGGAGGCTGGCGACCTTCCCTGTGCAGCCGTACAGTCCCGCCGCTGGCATTGACGAAGCAAGGTGCGCTTTTGTGCTGGAGTGGAATCTTAGCATGTGTGCAGCTCTGCGCACACACAGCTTTCAGCGGGGCAGATCGAAACCAGAGCCTTGAATCGCACCCAGATGGCAGGACCGGGTTGGCCGGCTGGAGAGGAAAACACGCTTCGGCACCGGCGAGGGGGGCTCTCCGTCTGTGTTGTGTGTGTGTGCGTTGCAGCAAGAGCACATCTGTGGCCGGAGCGTGATTGCTCTGGAACGCGAGCGGAGCAAATCGCCCGCCAAATTGCAGAAGGGTGGGGCAGGCCACGCGGACTCGCAAAGGGGCCGGCGCCGAACTCGCCGCACGGTGCGCTGTGTCCAAGCCTGGTTTTGTTTCCCAGGGATGCACCCCCCCCCCAAAAAAAACCCACCGTGCTGTGGCCATGCCAAGTTTGAGGGAGGGGAAAGCTAGCTGTTTCTTTAATTATCTTCTTCTAAATATGAAGTCGTAAGAAGAGAATGTGTCAGTGAGTGCATAAAAGCAGGAAGGGCGGCAGGTCAAGCCAGAGACTGACTCTTGCCGCGGAAGTGTTTCAGAGGGTGGCTGTCTTGGTCTGCAGCAAAAACAACTAGACTGATGGGGGATGAGTCTGTCAGTGGCTACTTGCCCTGGTGGCTGAGGGGAACCTCCACATTCAGAGGCACTAAGCCTGCGAATCCCAGAGCCAGGAGGCAACGTCAGGGGAAGGCCTCGGCCTCTCTGCCCTGTTGTTGGGCCCTCCAGAGGAACTGGTTGTCCACTGTGTGAGACAGGATGCTGGACTGGATGGACCCTCCCTGGGCTGACCCAGCAGGGCTCTTCTGAGGTTCTTCTCAGGGGAAGGCCTCGGCCTCTCTGCCCTGTTGTTGGGCCCTCCAGAGGAACTGGTTGTCCACTGTGTGAGACAGGATGCTGGACTGGATGGACCCTCCCTGGGCTGACCCAGCAGGGCTCTTCTGAGGTTCTTCTCAGGGGAAGGCCTCGGCCTCTCTGCCCTGTTGTTGGGCCCTCCAGAGGAACTGGTTGTCCACTGTGTGAGACAGGATGCTGGACTGGATGGACCCTCCCTGGGCTGACCCAGCAGGGCTCTTCTGAGGTTCTTCTCAGGGGAAGGCCTTGGCCTCTCTGCCCTGTGGTTGGCCATCCAGAGGAACTGGTTGGCCACTGTGTGAGACAGGAGGCTGGACTGGATGGACCCTCACTGGTCTGATCCAGCAGGGCTCCTCTGATGTTTTTACAGGGAACCTCCACATTCCAAGGTACTAATCCTCTGAATCTCAGAGCCAGGACAGGAAACAACATCAGAAGAAGGCCTCGGCCTCCATGCCCTGTTGTTGGCCATCCAGAGGAATTGGTTAGCCACTGTGTGAGACAGGATTTAACATATAGAACCATCAGTGGCTATTAGCCCCAAGGTATAGATAGGAACTCTCAGTCTGGGGCAAGAGATGCTCTGTATTCTTGGGGGTGGGGGGACAGTTGGAGGGCTTCTAGTGTCCTGGCGC
>NW_015165247.1:447177-463070 GCF_001447785.1 Gekko japonicus | reverse complement strand
CTCCTGAGAGCACCTGGTATTTTTGGCCACTGTGTGACACAGAGTGTTGGACTGGATGGGCTTTTGGCCTGATCCAACGTTGGCTTCTCTTATGTTCTTATGACGCTGGACTAACTAAACTTTTTCACGGTCAGAGTGGTTCAGAGGCGGAATCGGCTGCCTAGAGAGGTGGTGAGCACCCCTTCAGTGATAGCCAGTTTGGGGTAGTGGTTAAGTGCACGGACTCTAATCTGGGAGAACCGGGTTTGATTCCTCGCTCCTCCACTTGCACCTGGCTGGATGACCTTGGGCAAGCCGTAACTCTGGCACAGCTGTTCTTGAAAAAGAGCCGTTTGTGTCAGAGTTCTCTCAGCCCCACCTACCTCACAGGCAATGTTCCCTCTAAGCGGTGGAGTCTTGTGAGCAAAAATTCTACCTTGTGAGCTACTGGCATTAGAGTTGTGAGTGAGCGATTTGGCTGCTGCATAAACTTGTTTGCTCTGGAGCCCTCCTTCCTGAGCTGAGACAAAAATCTGTGAGCCGGAGGCTAAAAAACTGTGAGCTGGCTCACACTAACTCAGCTTAGAGGGAACACTGCCCACAGGGTGTCTGTTGTGGGGAGGGGAAGGGAAAGGAGTTTGTAAGCGGCTTACAAACTCCTTAGAGGGAACCAATGCTCCCTCTAAGCTGTGGAGTCTTGTGAGCAAAGATTCTACTTTGTGAGCTACTGGCATTAAAGTTGTGAGCGAGCGATTGGGCTGCTGCATCAATTGGTTTGCTCTGAAGTAATGCTCCCTCTAAGCTGTGGAGTATTGTGAGCAAAGATCCTACTTTGTGAGCTACTGGCATTAAAGTGGTGAGCGACCGAGCGATTGGGCTGCTGCATCAATTGGTTTGCTCTGGAGCAATGCTCCCTCTAAGCTGTGGAGTCTTGTGAGCAAAAATTCTACCTTTGTGAGCTACTGGCATTGAAGTTGTGAGCGAGCGATTGGGCTGCTGCATCAATCGTTTTTCTCTGGAGCCCTCCTTCCTGAGCTGAGACAGAAAGTGGGTGAGCCAGAGGATAAAGAACTGTGAGCCGGCTCACACTAACTCAACTTAGAGGGGACACTGGCCGCCACGTCTAGATCGGCCCTGAGACTCCTGCTTCAGGTCTCCTGTACCCTGCTGCTCACATCCTGGTGCCCAGAAAGGTCCTGCGGCCGTAGTTCCTGGGGTCATCTCAGGCCACGTTTTGTGGTGCGTCAGGTGGGGCTTGTCAGGCCCGGGAGCTGGCATGTCTTGTTGAAAATCCCCTTGCAAAGTGGGGGAGGCGGGAGCAAGCGAGCTCCCCCCCCCAACCTCAGCTGTCTGGTTTTGGCAGTCCCGATCCGCTCTGTTCATTGTTCTTTTGAAAGAGGCGGCTTGGCTGCCTCCCCGAATCAGTCTTATCTGAGCTTCGTCTGGAGTTTTGTATGTGAAAACATCTGCCTCCATCAGTCGCGTTCGCTGGGCGGCTAATTCCTCCAGAGTGCTTTTTTCTCTTGCCCTCTCGGTGAGATCTTATCTAATCCCCCCCCTCCCATGGATCCCGCGTCCTGCTGTTGCAACACACACTCCTTGCTGGGAAAGGATCATGCGAGGAATAGATCTCCTTCCCCAATACTCTGCATCGCTGTCCTTGAGTTGAGACATTCACTCCCTCTTGTGGGCCAAATCGACCTCAAGTTGCTAGTCCTCTTTCAAAAGCACGCCAACATGCAGCCCCTGTGGCCTTCGCCTCCTTTAAGAAGCCAGAACTCCAGAAGCCCTCCCACTGTGGCCCCTCCAAGCACCAGGATTACAGAGAAGAGAAGCCAGTGTTGGATCAGGCCAGTGGCCCATCCAGTCCAACACTCTGTGTCACACAGTGGCCAAAAACACCAGGTGCCATCAGGAGGTCCAGCAGTCGGGCCAGGACACTAGAAGCCCTCCCACTGTTGCCCCCCCAGCACCAAGAACATAAGAGAAGCCAATGATGGACCAGGCCAATGGCCCCTCCAGTCCAACACTCTGTGTCACACAGTGGCCAAAACCCAGGGGCCATCCCAATCTTGCTTCTGGAGTTCTGGCCCGGCTGGTGGACCTCCTGAGGTCACCTGGGTTTTGGCCACTGTGTGACACAGAGTGTTCGACTGGATGGGCCATTGGCCCGATCCAACATGGCTTCTCTTGAGTTCGTAGTGTCTATTAGCCACGAGGTCTAGTTGGAACACTCTCTCTGGGGCAGTGACGCTTTGTCTTCTTGGTGCTTGGGGGAGCAACGGTGGGAGGGCTTCTGGAGTTCTGGCCCCGCTGGTGGACCTCCTGAGGTCACCTGGGTTTTGGCCACTGTGTGACACAGAGTGTTGGACTGGATGGGCCATTGGCCCGATCCAACATGGCTTCTCTTAAGTTCTTAGTGGCTATTAGCCATGAGATCTAGATGGAACACTCTCTCTGGGGGCAGTGATGCTCTGTATCCTTGGTGCTTGGGCGGGGACAAAGAGTGGGAGGGCTTCTGGAGTTCTGGCCCCGCTGGTGGACCTCCTGATGGCCCCTGGGTTTCGGCCACTGTGTGACACAGAGTGTTGGACTGGATGGGCCATTGGTCCGATTCAACATTGGCTTCTCTTCTGTTCTTATGTTCTACCCTTCCAAGGCCTGAAGGGAGATATCTAGGGCTCTAGGGCTGGGTGGTCAGTTCCAAAAAGCGATTTAATGCTAATCTCCAGTCCTGCAAACTGAAAAAGCTCTTGGGTTCAACCCAAGTCATCTGCATAATCCCAAGAGGCCTGTGTGTGTGTGTGTGTGTGTGTGTTTGTGTTTGTGTTAGGGAGCGTTATTTTGCATGGGAGGCATGAAAAGATTGATGTCCTTTGGGGCTAACATGGTCACGAACACGTTGCCAGTAGGGAAGTGTGGCTAACAAATCTACCCTTACGCCCGCCTACGCACGTTTCGTTAGGATCGCTCTGCAAAGCCACTGGTTCTCTCTACTGTGGCCTCTGAGCAGTCCGTGAATCCGTGAAACTGCCTTACATGCAATCAGACCCTGGTTCCCTTCCTTCAAGGGCAGTATTTGTCTTCTCAGCCTGGTGGCAGCTCTCCAAGGTCTCCCTTCACCTCCTGCCTGGTCCTTTCACCTGGAGGACCAAACCTGGGACCTTCCGTTGGTTATTATAACTCTGCATGCAAGAGGACCGGGGAGGGAAAGGGTTAAGAGAATCCTCTCACTCAGTCCACTTGGCCGTGGGCCCTAAGCGTTCATCAGTCAGACGTTGAGCCTCTTTGGCCGTTGCTTGTCCTTATGTTTTCCATCTTATATAGGATCTCTCTTCTTCTCCCTCTCATCTGGGCTTGGAGCTGTAGCAAGTTAACCGGTTTTGAAGTTAAGCTGTTCATAATAACAGGTTGGGGGGGTGGGGTGGGGGTAGCCTCATTGGTCTGAAGCAACAGAGCAAAGTTTGAGTCCAATCAGGCACCTTTAAGACCAACCAAAGTTTAATTCTGGGTATGAGCATTCGTGTGCACGCCAATGCTCCCTCTAAGATGTGGAATCCTGTGAGCCAAAATTCTACTTTGTGAACTGCAGGCATAAGAACATAAGAACATAAGAGATGCCAATGTTGGATCAGGCCAAAGGCCCATCCAGTCCAACACTCTGTGTCACACAGTGGCCAGAAATACCAGTGCCATCAGGAGGTCCACCAGTGGGGCCAGGACATTAGAAGCCCTCCCACTGTTGACACCCCCCCCAAGCACCAAGAAGACGGAGCATCACTTGCCCCAGAGTCCCTATCTATACCTTGTAGCTAATAGCCACTGATGGACCTCTGCTCCATATGCCTATCTAATTCCCTTTTGAAGCCGTCCATGCTTGTAGCCGCCACCACCTCCTGTGGCAGTGAATTCCACTCTGAGACTCCCTTGGGTAGTGAAGGATGGGGTATAAATGCAAACTCTTCTTCTTCTTCTTAAGAACATAAGAACATAAGAGACGCCAATGTTGAATCAGGTCAAAGGCCCATTTAGTCCAACTCCCTGTCACACAGTGGCCAAAAATACCAGGTGTCATCAGGAGGACCACCAGTGGGGCCAGGACTGTTGGCCCCCCCCAAGCACCAAGAAGACAGAGCATCACTTGCCCCAGAGCCCCTATATATACCTTGTGGCTAATAGCCACTGATGGACCTCTGCTCCATATGCTTATCTAATTTCCTTTTGAAGCTGTCCATGCTTGTAGCCGCCACCACTTCCTGTGGTAGTGAATTCCATGTGTTAATCACTCTTTGGGTGAAGAAGTACTTCCTCTTATCCGTTCTAACCCGACCGCTCAGCAATTTCATGGAGTGCCCACGAGTTCTTGTCTTGTGAGAGAGGGAGAAAAGTACTTCTCTCACTGGCATTCAAGTTGTGAGGAAGCAATTTGGCTACTGCATGAATTAGTTTGCTCTGGAGCCATCCTTCCTGAGCCAAGACAAAAATTGGTTGAGCCGGAGGCTAAAAAACTGTGAGCTGGCTCACACTCACTCAGCTTAGAGGGAACACTGGTGCACGCACACTTCTTTTAAGGTATTGGCCGTAGACCATCTCTCCACTGACGCTCCGCCACAACACTGTCTGGAACCAGCCATCCCGGCCTGGTCAGTGGGTGCGGTCAGACGGCGGGCTGGGAGCGGTTTAAACTGCCCCGGCCCCGATGCGGTCTTTTTTAACCTGGAGAATCGCGATCACACTCACCTCCTTGCTTCCAGGGAGACTTGTTGGGTGCGGTCAGATGGCGTGCTGAGAGCGGGTCAAACTGTTCCGGTCCCGATGTGTGTTTTTTTTTAACCTGGAGAATCGCGGTCACACTCACCTCCTTGCTCCGGATCACTGCGCAGCCACATGGCTCCCCGCCGTCCACAGGCGGGAGCGTGCACCGGTGTTGTTTCTCTCTCTCTCTCAGTTTGGGCATGCACACAGGCGGCTATCTGCAGAAGTAAAATTTTCGTGCGTGCGCAGAACAGCGATTTCCACTTCAACCCGACTGCTGTAACGCTTCCCTTTAAACTTTAAAGGAGCACTTCCCTTTAAACGTTTACCCCGAAAATGGCCTCCATGAGATCCCGAACTCGTCTAAACGCTAAAACTAGGCACCGTTTAAACATTGTTTTGAATAACGCAGTGGCGGACCTCCGCCTATGCGCACACCAGCAATGCTTGGGGAAAAATGGCGGGCGAAAAGCCTTGGGCAGCTATCGAGCGGGGAGGGGGTTTAAACTGGAAGTGGCTCGACACCGGAGGAGTGATCACACAGGGGAAAAATGCGGCTGGAACAGGAGAATCAGGAAAACACCACTTAGGGACCTGGTATCGAAATACTCCGGGTTAAACCGGTTTTGAACCGGAAATGGACGGCTGGGGGCGGGAGGCAGATGTTGACTGTGTGATCGCGCAGATAAAATCCGTTTCTGAGGCGGGCTGAAAGCGGACTAAACGGCCCGTCTGACCGCACCCATAGAATCATCGAGTTGGAAGGGACCTCCAGGGTCATCTAGTCCAACCCCCTGCACAATGCGGGAAATTCACAAATACCTCCCCCCACACACACCCCTGTTCCATGCCCAGAAGATAACAAAAGCCTCCAAGATCCCTGGCCAAACTGACCTGAAGGAAAACTCCTTCCTGACCCCAAATGGCTGCCGCAGCCTACCTTCACTTACACAATAACTTATGCTTGGGTGACAACTGATGCCAAAGTATCTGCAAAGCCAATCAAATCACCAGTAGCCAACCAGAAGCCTTGCTGACTGTTGGGCTCTGCCCGCTTCCTAAATGCATCTGGCGGGCACCGGAAAAAGTATTGGCAGGTGCTGTGGCGCGCGGGGGCGCCCTGTTGGGGACCCTGCTCAAACCACCACATTACTGTGGCTCTCCAGCTGCAGTTTCTGTTGCCCGATGGGTATGGCATTGGGCAGATGACAGGCGCTCTCTTTCGGATGCCATGACCTTTCGGCCAGATTTCGATGTGACAAAGAGCTGACCTTTCCCACACATCTCTGAGGGCTCCGTTTCTAGCGTAACCCGACTGATTTGGAAAGATAAAGGAAGGGGGGGATGTTTGTTGGTGTGAGTATATTTGGACCCGCCATCCGATACGGTGCCACGTAACAACGATTTGGCCCGTTCCCAGGAGGATAAAAATACCCCGGGACCGGATTAGCGAAGAATTCAAGCAAACAAACAAAACAGCGAGGCAAGAACCTGCGTGCGTGTGTTTGTGTGTGTTCCCTTCCAGAACCATGGCAATTGCATGAAAACTGAAGGAGATCTCCTGAGTCTTCCCTTTGTCGTGAAGGCGGTGGAGGGCGGGGGCGGGCCCTGGACATCATAGCACCGTCTGTAGAGCTTGGTGATTTCCCGAAGTCACAGATGACCAAAATCAGTTCCCCCGGAGAAAACGGCTGCTTTGGGGGACGGGCCCTATGGCTCCAGTTCAATGCCCCTCTAAGCTGTGGAGTCTTGCGCGCAAAAAATTCTACTCTGTGAGCTCCTGGCATGAAAGTGGCGAGCGAGCGATTTGGCTGCTGCATCAATCAGCTTGCTCTGGAGCCCTCCTTCCTGAGCTGAGACAAAAAGGTGTGAGCCGGAGGCTAAAAAAACTGTGAGCTGACTCGCACTAACACGGCTTAGAGGGAACACTGGGCACCATACCCCGCTGAGGTCCCTCTCCTCGGGCTCCACTCCCAAATCTCCAGGAATTTCCCAACCCAGACTTGGCAACCCTAACCTCTTGGTTCAAACAGTGGAGGGGGGGGCTTGCTCTCAAAAGGAGGATGACCATGAATGGAAAGGTTGCAAAGGGGGTGGCTTGTTTTGGAATAAAGCAACCATCTTTTTGTAGTTTATTCAATTTGGTTTCAATGAGTTGCAGACATGATGTTTCTCTGTTTTGCGGGGGCGGGGTCTGGGATCAGTGGAGGGGCCGTGGCTCAGTGGCAGAGCCTCTGCCTGGCATGCAGAAGGTCCCAGGTTCAGTCCCAGGCATCTCCAGTTAAAAAGGACCAGGCAGGAGGTGATGGGAAAGACCTCCGCCTGAGACCCTGGAGAGCTGTAAAGAGGGGCTGTGGCTCAGTGGCAGAGCCTCTGCCTGGCATGCAGGAGGTCCCAGGTTCAATCCCCGGCATCTTCAGTGAAAAGGACCAGGCAGGAGGTGATGGGAAAGACCTCCGCCTGAGACCCTGGAGAGCTGTAAGGAGAGGCCCAGAACTTCCCGATTTATAGTGCTTTATTTCTCTCACTACCTACCCCAGATCTCCACAATGTGATTAATAATAGATAAGCTGCTGTAGATTTTCCGGGCTGTCTGGCCATGGTCTTGGCATTGTAGGACCTAACATTTTGCCAACAGCTGTGACTGGCATCCTCAGAGGTATAACACAGAAAGACGGAGTACTCTCTGTGTCACGGTGAGAAGAAAAATGGTAGGCAGGTAATTTATATCTACTCACGAAGGCTGAGTCATTATCTTGTAGGCATTCCCCAGGCTATGAAACATGCTTATGGAGGAGCTTTCCTGAGGAGATTCTTTTGTATATGGATTTGGCTCTACATCTGACAATAGCACTACAGATAAGATTAGAATTTCAACAGCCAATCCACATGCAAAAGAATCTCCTCTGGAAAGCTCCTCCATGAGCATGTTTCACAGCCTGGGGAACTCCTACAAGATAATGACTCAGCCCTACCCCACCTTCCTGAGTAGATATAAATTACCTGCCTACCATTTTCCTTCTCACCTTGACACAGAGAGTGCTCCGTCTTCCTGTGTTATACCTCTTAGGATGCCAGTCACAGCTGCTGGCAACACGTCAGGCCCTACAATGCTAAGACCACGGCCATACAGTCCGGAAATCTACAACAGCTAATGAACTCCAGCCTTGAAAGCCTTCGACAACATATTAGTAATAGATTCATTGCTGAATGTCAGGAGTCTGTTGCTGCCTTCTTGAAGTCTAGAAATTTGGGGAGGGTTGATGTGTACATTATGAAAGTATGGCTGGTCTTCTTGGGCTCCTGGATTCTAGGCCCGGTTCCAGATGTTTTCCTTGGATTCCCATGAGCAGGATAGATCATGGAAAGGTGTTTTTCTGACCCTGGGGAAGGGCTTCTGAGCTGGCTCTCTGTGTCTAAATGAAGCCCTGGGGCACAGAGGGCAGAACGCCTGGGCGAGACGAAGGTCTTTTCCAGGAGCCAATTTCCTAATTTCCTCTTCTCCCTCTTCTCTCCCTTTGAGCAATGAATGGCTTATTATGAGTCACCCTGCAGAGTCCAGATAAGCAACCGACTTGGCTCTGTCACTCTATGACTTTGGAAAGGGTCAGCGAGGGGTTAAACGTTCAGCCAGGGTTCAGAGGTTTAAAATCAACCCCCCCAAAAAAATATCCGACTTCCCCTTTACAGAGCGCTTTGATAAGTAAATATTGAAAAGTTGCACGGAAGGAACTCGAGACGCTTCCGTTGTTGACTTGCACTTATTTGCCTTGTTTTCCCCCCAAAAAAAATTCCTTTAGGCTGCTGAGAAGGTCTTTCAAGAAGGGTCTCCCCCCCCCTCCCGGAGAGACTTTGGCGGAGCAGATGCTGAAGCCACACAGGACGTTCCGGACCCCCAGCGAAAGGCGGTGATCCCTCGGAAGACATGGGGACGGTGAGCCGGGGCTGGATTGGGAGGCAAGGAGGACGGGACCACCCTCGAGTGGGGCTACACCACAGGTGAGCAAGGGGGCAGATTTGCAGTCTGGGTCTCAAACCGTTCGCTGGTGGGTTGCGACCACAGGCAGGCCAGCTGCAGTGTTGGCTAATTCAGGGCTCTACTGGTAGCAATGGCTAGTATTTATATATTCATTTTATTAAATTTTTACCCCGCCCTCCCCGCAAACGGGCTTAGGGCGGCTCACATTGATCGGCCCACAGTGACCATTAAATCTACCTAAAATCATTTCAATAGTTCAATTGCAAGTGAAATCATAAAGTCTTATAAAGGGCTGGACACGTGTCGTTAATTTTTTAAGACGGCGTACTGAAATGCATACATACATATAGCGGACAGTATTTCAGCTCAGTGATCTTCCTAGGCCGCGTGACGGCACAGGCCAGATGTGAACATTAAGGGCCAGGGTCTATACTACGATTGTCGTTGGTGGCGGTAGTTAGGGTTAGGGTAGGCCGAGGCACACCGAAAATCATTAGAAGAGAAGAAGAGAGAGGGGAGATTGGATTTATACCCCCGCCCTTCACTACCCAGAGGAGTCTCAGAGCGGCTCACAAACTCCTGTCCCTCCCTACAACAGACACCCTGTGAGGTAGGCGGGGCTGAGAGAGCTCTCTCGAGAATTGCCCTTGACAGAACATCTCTGAGAGAACTTGTGACTCACCCAAGGTCACACCAGCAGCTGCATGTGAAGGAGTGGGGACTCAAACCTGGTTCTCCCAGATTAGAGTCTGTGCACTTAACCACTATACCAAACTGGCTCCTAGAAGGAGGTGGAGGAGATTGGATTTATACCCCCGCCCTTCACTACCCGGAGGAGTCTCAGAGTGGCTCACAAACTCCTTTCCCTCCCCCTCCATACAACAGACACACCTTGTGAGGTAGGCGGGGCTGAGAGAGCTCTGACAGAAACGGCTCTTTTTCAAGGACAGCTCTTGTCAGAACTACGGCTTGTCCAAGGTCACCCAGCAGCTGCAAGTGGAGGAGTGCGGAATCAAGCCCAGTTCTCCCAGATTAGAGTCCGCGCACTTAACCGACTACACCAAACTGGCTCTCTGGTGGGGTTCATAGGTGGGGTTGCTGACTCTGGGTTGGGAAATACTTGTAGATTTTGGGGATGGAGTCTGGGGAGAGGACCTCAGCGGGGTATATGGCCCTAGGGTCCACCCTCTGAGTCAGCCGTTTTCTCCAGAGGAACTGATCTCTGTAATCCGGAGATGAGCTGTAATAATGGGAGATCTCCAGGCCCCACCTGGAGGCTGGCAACCCTACCTTGGGTCAGTCACCGTTCTCTCAGAGCTCTCTCAGCCCCACCTACCTCACAGGGTGTCTGTGGTGGGGAGGGGAAGGGAGAGGAGTTTGTAAGCCGCTCTGAGACTCCTTTGGGTAGTGAAGGGCCATGGGGTATAAATCCAATCTATTCTTCTTCTTCCTCATGCAGCCAGCTGGGTGACCTTGGGCCTGTCACAGTTCTCTCAGAGCTGTTCTCTCAAGAGCTCGGAAAAGCTCTCTTAGCCCTACCTCGCTGGATGACCTTGGGTAGTGAAGGGTGGGGCATAAATCCAGTCTCCTCCTCCTCCTCCTCTTCTTCTTCTTCGCTCATATGGGGAGGGGTGGTCTCGTAGTGTGCTCCTAAAAAAGTTACTGCTTTCCCTTTATGCGTTGATTCAACACAAAAACTTCCATTAATGCTGTCCTGTTTTTATGGAGGATGGCTCAACGAAATAGCCCTGCTTCCGACTAGTCCTCCTCCTCCTCTTCCTCTTCCTCCGCTTGGTGTAGTTGTTCAGACGCAAGCTCCCTGCGGCCTGCGGTGGGCTGCTCTTATTTATTGATTTAATTTATTTTATTTTATTAGATTTATATACCGCCCTCCCCAATGGGCCCAGGGCGGTGTACAACAGTTCAATATACAATTAA
The DNA here is from genome assembly GCF_001447785.1 of Gekko japonicus. Taxonomy (NCBI): domain Eukaryota; kingdom Metazoa; phylum Chordata; class Lepidosauria; order Squamata; family Gekkonidae; genus Gekko; species Gekko japonicus. The sequence continues at coordinate 452,419 of NW_015165247.1, read as the reverse complement.
AATTATATCAAAACAACAATTTGCGCATAAAATCGTAAAACACCGTATAATTATAAGAGTCGTCAGATGACTAGTCGGAAGCAGGCCACTGGTTAGGGATCCCAAGTTCCCGCCCCAGAGGCCTGTTTCCCGGCGCCGCCAGATCGGGCCCCGGGGGGAACTCCACCCCGACGTGCGCATCACCCAGGTGAACTAGGTGAACTAGGCGTTCGCCTAGAGCGCGCCGGCCCTTAGGGGTGCCAAACTGGCACACACACACCCCGCTGTCCTGATTCAGCTGCAAACACTACTTTTAAACATGTTATGATCTTTCTGATGATAGGAACACCAATTCCCCCAAAGGAACTTAGCTCTCTGGGCACAGAAGGGTCACTCAGCTGAGTCAAAGAAGAACCTAAGTAGGGGGGCTATTACATAAGGACACTCAGGTTGCAACTGACTTATGGCAACCCCAGCAAGGAACTGTCAAGGCAAGCGAGAAGCAGAGGTTGTCTGCGACTGTGAGTGCCTTTCTTTGCAGAGTCTTCCTTGGTAGAAGCCAGATGTGCAAAGCAGGCCCAGAAGGGATCCTCGCCTAGGGTGCAAAATAAGCTGGGGTCGGCCCTGGCCAGGAGCCCTCCGCTCCCGGCGAAGATAGACTTGGCAACCCTACCACTGGTGGACAATTGGCCTGGAAACTTGGGCAGAAAACCTTAGGGCCAGAAAAGCTGGAGGGAGGGAGAGGGGGGATGTCCGCGGCCTCAACCAAAATTCCCGGCGGAAGAGCTCCATCTTGCAGGCCCCGCAGAACTGCAATGAGTCCCGCAGGGCCCTGATCTCACACGGGAGCTCATTCCACCAGGCAGGGTTGCTAGCCGGACGTCCCTGGGGTTGGGAACCGCTCACAGATGTTGATTTGTGGACCTCAGTGTGAGCCAGTTTGGTGTAGTGGTGTCGTGGTTAGGTGTGTGGACTCTAATCTGGGAGAACCGGGTTTGATTCCCCACTCCTCCACTTGCACCTTGCTGGATGACCTTGGGCAAGCCGTAGTTCTGACAAGAGCTGTCCTTGAAAAAGAGCATTTCTCTCTCAGAGCTCTCTCAGCCTCACCTGCCTCACAGGGTGTCTGTTGTGGGGAGGGGAAGGGGAAGGAGTTTGTAAGCCGCTCTGAGACTCCTTTGGGTAGTGAAGGGCCATGGGGTATAAATCCAATCTATTCTTCTTCTTCCTCATGCAGCCAGCTGGGTGATCTTGGGCCCGTCACAGTTCTCTCAGAGCTGTTCTCTCAAGAGCTCGGAAAAGCTCTCTTAGCCCTACTTCGCTGGATGACCTTGGGTAGTGAAGGGTGGGGCATAAATCCAGTCTCCTCCTCCTCCTCCTCCTCCTCCTCCTCCTCCTCTTCTTCTTCACTCATATGGGGAGGGATGGTCTCGTAGTGTGCTGCTTTCCCTTTATGCCTTGATTCAACTCAAAAACTTCCATTAATGCTCTCCTGTTTTTATGGAGGATGTTGCCTTCCCAATCACGAGGACTGGAAACTTGTGCTGTTGAGATAATAGAATAAAGTTTGAGTCCGGTTGCCCTTTTAAGACCAACAAAGTTTGATTCTGGGTATAAAGTCCTGTGTGCAAGCACGCTTCTTTGGGTGAATGCTAGAAGCACGAAAGCTTCTACCCAGAATCAAACTTTGTTGGTCTTAAAGCGGCCCCTGGACTCAAAACTCTGCTCTGCGCCTTCAGGCCAAGGCGGCTGCTTGCCGGAATCTATCGAGATACTGTTTGTGCTGTTTGAGATAATGGGATCGAAAGGGTGCTCTGCCTTGGGGGCATCAAAAGAGGTTTCTGTTTGGTCCAAATGCATTCCTCCTCGTCCTCCTCCCGCCTCCAAATGCGGAGGCTGACCAGGTGCGGCCTGGAATGTCTTGATTTCCTCTGTGTCTGGAGCTCACAGGTATCCGCCGTCCCTTCTGGGCATAGATAGCAGCTGTGATATGGGGCCCGGCATCATCTGCTCCAACAGCTTCTGTTTCCTTCTTTACTCCCCGCCCTGCCGCTCCTCCTAAATAACGTGGCATTGAAAATGAAAAGTAACAAACAAACTGTGTGCAGTTCTGGTCACCACACCTTAAAAAGGATATTCTAGCTTTGGAAAAAGTGCAGAAAAGGGCAACTCAAATGATAAAAGGGTTGGAACACTTTCCCTATGAGGAAAGGTTAAAGCGCTTGGGGCTCTTTAGCTTGGAGAAACGACGACTGAGGGGTGACATGATCGAGGTTTATAAGATTATGCATGGGAAAGAGCAGGTAGAGAAAGAGGTACTTTTCTCCCTTTCTCACAATACAAGAACTCGTGGGCACTCCATGAAACTGCTGATCGGTCGGGTTAGAACGGATAAAAGGAAGTCCTTCTTCACCCAAAGAGTGATTCACACTTGGAATTCACTGCCACAGGAAGTGGTGGCGGCTACAAGCATGGACGGCTTCAAAAGGGAATTAGATAAGCATATGGAGCAGAGGTCCATCAGTGGCTATTAGCCACAAGGTATAGATAGGGACTCTGGGGCAAGTGATGCTCTGTCTTCTTGGTGCTTGGGGGGGGCAACAGTGGGAGGGCTTCTAGTGTCCTAGCCCCACTGGTGGACCTCCTGATGGCACCTGGTATTTTTGGCCACTGTGTGACACAGAGTGTTGGACTGGGTGGGCCTTTGGCCTGATCCAACATTGGTGTCACACGAATGAGAACCACGGAGGACTGTGAGGCACTCCAAAGGGATCTGTCGAGGACGGGCGAGTGGGCGTCAACATGGCAAATGGGGTTCCATGTGGCCAAGTGCAAAGTGATGCACATTGGAGCCAAAAATCCTAATTATAAATACACCTTGATGGGGTCTGAACTGGCAGAGACTGAGCAAGAGAGAGATCTTGGAGTTGTAGTGGATAACTCACTGAAAATGTCGAGACAGTGTGTGACTGCAATAAAGAAGGCCAATGCTATGCTGGGGATTATTAGGAAGGGTATTGTAAACAGATCAGCCAATATCATAATGCCGCTATATAAATCAATGGTGCGACCTCATCTGGAATACTGTGTGCAATTCTGGTCACCACACCTTAAAAAGGATATTATAGCTTTGGAAAAAGTGCAGAAAAGGGCAACTCGAATGATCAAAGGGTTGGAACACTTTCCCTATGAGGAAAGGTTAAGGCGCTTAGGGCTCTTTAGCTTGGAGAAACGACGGCTGAGGGGTGACATGATTGAGGTTTATAAGATGATGCATGGGATAGAGCAGGTAGAGAGAGAGGTACTTTTCTCCCTTTCTCACAAGACAAGAACTCGTGGGCACTCCATGTAACTGCTGAGCGGTCGTGTTAGAACGGATAAAAGGAAGTACTTCTTCACCCAAAGAGTGATGAATACATGGAATTCACTGCCACAGGAGGTGGTGGTGGCTACAAGCATGGACGGCTTCAAGAGGGAATTTGATAAGCATATGGAGCAGAGGTCCATCAGTGGCTCTTAGCCACAAGTTATAGATAGGAACTCTCAGTCTGGGGCAAGTGAGGCTCTGTATTCTTGGTGCTGGGGGGGGGCAAGAGTGGGAGGGTTTCGTTTGTCCTGGCCCCACTGCTGGACCTCCTGAGGGCACCTGGTATTTTTGGCCGCTGTGTGACAGAGTGTTGGACTGGATGGACCATTGGCCTGATCCAACATTGGCATCTCTTATGTTCTTAATATTACACAATATGTTGTTAAAGGCTTTCATGGCCGGAGTTCATTAGTTGTTGTAGATTTTCCTAGCTGTACGGATGTGGTCTTGGCATTGTAGGACCTGACGTTTCACCAGCAGCTGTGACTGGCATCCTCAGAGGTATAACACGGAGAGATGGAGTGCTCTCTGTGTCAAGGTGAAAAGGAAAACGGTAGGCAGGTCATTTATATCTACTCAGGAAGGTGGGGTAGGGCTGAGTCATTATCTTGTAGGAGTTCCCCAGGCTGCGACATGCTAATGGAGGAGCTTTCCTGAGGAGATTCTTTTGCATATGGATTGGCTCTTGAAATTCTAATCTTATCTGTGGTGCTATTGTAAGATGTAGAGCATTTTGTGTTTTTTTCAGGACAGGAGACCATGCCCTGTTTATTTTTAAACTCTCTTCATTTTTCTGTTGAAATTGTGTTTATGAATTTCAAGGAGCTGCGGTGGCTCAAGGGGTTAAGACGCTGAGCTGCAGGCTGTGGAAGGTCGGTAGTTCAGCAGTTCGAGACCCGAGTGTGCCCCAAGACGGAGTGAGCTCCCGTCTCTAGTTCCAGCTCCTGCCAACCTAGCAGTTTGAAAGCAAGAAATTGCAAGTAGATAAATAGGGACCACTTCGGTGGGAAGGTAACAGTGTTCCGTGCGCCTTGGTGTTTAGTCATGCCGGCCACATGACCACGGAAACATCTTCGGACAGCGCTGGCTCTTCGGCTTTGAAATGGAGATGAGCACCGCAACCCTAGAGTCGGATTCGACTGGCTTTCGAGCAAGGGAACCTTTACCTTTTTTTATGAATTTCAGTGACCTCCCTATGTAATCTGACATGGTAATTGGATGTGTCGTCCAGCCTTTCAGTGTCTTGGAATAAGATACTGTGTCCTGTTTGAGTTAGGCTATGTTCAGCCACTGCTGATTTTTCAGGTTGACCCAGTCGGCAGTGCCTTCCACGTTCTTTCATTCTTGTCCGGATGCTGACGGGGGAAGCCGTCTCTAGGCCACATTCGCCAAAGCGTCTGCATTCCAGATGGCGGGAGCGATAGCTTTGATCCAAGAGGGGTTTGGGGTATTTTAGGAATGATATCATGTGGTCCACAGCTCGGTTTTGAATTCTTGAGGTCTCGCCCCCCTCCGTGATTTTGTGGGAGAGCTTTTCATTGAGACCCTTCTGCCTACTTTCAGGAGCACATCTCCCAGGCGTCTGTGGAGGGACGCCGTGGCAGATAAACTGGTTTGGGGGCGTAGAGCAGACATGTGCTCTAATGCTCGGACGCAAAATGGCTGACGGCCCGTCCTCGTAGGACCTGCCACAGATATGAGTGATGGTTTCAGGCGGGAAAAGGCGTGTGAACATCTGTGACCAAAATCTGACTTCTTCCTTGGTGGCCTTGAAATCCCCTCAGGGGAGAGCTTTTCCGGCAGTCCTCTGCAGCTGCTTCAAACCCCACTGTCTGGGAAGTCCTTTCTCCTCTCCCGAGAGGAGGAGGAGGAGGAGGAGGAGGAGGAGGAGGAGGA
>NW_015165247.1:433904-446946 GCF_001447785.1 Gekko japonicus | reverse complement strand
ACAGCTCTGACAGAACTACGGCTTGCCCAAGGTCATCCAGCAGCTGCAAGTGGAGGCATGGGGAATCAAACCCGGTTCTCCCAGATTAGAGTCCGCGCACTTCATCACTGCACCAGACTGGCCCTTTCAGACTTTAGAGATCACCGTTTGGAAGGCCGGACTTCCCCCCAGTTTCTGTTTTGAAAAGCGCCGGCCATGTTTTGGCCATGGTGTGTATATGTGGTGGAGGGGAGGGATGCCATCCTCCAGGTGGGACCTGGGCGTCCCCTGGAGTTGCGGCTCATCTCCTGACTACAGAGATTCGTTCTCCTGAAGAAAATGGATGCTTTGGAGGGTGGACTCTGTGGCATTGTACCCCCTTGAAGTCCCTGTCCTTCCAGGGCTCCACCCCAAAATCTCTGGGTTTCCAAACCGGAGCCCCCCCCCCCCCCCCCGTTTTTGTACTTCTGCAGGAAGTGGTGGCTGCTACAAGCATAGACAGCTTCATAGAGAGCCAGTTTGGTGTAGTGGTTAGGTGTGTGGACTCTAATCTGGGAGAGCCGGGTTTGATTCCCCACTCCTCCACTCGCACCTGGCTGGATGACCTAGGGCAAGCCAGAGTTCTCTCAGAGCTGTCCTTTTGTCCGTCTTGAACCTTCTTCCCATCATCTCCATTGGATGCCCTCGAATTCTAGTCTTTTGGGAGAGGGAGAAAAAGTTCTCTTTTATCGGCTCTCCACCCCATGCCTAATTTTGTAAACTTCTATCATGACCCCACCCCCACCCCTTAGTCATCTCTTTTCTAGACTGAAGAGTCCCAGACTCTTCAGTCTGTCCTCAGACGGAAGGTGCTCCAACCCCCTCATCCTCTTGGTCGCCCTCCTCTGGGAAGGCTGTTCCATAAGCCATAAACCCTGCCATGCTCTGAGAGCCAGTTTGGTGTCGTGGTGAAGTGCGCGGACTCTAATCTGGGAGATCCAGGTTTGATTTCCCCACTCCTCCACTCGCACCTGCTGGATGACCTTGGGCAAGCCATAGTCCTGTCAGAGCTGTTCTCTCAAGAGCAGTCCTCAAAAGAGCTCTCTCAGCCCCACCTAGGGGAAGGGAAAGGAGATTGTAAGCCACTCTGAGACTCTGAGTGAAGGGAAGGGTATAATTCTTCTTCTTCTTCTTCTTCTTCTTCTTCTTCTTCTTCTTCTTCTTCTTCTTCTTCTTCTTCTTCTTCTTCTTCTTCTTCTTCTTCTTCTCCTGCATCTTCTCCTTCATCTTCTCCTCCTCTTTCTCCTCCTCCTGCATCTTCTTCTTCTCCTGCATCTTCTTCTCCTGCATCTTCATGATCATCTCCCTTCTTGTGAGAAGATGCTTGTCCCTCTTTGACCACAGGCCGTGATGCGCTCTGGGGTCTGGGTGTCGTTCTTGCGTGCCACGGCCCACCCTGTCTGTCTCCTGCAAGGGGTAACCTTGGCACAAAACAGGAGGGGAGGAAAGTGCTCACCTGTCAAGTGAAGGGGCTGGGCCGTCTGGGATGGAGTGCCCGCCTCTTTGAATATGCTTCTGCACAGAAATGCACGTGGGCGTCTTTTCCCAAGCAGGGAACTGGGCAGCTTGGGAAGGCCTTTCTGTTGATGTCATTGGAGAGGAGGAGGTCAGTTTGCATCTGCCGGCTGATGGTTTTTACGTGCTGTACTGTTTCATCTCGAGTGTTTACAGCGAGGGGCTGCTTTCGGAGGAATTCAGCCTTGTGCATTAAAATCGGTAATTGTATTCCGCTTCGGGTGTTGCCCGCGACAGAGGATTTGCAAGCGTGGACATGTGGAAATGAATGTTAACAAACTGAAGAGATGTTTAGGTTCCCCCCGGGGTGACTCCCGGTGATGTCTTTTGAAGGGGTTTCAAACTTGGTTCTTCTGCCAAAGAGCCCTGGAACCTTGGGTTAGACTCTCCGAAAACACAGAGAGAGCTGGCCCGTGGATTCGCCAAGAGTCGGACATGACTGGATTGCTCACAGCAACAACAGCAGCAGCAGCAACAAGGTCTCAAGAACGGCTTGGCCTGCTGCCGTCCCTCGGCCGGGAGCGATGCTGCTTTGAAAGTGGCCGCAAATGGTAGCGTGGCCTTTGGTGCAAGTCAACTGCTCTTCGGGTGACCTGCTGTACTCACCATGGTAGATGGTAGAAACACGATTCTCACAACGCTTATGTCTTGGTAACACGGAGATCTGCGGCCCTGGCAAGTTGGTGGGCAGTAGTGTCAGGACAGGCCAAAAGAAAGACGTGCACAATTCCCTGCCAAGTGATGTTGTGACGCCTCTGAGAGTAGATGTCTTGAAAAGCGGCTCGGACAGATACGTGGGGACAGATATACCAGTAACTACTAGCCAGGGTGACGGAAGGGAACTCAGCAGGGCTCTTCTGAGGATCTCAGGGGAAGGCCTCGGCCTCTCTGCCCTGCTGTTGGCCCTCCAGAGGAACTGGCTGGCCACTGTGTGAGACGGGAGGCTGGACAAGATGGACCGTCTGATCCAGCAGGGCTCTTCTGATGTTCTTATGAAGGCCTCAACATACCTGCCCTGTTCTTGGCCCTCCAGAGGAACTGTTTGGCCACTGTGTGAGACAAGATGCTGGACACAGTGGCCAAAACTCCGGGGGCATCAGGAGGTCCTCCAGCAGGCCCAGAACTCCAGAAGCCCTCCCACTCTTGCCCCCCCCCCCCAGCACCAAGAACACAGAGCATCACTGCCCCAGTTTAATTTGGGCCAATGAAGTTCTCCATGGGACACCCAAAAGATCCTTCGCGGGCCTTCCAGCCCTAGCTGTCTCCGCCGCCGTACCGCCCTGCGTCAAAATGCTTCCAGACCGATTCTTTTTTCCTGTCAGATCCCACATTCTACTACGACGGCCTCCCCCACGAGTTGCCTCCCATACCTTCCTGTCTGGCACACCCGCTCTCTGCGTGTGGCGCAGTGTGGCCCCGATTTGCGTAGGCTGATCTCTGGAGGGGTGTGTGTGTGCCGGTCCCGAGGCAGCAGGTCGGCCCACTGTCCTGCCATGCCCGGAGTCTGACTCACCGGGGCCCTGACTTTCGCTTGGCAGGCAGACGCGGCAATAAAACCGGAGCGTTCCTGGCTGTTCCCCTCTGCTGGCCCGTGACTTCCTTTTGTCCAGGAAGAAACCGATGTGTTATTTCTCGCACAAGGACAGGGAAGTAGAGCGACCGAGGGAGAGTGAGTCACCCTGTATGAGTTCAGGGTGGCATGTCGGGTGCTGGGTTTGAGGGATGGGAGGCAGAATGTTTGGGACCAATGCTCCCTATAAGGTGTGGAGTCTTGTGACCAAAAATTCTACTTTGTGAGCTACTGGCTGAGCGAGCGATTTGGCTACTGCCTAAATTCGTTTGCTCTGAAGCCCTCCTTCTTGAGCTAAGGCAAAAATGTCTGAGTCGGAGGCTAAAAACTGTGAGCTAGCTCACACTGACTCCACTCAGAGGGAACACTGTTTGGGACAGGGATTGGGGCCGGGGGGCAAGAGGGCCACTGACCAGAATTACCGTTGAGACAATGGGAAACAGCTGTGGAGAAAAGTGCTTGGCTGGTGTCCAGTGTTCCCTCTAAGCTAATCTCAGAGAAATATCAGGGGAAGGCTTTGGCCTCCTTGCCCTGTTGTTGGCCCTCCAGAGGAGCTCTTTGGCCACTGTGTGAGACAGGAGGCTAGACTAGAGGGACCCTCCATGGTCTGAACCAGCAGGGCTCTTCTGGTGTTCTTCTCAGGGGAAGGCCTCGGCCTCTCTGCCCTGTTGTTGGCCCTCCAGAGGAACTGGCTGGCCACTGTGTGAGACAGGAGGCTGGACTAGATGGACCCTCCCGGGTCTGATCCAGCAGGGCTCTTCTGAGGTTCTTCTCAGGGGAAGGCCTCGGCCTCTCTGCCCTGTTGTTGGCCCTCCAGAGGAACTGGCTGGCCACTGTGTGAGATGGGAGGCTGGACTGGATGGACCCTCCCTGGTCTGACCCAGCAAGGCCCTTCTGAGGTTCTTCTCAGGGGAAGGCCTCGGCCTCCCTGCCCTGTTGGCCCTCCAGAGGAACTGGCTGGCCCCAGTGTGAGACGGGAGGCTGGACTGGATGGACCCTCACTGGTCTGACCCAGCAGGGCTCTTCTGGTGTTCTTCTCAGGGGAAGGCCTCGGCCTCTCTGCCCTGTTGTTGGCCCTGTAGAGGAACTGGCTGGCCACTGTGTGAGATGGAATGCTGGATTAGATTGTCCAAGGGTGTGAGCCACACAATTCTGCTGAGTCTGCGAGGGTGCATCGGCCTGTCCCGCATGCTTTTATCAGGCGCAAGGCGGTTTCCCCCTGTGGCAGGTCTGGGTGTGCTTGGTGTACAGCTGCCAAGAACTGACTGGCTTCAAAGTTGTGGGTGATGTCACCGCCGCGCGGCTGACGTAGATTCCCCGGGAGCTGCAGGCGAGAGATTCAGAGGCAAGAAGGTTGGAATCTGGGCAAGCGTGAGTGGAAACCTCTAATCTGTTGACGCTGCAAGAAATCAGTCCTCCTCAAAGGCCAGATTTCTGGGCCTGATTCCGACGGTTAGGTTGCCCGTGCGGTTTAGTCCGCTGGAGGGTCTGTGTCTGGAGGCAGGCAGATGAGGGTATTTTGGAAGCGGGCAGTTTGATTGCTCCAGCCTGGCCCCACTGGTGGACCTCCTGAGGGCACCTGGTATTTCTGGCCACTGTGTGACACAGAGTGTTGGACTGGATGGGCCTTTGGCCTGATCCAACATTGGCTTCTCTTATGTTCTTATGATGCTGGACGAGATGGACCCTCACTGGTCTGATCCAGCAGGGCTCTTCTGATGTTCTTATAAAGGTCTTGGCCTCCATGCCCTTTTGTTGACCCTCCAGAGGAACTGGTTGGCCGCATTATGAGACAGGAGGCTGGACTAGATGGACCACTGTTTCTGGTCCAGCAGAGCTTTTCTTATGTTCATATGTTTTTATTGTCTTAAAAGGAAGAGTTTCTTGGCATCTGTGGAACTCACTGCTGTAGGGTCTTGTGACAGCCAGCTGGGTAAATTAATTTTGAAAAGCAGTCCGATTCAAAAACAATCAAACCCTGAAGGATAGATTTAGCAGCCCTGTTAACCTAAATTGCAGCCCGCCAAGCTCCGAAGCAGCAAACCTCGGTCTGTGGGGCAGTGGGTTTCAACCCTAGGGATACTCCCATCATGCCTTGCTTTTGAACTTTTCCTGGAGCATCAAGGCAGCCAGTACTAGAAGGCAGAGTCCCGCCCTGTGGCTTCCCCGTCTGATTCTGTGCAGCAATTTCAGATGTTCTTGCATTCACTCAGTTTTCGGGATCAAGGATCAGTTTCGGTGGTGCTTGGCCCCCGTTCCTCCCCTGCAAAGGCAGCCAGAGCTGCAGCGGACGGGTCGGGGTGGGGGGAGGATGGTTTGTGCAAACTCTTCCACGTCTCACCTTGCCTCGAGGAATGCAGACCCCCATCTTGTTTTTCTTTCCAGGTTTTGTTTGGCTGGCTTCTCCCTGACTCTCTCCGTGATGACCGTGTGCCTCGGCCAAGGCAGCGAAAAGGTGAGTCACTGTGTAGCGATGGGCTTACTCATGAGCTGGCTGGGGAAAGCCAGAACGGATCTGCTTTATGCATTTGCCCGTGAAGCGCCGTTCACGTCCAGCTTCTTTGCCTCATCGAGTCCCAAAAACGGTAATTCTCAAAGCGTGTGCCATGAGACCTTAATTAAATACTTTAAAAGGCGCCCGGGAGTTCAGGCTGTTTACTTAATTTACAGTCTGCCTCTCCTGGTGAGACTCCAGGCAGGTTACTCAGTGGATACTGCTCGTTGAGTCTCCGTATGAGTCCCTGCTCTCTCCAGCCTGCGGGGAGGTCGTTCTGTGATGGGCGTTAGGTAATTCTTGCTATACCTCTTCACTGGATCATTCACTTGCTTCAGAGATGCACCAGAATTACTTATCTTTGGAGGAGGCTGCTTGTAGCAACTCTGCATGAGTTGATGCAGTGGGCTTGCCTCCTTCCAATCCGCTTGCACGAGGGGGCAAATCGTTCTCAGTCGATGACTTCTGATGCAAAGACACAGTAGAATCAAGTTACCTGCCCTCAGAAGAGGCAGACATGGAACAGGGACTCGTGCAGAACTGCAAAGGGTAGGTTCCTGCAAATAATTCTGCAAACAGCTGAGGATCTCCGTTGCCCCCCCTTGGATGCTTGTGGTTCCAGCACCGCTCGGCCTTCCCAACAAGCCTTCTCTGCCCTCTTGTTGGTGGGAAGGAATTTCCAACCCCCCAAGAGCTGCAGCAGATGGCTGGATCTTGGCCAGAGAGCTCTCAGCCTCCATTTCCATTCAGGGACGCCACCTGTGGAATGGCGGGGACTACAGATTGATAAACATTTAAAAGGTGGTCTTGCCCGCCTTGCAGGGGTGCGGTTTTTGCCGGGAAACAACCGGGAAACATTAACAGTGGAAATAAACAGAAAGCCCACCCAAGGCTGTCTCCCCCCAGGTAGATGTCAGCTGCAGGAGCAGAGGTCCATCAGTGGCTATGAGCCACAAGGGACAGATAGGAACTCTGGGTCTGGGGCAAGGGATGCTCTGTCTTCTTGGTGCTTGGGGGGGGGCAACAGTGGGAGGGCTTTGAGTGTCCTGGCCTCACTGCTGGACCTCCTGAGGGGCCCTGGTATTTTTGGCCACTGTGTGACAGAACGTTGGTCTGGATAGGCCATTGGCCTGATCCAACATTGGCTTCTCTTATGTTCTTCTGTTAAGAGCAGAGGTCCATCAGTGGCCATTAACCACAAGGTATGGATAGGAACTCTCGGTCTGGGGCAAGGGATGCTCTGTATTCTTGGTGCTTGGGGGGGCAACAGTGGGAGGACTTCTAGTGTCCTGGCCTCACTGCTGGACCTCCTGATTGCACCTGGTATTTCTGGCCACTGTGTGACCCAGAGCGTTGGACTGGATGGGCCATTGGCCTGATCCAGCATTGGCTTCGCTTATGTTCTTATGTTAAGAGCAGAGGTCCAGCAGTGGCTATTAGCCACAAGGTATAGATAGGAGCTCTCGGTCTGGGGCAAGGGATGCTCTGTATTCTTGGTGCTTGGGGGGGCAACAGTGGGAGGACTTCTAGTGTCCTGGCCTCACTGCTGGACCTCCTGATTGCACCTGGTATTTCTGGCCACTGTGTGACCCAGAGCGTTGGACTGGATAGGCCATTGGCCTGATTCAACATTGGCTTCTCTTATGTTCTTCTGTTAAGAGCAGAGGTCCATCAGTGGCCATTAACCACAAGGTATGGATAGGAACTCTCGGTCTGGGGCAAGGGATGCTCTGTATTCTTGGTGCTTGGGGGGGCAACAGTGGGAGGACTTCTAGTGTCCTGGCCTCACTGCTGGACCTCCTGATTGCACCTGGTATTTCTGGCCACTGTGTGACCCAGAGCGTTGGACTGGATAGGCCATTGGCCTGATTCAACATTGGCTTCTCTTATGTTCTTCTGTTAAGAGCAGAGGTCCATCAGTGGCCATTAACCACAAGGTATGGATGGGGGACTTTATAGCATTTCAGCGCATACAAAATAAAAAATTTCCCGACGTTTTGCAAACTTTTTGTCTGGCATGTGGGCAGGAGGCTCCGCTGATGATTTTTGGGTTGCGCCGCAATCCGGCTGCTGTTTTGAAGTCTGAACGGTTGTTTTGCTGCTGCATTTTGGAGATACCGATCGGATGTTTGAGCCTGAAGTTCCTGTTCCCAGCCTTGAGGTTTTGGCTCTGTGCGGTTTAAGGCTGGTTTTATTGGGTTGGCTCCCGCGGATCTGCTCCACTTACAGTGGCGGTTTCCTCTGAGGCAAGAGGTGCTGTATCGGGCCATTTGCTTAGCTCTTTCTGTCGGGGAAAGCACCACCGTTAGTGACCCGGATCCACGGGATTCTTTTTCAGTTGTGTTGGTTGCCACTTGTGTTTGAAGCGGAAGCCGCTTTGGGTGAGGGGAATGCAGTTTGTAAGCAAAAAAACCCCCCTCTGTTTGGACAGCTTGTGCCAATTCTGCAGGATTTCAGCTTGGCTAGACAAGAATGACCACAGGACCATGGCTTCTGCAGAACACCTTGACCCCCAGGGATAATTTGTGTGGGGCTCTCACATAGGGATGCCAGCCTGCAGGTGGGACCCGGGGATCCCCTGGAATTACAACTCAGTCTCCAGAATACAGAGATCAGTTCCCTTGGAGAAAATAGTAAAAAGCCCAGTAGCACCTCTAAGACGACCAAAATTTATTCGTAGCATAAGCTTTCGAGAAACACAGCTCTCTTTCGTCAGATGCAGAAGAGAGCTGTGTGTCTCGAATGCTTATGCTACAATAAAGTTTGTTGGTCTTAAAGGTGCTACTGGGCTTTTTACCGTTTTGCAGCCGCAGACTAACACAGCTAACTCCTCTGGATCTGTGACCTTGGAGGAAATGGATGCGTTGGAGCAGGGATGTCAAACGTGCAGCCCGGGGGCCGGATCAGGCCCCCAGAGGGCTTCTATCAGGCCCGCAGTGGAACTGGCTGTCTTCTGCTTCTTCTTCCAGTTCTGCTACTGCTGCGTCATTGTAGGTTTGCAGCTTACAGATACACACCTGAGCAGCAAATGCAAGATTGCCACAGCACAGGCATATTGATGCAGTAATTCAGAGCAAGAGGTGTCAGTTATCAGACACTGTTAATATTGTAAGAGTGCTAACGTTTTAAGCATGTTTTTTATTTTAAGTAAAAAAAACACAAAACCCCTTTGTGTTCGTGTCCTTTATAAAGTTTATATCTCCGCCACCTGGCATTACATTTCATGACACACGTGGCCCGGCCCTACAAGGCCTCATTGATGTCAGATATGGCCCTCGTAACAAATGAGTTCGACACCCCTGCTTTGGAGGGTGGACTATACGGCATTGTACCCCCCCTAAGGTCACCCCCAAATCTCCAGGAGTTTCCCAACCTGGATCCTCCCGTTCCTCTCCAGTGGCCAGGGGGTACCGGGCAACCCTATTTTCACAGCACAACGTCTTCTGGATGCCCAGGCAGGTTGGAAGAACACTTTCAGACATGTGCGGAGTTCATCTGCCTTTCTCTCTCTCTCTCTCTCTCTCTCTCGCATACGTAGCCGAGGCCGTGAGGGTACTGAGATAATGACCCCCCTCTCCTATTAAGAAGCCTGTGCCCGTTATCTCACACGAAAATTATTTTCTCCAGCTCAGCGGCTGTTGAAACTTCGAAAGCATCCTTGCAGATAAGACTTGCCAGGGGTCATTTCGTAGAAAAAGAGGTGCAGGAACTCATCAGCATAACTCATTAGCACAACTTATTTGCATATGCCACACCCCCTGACATCACCAGAAGTGTGTCAGAAGGCAACACCCACTGCTCAGGCTCCACTGGACTGCTTTGGATTGGTAGCTATTGGGGGGGGGGAACGTGCAGATCTGCCCTCGCAGAGGAGGGAGAGCTTGTGCCTGAATAAAACCTGGTCTTAAAGGTGCCACTGGGCTGTTTTGGACCGGGGGGGCGGGGGGGGCGGCTCTGCAACTTACCTGGCTGCTTCTTGCTCTGACTGAGGGCTGCTGGGAGCAGGGGGTGGGGCTTGTTGCATGTGCCCGCCCCCTGGGCTCTTTACTGCCAGAGCTCTGCTCCTGTGCGCTCCTGCAGGAAATGACCCCTGAGACTCGCTAATATATATAGCAACCTTGTCTGCAATAGTACAGTATTTATAAGGACAGTCTTGTGCCAGCAGTGAGAGAAACTTTCAGGGAGTCAATGAATTTTTATTGAAGACGCGACACTTTTTAAGACGATAAGGAACAGTGGCAAGGGCAAATCAACACTAAAAGTACCGAAAAGCAGCCTGCGAGGGAAACCAGACCTCCCAGCATTTTTCAAGCAAAGCTGAATATATGAGCTTTTAAAGCAAATCAGATTTTAAATAACTATCTCAGAAGGCCTGCATCTTTAGGACAATCCCTTCACAGAAGCTTAACAGTTCTCTCTTTACAAAGAGAGGGAAAGTCACAACTGAGATAAATCTCTATAACTTATTCAGGGGATGGTTTTATAGATAACAGGACTGGTTCTCAGGAAGCCAGCGTGACATCATGCATAGCGGCCCTGAGATACTCATCGTTGGCTGCTCAAGCAAGATTTAAAAGGCTGTGTTTAGCACTTAAGGTAAAGGTAAAGGTTCCCTTGCTCGAAAGCTAGTCGAGTCCGACGCTACGATTGCGGTGCTCATCTCCGTTTCAAAGCCGAAGAGCCAGCGCTGTCCGAAGACATTTCTGTGGTCATGTGGCTGGCATGACTAAACACCAAGGCGCACGGAACACTGTTACCTTCCCACTAAAGTGGTACCTATTTATCAACATGCAATTTCTTGCTTTCAAACTGCTAGGATGGCAGGAACTGGAACCAGAGACAGGAGCTCATTCCGTCCGAAGACATTTCTGTGGTCATGTGGCTGGCATGACTCAACACCAAGGCGCACGGAACGCTGTTTAGCACTTACTGGTAACTAAAAATAATAATTCTAACTCTTTCTTCAGCTACATTTAATGGGCTGTCTGAAAAGAACTTCTGAATTTCCCCCCTAACCTGCTGGCAAACTTTCACAGAGGTTATGAGAAATATATAGGGACTAGGAGGAAGGCACGTTGCGGCCCGAAATGCAACGTGCTTCTAGCGGGGGGCCTGGGTGAGCATGGGGTGTGGAGGAGGCGTGTTCCTGCCCCCCCCCCCGAGCCCCAGCCGAGCGCGACACGGCCCGCATCCCCTGACCCACCTGGAGGCACGGAGGAGCGCGGGGCCGGGCGAGCAAGCCATTTCAGCCAGAGGAGCGCGCGCTGCCTCCACCGGCTCGCAGCTTACTGAGGCAGAAAGTCTGGGTGGCAGTTCTGTTGGAGGGTGGGCGGGACGTTGACAACACATGGGCACGCAGTCAACAATGGATGGCGAGACCCTGCCAATGCAACCACCAATGGATGGCGAAACCTTGTGATTGACAGGTCTCCAGGCCAAAGCCTCTAGGAGCGTGTTCCAGGACTCTCACGAAAATAGCTTTATATATAAGAGAGATGGGCTGTGGCTCAGTGGAAGAGCATCAGCTTGGCATGCAGGAGGTCCCAGGTTCAGTCCCCGGCATCTCCAGTTAAAAGGAGAGCTGTAAGGAGAGCTGTAATGAGGGGCTGTGGCTCAGTGGCAGAGCCTCTGCTTGGCATGCAGAAGGTCCCAGGTTCAATCCCCGGCACCTCCACTTAAAAAGGACCAGGCAGTAGGTGATGGGAAAGACCTCCGCCTGAGACCCTGGAGAGCTGTGGAGAGGGGCCGTGGCTCAGTGGTAGAACATCTGCTTGGTATGCAGGTGGTCCCATGTTCAATCCCTGGCAGCTCCAGTTAAAAAGGACCAGGCAGGAGCTGATGTGAAAGACCTCCACCTGAGACCCATGGAGAGCTGTAAAGAGGGGCCGTGGCTCAGTGGCAGAGCCTCTGCTTGGCATGCAGGAGGTCCCAGGTTCAGTCCCCGGCATCTCCAGTTAAAAGGACCAGGCAGTAGGTGATGGGAAAGACCTCCGCCTGAGACCCTGGAGAGCTGTAAAGAGGGGCCGTGGCTCAGTGGTAGTACTTCTGCTTGGCATGCAGACGGTCCCAGGTTCAATCCCCGGCATCTCCAGTGAAAAGGACCAGGCAGGAGGGGATGGGAAAGACCTCCGCCTGAGACCCTGGAGAGCTGTAGAGGGGCCATGGCTCAGTGGCAGAGCCTCTGCTTGGCATGTGGAAGGTCCCAGGTTCAATCCCCGGCACCTCCACTTAAAAAGGACCAGGCAGTAGGTGATGGGAAAGACCTCCGCCTGAGACCCTGGAGAGCTGTGGAGAGGGGCCGTGGCTCAGTGGTAGAACATCTGCTTGGTATGCAGGCGGTCCCATGTTCAATCCCTGGCAGCTCCAGTGAAAAGGACCAGGCAGGAGGTGATGGGAAAGACCTCCGCCTGAGACCCTGGAGAGCTGTAAAGAGGGGCCGTGGCTCAGTGGTAGTACTTCTGCTTGGCATGCAGGAGGTCCCAGGTTCAGTCCCCGGCATCTCCAGTTAAAAGGACCAGGCAGTAGGTGATGGGAAAGACCTCCGCCTGAGACCCTGGAGAGCCGCTTTCAGTCTGAGTAGACCATGATGGACAAAGTGTCTGATTCATCAGCTTCAAGTGTACACAAGAACACACATGTTTAGCATGTATATCAGGGATACACAACATGAGTCCTCTAAAAAGAAAACAAGAAATGTGTGTCGTACATACTTCTACAAAATTTACTTAGCTTTTGCTCCAAGGGGAGGAACAATTCTTCCCTCTCTTTGTGACCAGAAATCCATTTTTGGAGTCTGCAGCGTTATCAAGTATTTCTTACAACTACGGTCTTAAGTTCCAGGAAAATCTGGTTTTTTTAAAAATGAAACAATGAAAAAGGAGGCATTCAGTCATCAGTGTCCCGAATTCTGCATTCCGGACCTGAAGGGATGCTTTTCGTGTCGAATGTTCGCCCTGCTGGCGACCTGCCCCCCTTCAACATTGACTCCTCCTCCTCCTCCTCCCGCTGGTCCACATTTCTTTGCTGACTTTTTGGGAAGGGTACAGGGGGAGGTATTTGTATTAAAGGTCGTTTTCCTGAGTCAGCAGTCAGGTGGTGTGGAGAGACAGCTGTCTGTCCAGCTCTCCTGGGGGAGTTTTGGCTCAGAACCGGGCTGAGCCCAGCCTATCTAACTCGGGCCCACCAAACAGCTGGAAGCAATTTTTGAGATATTTCCTCGCTTGAGCCGGGGACCCCAGAAGGCAGAGGATCAGCAGTTCAACACCAGGAAGGCTCTTCAGATGTCAGATTGTCTGTGGAAGAACTGAGATATTATGCCAGTCCGGGCTGGGGAGGGACTGTGGCTCAGCGGAAGAGAAGAAGAAGAAGAAGAAGAAGAAGAAGAAGAAGAAGAAGAAGAAGAAGAAGAAGAAGAAGAAGAAGAAGAAGAAGAAGAAGAAGAAGAA